>NC_090922.1:1415335456-1415644811 GCF_040938575.1 Ambystoma mexicanum | reverse complement strand
CGTGGGATATATGGTCTCTTCTAGGGATGCTCATGGCGGCTCTGAGGGCATTGTTCTGTGTGGTTTGCAGTCTGTGAATGTTTTTGGCGGAGGTGCCAGCTAGAAGGTCATTGCAATAATCAAGTTTGGCTCCTATAGTTGCTCTAGCTATGGCCAAGCGGTTGGGGGTTGATAAGTAGGGTTTAATGGCATTGATGAGTTTGGTGCTGAACGCTGATGCAGAGGCTATGGTACTGACTTGTTTGTTCATCAATAGATTTGCATCAATGTGAACACCTAGAGTCTTGACAGAGGATGATACGGAGATGGTTGAGTTGTCTATGTTGAAGTTGTTGTATTGGGGGCTTAGTTTCGATAATGTGTTTGACTTCTCCCTGTTAAGACAGAGGCCATTGATTGCCATCCAAGCTTGGATAGTGGCATAGATGTTGTGAAGGGCCGTGGCGTCTTGGTGATATAGTCCAGATAGGGGTAAAAGTACTTGAGTGTCGTCTGCATAGTTTGTATGTGCAACACCCATGGAGTCAAGTAGGTCGAAGAGGGGTTTTGTGAAGAGGTTATAGAGGGTGGGGGCTGTACAAGATCCTTGGGGGACACCGCAGTTTATAGTGGTAGGATCTGCGTTAGATGTGTCGGAGTAGACCTTCATGGCTCTTCCTTCAAGGAAGGAAGTGATCCAGGATGCTGCTTGATTAGAGAAATGGGCTGCATGGGTGAGGTGGGTGGTGAGTGTTTGGTGATCTAGCAGGTCAAAAGCAGCTGATAGGTCGAGGAGGAGGAGAAAGGCAGGTTTGCCTTTCTCCATGATCTGTGAGATTTGATTTTTTAGGTCTAATAAGGCGGATTCTGTTCCATGCCCGACACGGAAGCCAGATTGTCTTTTGCCTAGTATGGAGTTAGCTTCTATGTATGATTGGATCTGTATGTGAGCAGCTTTGTCCAGGATTTTTAGGAGGAACGGGACTGTCGTTATCGGTCTGTAGTTGTTGCGTTGCGCTGGGTCAAGTGTGGCCTTTTTTAGAAGTGGCCGCACCCAGGCTTCCTTGAGATTGTTTGGGACAGTTCCTGTTTGGAAAGATGCATTAATGAAGGCAGTAATCAGGGGTGCTAGGTCATTGGTGCATTCCTTGATGATTTTGGGAGGGCAAATGTCTGCTTTGCAGAGGGATGGTTTGAGGTTTTTGATGAGATTAAGGACCTCAGGTTCAGTGACGTTTCTGAAGGAGAATTGAGCGTGATTGAGATTACTATGCTTGTCTTGTGTAGGGCGGTTGATTTTTTGGTTTGGGAGGGCTTTGCAGTGGTTTTAGATTTGTTCTGGAGGAGTTTTATTTTGTTGAGCATGGCGGACTGAATGCTGGCACACCAGGCTTTGTCTTTAGTTATCTCGTCAGCGGTAGCCGGAGGAGTGACTAATTTGTTAAAGATTGCGAATAGTTCTTTAGCTTGGGAGTTGGCCTTTGAGATCCTATCATTGAAGGAGTTGGGTTTTGCTGCTAAAATGGCTTTTTTATATTGGAGGGCTATTTGTTTGAAGAGGCTCTTATTTAGATCACTCGCATCCGTTTGCCAGTTTTTAAGCGAATGGCGCTTTTGAGCTCAGAGGGTGTGGAGTTCTTCCGAGAACCAAGAGTTGCAGTGAAATTATTTTTTTTCCTTCTTGCTTTCAAGTGGGGCTATAGAGTTTATGGCATTGGTGAGAGTATCATTGAAGATAGCTGATAGTATATTTGGGTCCTGAGAGAAAGGTGGTGCTAGGCAGGGGCTTTTAAGGTGGGGACGCAAGTTGTCTGCATTGAGTTTTTTAGAACTTCTTATTGTGGCAGGTGGTGCGTGGGTGAGAGTCTTAGGTGTAGGGTTGGTGGGGATGAGGAATTCGATGCATGTGTGGTCCGTCCAAGGAAGGGCAGTGTTTGAGGTAATGTTGGATGCACAGTTGTGATCCATGACCCAGTCAAGGGTGCGGCCTTTGGAGTGAGTAGGGGTGAGGACTCTTTGGGAGAAACCTAAGTCTGCAAGTTCTATAGCTAGGGTTGCGGCGGATTTATCCTTAGGATCATTGTATCCTAAATTTAAGTCTCCTTACAGAAGGATTTTGGAGGACTTTTTAATGTTGTTGCTGAGTCGATGGGAGAGGTGCTCTTGGAAGTCAGCTGGGAGTCCGGGAGGTCTGTATAGGATGTGGATGTTGATTAGATTATTGGGGGAGCGTAAACTTGGCTGATAGCATATCAGCATTACCACCCATGTCTGCTAATCTGATGGATGGTGAGTCTTTGTGGATAAGAGCGACTCCCCCTCCAATCTTATCACATCTATCTTGCCTAAGGATGGTGTAGTCTGTGGGTAGGGTTAGTGCGATGGCTGGGCAAGAGGCATCATTGACCCAGTATTCGGTGGTGCAAAGTAAGTCCAGATTAAGTGTGGATAGTAGATCATTTATCTCAAGGGCATGTGCAGGTAGTTAGCGTACATTCAGTAGTGCACACTGAATAGGTGGGTGTTGTGTGCCTTTGATGTTTTGGTTTTTACTAGTATGGGGTGAAGTGTGCTTGTTGTGGTGTGTTCTAGTGAGGAGCTTAGTGTGAAGTAGTGTAGAGGCATGTTGGGGTGGTGGGGGGAGAGGGGCAGTGCATATGCTCATCTTAGTATCGGGTAGTGGTACTGAACACTGTAAAAGGGAAACCACACCTGCCTGTACAGTTAAAGGGGCTAATTCGCAGAAGTATTTTATAATTGCAAAACCCCATAGGAAAACGCTCTGTGAATCAGGGTCAAAGGGTTTTCACCAGGTTGGCTAAGCGCATCCATAATGGTTGGCAAAACGGCACCTGTCGCACATTATGAATGTGCCGGGCCTGTACAAAACATGTATCCCAGACGCAAGGCAAGTTGGAGAAGCATTAGAAAACATGGACTGGGTTAAACTGCTCTAGAGACACTAGATGAAAGCAAGGATGGATGGCCTTCATCCTGTGCATGGTCACAGTTCAAGAAGCAAGTGTGAGTCCATGAAAGATTGAATCTAGATTCAGGAACAATGACAGGAGAGCTAAGAAGTGAGGAAAATATAGGGGCAAGATGCTCTGTACAGACACAGGGTGCCAACAGCAATGAGTAGGCAAAGTTGTCCCTAATAAGGGCCCAAGCTTTAGCATTTCTGTGGATCTTATATGCCATTAAATAATCCAGGCCCCTTTTGAATAGGGCTGAGTGTTCAAAAAGCAGCCTGTGCTTCCATAGATACGCATGACAAAATAATCAGCACAGTGTAAGAAGAAACATCTTCAGGCCTACTAAGGGCACAGAAGATCAACAGCATGACCGTGTTCTGAAGTCCATCAAGCGTGCTGTTTCTTGCCTTTTGGGGAGCTCATTATGGTCAACTGCTTCACAGCTGGTTCTTCCGCCACCTTCAGTCTCTATACATCTATCATTGTACATGAGAGCGACATTTGGGCATTTGGCTATTCCTCCAATATAAGGCTGATACAGCTATGTGATAATATCACCCCCGGGGTTGAAGCACACCGCAATGTCCTGTCCACAATGCTCGAGGATCTACCCTTCGCAGGCACATACGCATTTAGATGCACGTTACAGCCAGAGCATGGGTGGAGAAAAGGGAAGCAAACAGACACAAATGCAAAAGTCGACCCTCTTCACCAATGCTTTCCTTTTTGATTGCAACCATTCAATAAAGAGACTAGTTAAATGCTGACAACATGAATGTATCTGGGCAGAGCAAATCTGCGATCTCTATATCTGGCTTTAATTCCGCTCTGCCATGCCACATCTTCGATTGCTCTGTTTTCCATATGCCCTCTTGCCAACCAATTTAGGCTTATGCTACAGTATCCAAATACTTATGTTTTCCTTTACCCTCTAAAATATCTCTGCCTCTCTGTAAACACTACTGTGCATTTACAGTAGTCATTTGAATTTCTTTTCATGGCTACACACATTGACAATAAACATGTGCTAGAGAGCAGGTACCTAAAGTCTAGCATACATATTCTAGCAGGGGGCGATGGTGGATTTAGGGGTACTATTTGACTTCTGAAAATGCCATGCTTAGATGTAATTGAAATATGTTTCCAGTTCTAGCCCTCCTACACGACTAATGCTGATATGGGACACACACTATAGAAGGGCAGTTTCATTAGTCTATAGTTGTATATTTCCCTCAGCTCGGCCACGTATAGTCAACCAATAATCTTTAACCCATGTTTATGTGGCGAAGCCATCAGCCAATGCAGTGGTCAGTTGATTCCATATACAGAAAGAAATACACTTGCGCACAGACCTTTTCATCACATGGTGACTTTCCTTTATGTTTCACTCAACTCAACTCACATGCTGGGAGGTGTCTTGAATGTTTAAGACCTTTGCGTTAGGTGGAGTTGACCATCCATGGTCTCTAGGGGGATCACCCAGAACGTCTGGATCCACACCTACGGAGGCTGCTTGTAATTTTCATTAAGGAGGCAGAGTCACAGCAGGTCAAAAGCAAAGGAGAAGAGCATTGGTCATGTATCATGGAGATACATACCACAAGGGATATCTTTGAATGATGATGTTACGAATGTTGATGTCAAGTACAGTAACCACAGTAACGGAAGGGAGGTAAAGGCAAGGTCTTATTCTGCACATTGCACAGAACAGAGGATTACATGTTCAGGCCCATATTACATACATGTGTGTTCCATTCCATCCAGCAGAAGCTGGAGCTACTGCCAGGCAGTAGGGACTAGGGCGCCCAGCAGTGTGGCGTGAGGGATCCCACCATGCACCTAACTGCTGCCGGCGGGAGTCTCTTGCCATCCATACCAGAAGATACAAACCATCTGGCAAAGCACCAGCGTGGGAGATTACATCATGCAAATCTGCCCGCCCCACTTTCACTACTGTTTCCTTATGACTAGTCGGTATTCCAGAGCTGACAGTGAAAACTGGCCACCTGCCCAGACTTGGAACACCCTTCCCCTGGCCAGAGTTGTATTGGTGGGCACACAGACAGGGTTCCTAGGTAACCTCTCATACCCTGGAGGTTACGGCTCTGGGCCCATACACTCAGACATTTCTGGACACATTGCCTCGTTGTCAGGCTATGCTACTAAGCTCATTAACGGCAGTAAACCTTTCCTGTCTGCCAAGAATTGGCTTGAAGTAGCCCGTGCCCTCATTGGCTCCAAACCTGACTATTGTCACTCACTACACAGTGGCAAGGCTGAACAAAAAACATGAACAAGTTACAATTAATACAGGCGGCACTAGACATTGGCAAGCACAACCACATCTCAGAGGCCAAGAAGTCTGCCCACTGGCTCCCAGTTAAGGACAGAATCAAGTTACAATATCCTGTACATTGCCCACTGCTGCCTGCCCAACGAGGCGCCCTCCTCCTACCTTGCTCAAAAAATCAAGAAACACACTCCAGCAAGACCTTTCAGAACAGCCCACAATCATTGACTAATCACTCTAAGGTTTAATCGCGAAAGATCAGGGGGATCCAGCTTCCCTGTCTGCGCTGCCGTCCTCTGGAACGACTTCCCCTGACTTGTGTAATGAACCCCCTACATCTTCAGAAAAAACCTCAAAACTCACCTCTTCAACAACTTCTCCCCCTTTCCCTGTTTTTCCTCCTGTCTTTTTGCATCTGTTTTTTGCTTGATTGTAACTAGCGCCTAGATGCCGATGGGCTGTGCCTGCTTATATAAATGTTTAAATAATCAAATAAAATAAATAGACATTCCCCCTGAGGAACACTGGATAGGAATGGCTGAGAGGGTGGCACTGCAGATCTCTATGCTGGAGAGAATTACTGTACTTTGTGTAATCACCCCAATGTTGCTGGCCATTAGTTGTCAGCATAGCCTGTGAGGTTTGGATTTCCTGGAACGTTCTGGTGCTGTGTGCTCAGCTTGCGGTTTGTGTCAGCTGAATGCAGATTTCTGTTGGCTGTAACTCCAGCTCTGTACTTTTAACTAAAATGCTCAGTGAATATGTCAGTGCAATGTTTACGGTGCATGATAGCACTCTATCTATCTATCTATCTATCTATCTATCTATCTATCTATCTATCTATCTATCTATCTATCTATCTATCTATTTTTGCTTATAGAGCACATGCTCTGCCACAGCCCATGAGTGATCGTTCAGGTACAGGTGTGTCACCAAAACCATCAATTTCACCACAGCCCAATTGTCCTCTCTTCCTGTGGTCTATGAGGGACCTCGAGGGCATGGTGTTAAACAGGGTAAATGCTCGTATGATATCACACAGTTCTAAGTTCAGTTTTGATCCAGTTATAATCCATTCCAATCTGTAGGTGCTTATTCAGTCTGGGTTTTTCTTTGAATTCTGGGACTTGTAGGCTGAGTTTTATAATGAGAAAAGAAGAACTACAAGTTCCAGAATGCAAAGAAAACCCACGGACTGGATAAGCACCTACACATTGGAATGGAATATGTTGGCAACTATGGTGTATGTGTGCTTGTATAAGTGCTTCTTCCGAAGTGAGTTGTTGCGTATGGGATCATTCTTGAAGAGTGGTCCCGAAATGTAATTTTCCTTCCATTACATCCCCACAGCGACATCTTCGCAGACAATAGCCAAGAAAGCACGGTGCCTCACTGTGTATAGATGTGCAACAAGACGTAAAGTCACAAACGTACAACTCTTCCATCCAGGACAGATCCACCTTCCCCACGGATGGCACATTCCATGGCACAGAGGTCTAGACCATTATGGAAGAAAAGTGGATCATAGAACATGGCACGAGGCCTACATGTTTTGGTTAACACACTGGCATGTGTGACGGGGTCCCCACCACAAATGATCACTCTGACACAGTCTGTCAGTTCAAGGGGCTAAGAACGGCTGCAGATTGTTATTAACTGTCTTTAGGGCCTAACTAGTTCTTGTGGAAGTTTTGGCGCGAGGACTGTCCCTCTCAAACCCGACTCCCCCCAGACTTCCCCAAGCCCAGGTATGCCACTGATGAAAGCCTTTTGGTCCAGAAATTGCCTTTGACTTACAGGGCAGTGATACCTTCTACATAGTTTAAACAACCCAAAACAGATATTTTGCAAGACTGCAGATAACTACATACCTGGGTTCACCCTTATTAGGGCTTGTCACCCCTTTTCTCCTCACACTCTCCCCATTTTAACATGCGGCCTAGCATTTTCTCTCTCCCTTTCCCCTTGAAGTGGAACTGGCTACATGTGTGCAGAAAACATCCTTCACCAGTCTGCTCTCTCTACCACCATGTGTTTCATGGGCTCTTAATGCTCATAACAGCAACAGGAGACAGGTGCCTATGCTCTCATCTGATCGACATCCCCACCTCACGCTCATGGCAGGGGACTTCTGTACCATTACACATGCAGTCTACATGTTGTCCTTTAACCTCACTGCAGGTCAATACTGAGGTAAGGCCTTTTCTGTTCACTGTCCTGCATAATATCTCTGTTTATTTTTAACTAGCTGTCCCCGGCCACGCGTTGCTGAGGCTCAGTCTGGTTAAATGGAAAAGAAAGAAAAGAGAAAGCGCAAAAATGTAGTGTGTGAAAATATGCGGCTGGCTGGACTGTGGAGATGGGCCGAGCTTCTACGTTGGCCTACAGATCTTTATCCGGATAAAGTACCAATTCTGCCCTAGATTTCTGTATGTGTGAGTTTGGTATTGCATGACTTTGCATTGCAGTAAACATGTGCAAGGTGCATCGACCTGAGAGCATGCTTTTGCAAATTTGTTGTGCATTTTATTTGATCAAAAGTGTCAATATGTAGCTACCAACAATAGTTATATAACTTTGATGCATGTGGCATAGCCTGTGACCGTGGCCAGTGGCCAGATCATCAGCAGCATGGCTCATGGCCACCAGTGACAGACTATCGGATTAACGTGTGCAAGGCCACCAGGGACCACTATGTGGTCAGAGTAGGCAATGGTCTGTCCCCCATCAAGGACAGGTACAAAGAATGGTGCTATTGCCAGTGGCCAGGTTGTCTGGGGTATGGCCTACAATCGGCCACTAGCTACTGCCACCAGGGACTAGCTATGGGGTTAAATTGGGCATGGTCACGATGGACTGGCAGTGTGTAAACATTTTTTAAATCAGGATAGGCTTGAATGGGAAAAAGATTTCTGCTCGTGGCTACGGCCCGTAGCGCTGGATGGGTTTGCAACAAACTTGCACGAGGACCATCAGCAAGGACCCAAAATCTCCCTTGTGTTTTATTTTTTGAAAAGTGTCAAAGGGTAGGTACCAAAATAGTGATATAACTTTGGTGCCTGTGATGAAGGGTGGTTGATAGACTGTGTTTTGTGGTGACACCAGACAGACTAACTCTAAAAAAGAGAATGAATCCCTTTGATTGGTTTAGAGTGCAGCTCAACAAAGGGAAAACCCACAACCTGGGCCTTATTATGCTATGTCAGAACAGGGTCCCTTCTTATAAGCGCAACTCACATAAATAGAAAACAAAAATGTGTGATATTTGCTGTCCAGGTTTTTATATATATATATATATATTGGCTGGTGGAATATACGTTACTTGGTTCCATAGTGATAAAAAGTGTGTTAGTAGATTGGTGACTTGTCAACCTGACATATTAGTCTAATGTGCTGCCAACTCTTATGGCCACAACGTTTCGCCGCTGGGCTTTGTCAAGGTGGTTAACATATGTTAAGTCTTCTACTTGTTTTGTAGGTCCAAATAGTCTTGTCTGCTAGTCTTCGTTTTCTTCCAATTGATCAGTTTCTATTCCATGGGCCTCATTACGAGTTTGGCGGTAGCCGTGTCAGTTTTACAGGCACAGCTACCGCCAAACTCGCTACCGGCACCACCACAAGCGATTGGGAAATAACCGGCCCATTAGGAGTTGAATGGGCTGGTAATTGCCCATCCGCGGGTGCCGGTATAGCTGGGCTCCTGATCCCCATTCTGCCCCATAGGGCAGAATGGTGGTGGGGAGCATGGTTGCACCAGCACCGTTGATAACTTTGCCGGTGCAATTACGAGTTATGCTCGTGGGTGCCGTACAGCCTGCCAGGTCAGACCTGACGGGCTGACAGGCACCTGCGAACAGAACTCGTAATTTGGCGGTACAGTATGAACGGTGCCGGTGCCTTACCGGCACCATTCATACCATATCCGCCCACATTATTATGAGGCCCCACGTCTGTTTCAGTTTGCTGCTGATCCATCTCTCGTCTTATGCTTGGCGTGTTCCAAGTATATCTCGGTTGGTTCTAGGATCCATATTGGTTGTAGAGGTTACCCTTTTTAGTCAGGGTTCAGCTCCCCATTCCGGTTTTCAGTACTCAAGACTTTGTTGCTAGAGGCATAGCTTGTGGCCATGGCCATTGGCCAGATTGTCAGATGCATGGCTTACAATATAGCCACTAGGCATGGCCACCAGGACTGGCTTTGGAGTTAAAGTTAGCATGGCAGCCATAGACTGAATATGTGGTCAAATTTTCAATATCAGTATAGGCTTGAATGTGAAAATAATTATACCTGCGGCTACAGCCCGTTGTGCTGGACAGGTTTGCACCAAACTTGCATGAGGAACACCAGCAAGGACCGAAAGCTTTCTTTGCAAATCTCTCCTGTGTTTTATTTTTTCAAACGTTTCATACAGTAGTTACAAAAAAATAGTGATATAACTTTTGTGCCTGGCCAATGGGCCAGGCCCCCAACAAGAACAAATAGTTACTCTGATATGTTTAGTGAGGCCTGCAACATGGCCAGAGCCCATGCCCCATGGATTGTGGATCCTGGCCCTGGCTGCAAGCCATGAGTGCTGGCCATTATGGTCACATTATGGGTTGATAGTGGGCACTGGACCAGGATGCAGGCTAAGTGCAGTGAATAATGAGGGTGGTTTTGTGTAGTCATGGTTGAGCTGCATTTCCTAGGCAATTGTACCATCCCCAGCATGCTCTGCTGAACATGACACACATCAACATGCGCTGGCAAAGAATATTGTTATTAAAGGAGCGTAATAGCCCTTTCATATATGTTAGAAGAGAAATGATGAATAACTTATATACAGTGCTGGAACATCATAAAACATTTTCAGTTATAAAAACCATTGAAATTCAGTGAAACAAAGTTTGTTGAAGGGACACAGGGGCTCATTACACGGTAGGCGGTAAGGGTTTACCGGTACTGGTATTTTACCGGTACCGGTAAATCCTTCCCATCTTACTTCGAGGTCCCTTTGCGGGTTGGGGAATTTAACGCCTGCTTTTTGCAGGCGTTAAAAACCAACCCGCAAAGGGACCAGTGGAGCTAATTACGGTACCGGAATTTGCGGTACCGTAATTAGCGCCTTCCTCATTCTCATAGAAAACTATGGGGCAAAAATGGGAATGGGGAAGGGCAATGGGGGAAGGGGGAATTACCGCCCCGCCAACCTTGGAATGGGGCGGTAATTCCCCTTTCCACCAAGGCGGTGCCGGTATTTTACCGGCATGAACCATGGCGCTAATGGCGTCCTGGTTCACCGCCTTCCGTGTAATGAGGCCCATAATGTTTAAGTTAAGCCCTAATAATACCTATGAATTTCAGGGGAAAAATATTGTTGGAAGGGCATTATAGTTAAACTTCTCCAATAAAATCCTTTGAAATTCAATGAGAAAACCTTGTTAAAGGGACATTATGGTTACATTGCTCTAATAAAAATCTGTAAAATTCAGTGAAAACACTTTGTTAAAGGGGCGTTATGGTTGAGCTGCACTAATAAAAACCTATGAAATTCATTGCAAAAAACTTTGTGAAAAGAATGTTAAGATTGCAAGGTAAAATAGAAAACCCCCACCATGCACTGCTCACTCTAACACCCAGAATATCAAAGATGACATCATTGATGACATCACATATCCTGGGAAGTTGTCTTTCTTCAGTGACAGTAACATTTTAAGGAGAGGACTTGATCTGGTCTTATTGCCTTGAAAACTTGATACACATACTCTAAAGGTGCTGTATATGTAGACCTTAACCTTGTGCTATGTTCTTAAGCTACTTTCCTTAGGGTGCAGCCTGAGTTTATGGGGCACACACATCAAACAATAAGCAGGCCACAGACCGACAATACCATTTTCTACATGATGATGACATCTAACCTTTGTGCCATTTTCTGGTCATAGTATTTGCTTCCTCCTTACTAGAGCGTCCGTGTAGTTGTATTAGTAGTATTAGTAGTGAGTCACTTGTTTAGCGCCTTTCACCATTAGTATGGTCACAATGCACGTTCAGTTGAACGCGCTTGGGGAACCGGAATACATGTATGGGAAAAGAATTGAGCAGGTGCTAATATGCGTGCCCAGTGCTTATAAAAAATGAGGGGTTGCCAAGTTCCTGCTATCCACCCATATCGAGCTGGCATGTGGATGGGTGGTGATAAGTGGTCTAGCATGGGTAAGAGAGAGAGGTATAGATGTGATATATGCACCTACGTATCTAATTATTGTCATGAATGGTAGCTGCATTCTTATGGCAGAGGTATTGTGCGAAGTGTCTTCAAGTGGTGTATGATGACAGGCGCGTGTGGTTTTGTGGCCGTGCTTTTGACTGACTCTTCTATGTATGGAGAGAAAGATGTTAAATGCATGATTTACATTCTAAGCAGTGACCCAGAATCAGTATGATGGCTAAACTCTAAATCTACTAGTTGCAATGTAGGGCTAAATTATTTATGCTCCTAGAATTGGTGTGAAGGGTGCAATCAGCATTCTTCTAGGTTCAATATCTGGCTATATTCTACATTCTCCAAGATTCCAAGCTTCGCTAACCTTCTTCATTTCACCTGGGTTCAGTTCTGTGTTGGATTGTACAATAAACTAAGATCCCAACTGGACTACATGCCTCAGATTTCTATATGCATTGATGCTCTACATCAACCTTTAATAATAGCACATGTGCGTAACAATTCTTGTATCTCTAGCTGTTGATTCCAAATGTAACATTAGTCAAGATTCACATAGGCTTGGACTTATGGTTCTACTGGCCAAACATCCAGGATTAAGGATACTCTAATTCTGTGGTCTATGCTGCAGTCATTGCCTATGTTTATGTGTTGTTAGATTGCTGTATTAACAACAAAACTTCAGTAGACCATTTCTGTTTCAATAAGTACATTTTGTGAGACATGCAGTAGTTCATGCGAGGCCTACCGATCACCCTTCATATGTTCATAGTAGGGACTTTCTATCATGATTGTTACAGAATAGTAATGTCATATGTGATGCCAAATTTCTTTTGATTTTACCTTGCAACCATATTGCCCCTATAACAAAGGTTTTCACTGAAATTAAATATATATATATATATATCTCGATTTAGGCCAAGTCATAAATTCTACAATGCCACCTAGTAGCCATCACAGGGAGTTCACCTCCAGTTCTGAACCACATCAGCAAGGCTTTGTGTGTATGCAAATTATCCAAAATGCAAGCCTTTTTCTCCAGGAAAATTGTCTTTGTGCTACTTTATACATAGCTTACTCAACTCAACCCAAGACAGGATAGTCCATTTGTGCAAAGTCACGCATTCCACAACGCCACAACGCCACTTAGTAGCCATTGCTGGAAGTTCACATCCATTTCTGAGCCACATCAGCAAGGCATTGTGGGTATGCAAATATATATATATTACAGTGTGGCAGTTAGCGTACTATAGTTAAGGTGAGTGATATGATCCATAGGAAACCCAAAATCTTTTTGATAATAGCGTTTGACTTGCATCATGGATTTACCAGACGTCTGATCCGGGTCTCGTGAAGGGAACCTCGTAATACGCGCTCCCGGAATGAAGGGGGCCGGTCCTGTGCCGGCCCCCTTCATTCCTGGAGCACAATGGTCATAATGAGGCCCAAAGAAAGGCTAATAACGTTTGACCTGCTGGATTGATTTGGATGACATTTTCTAAATCAACATTTTGTCAACCCCCCCGCAACCCCTTCTCAAACTGGACATTTTGCGAACAATTTGTTAAAAAATGAAAAATGTATTAAGAAAACAGAAAAATGCAGTTTTTAGCCTACTCCCATTCATTTTCCCATAGAGAAAAGGTGCAGTTTTGAACAGCTGTAGCACGAAAACCGATGGGCAGAGTTGGACCAAATAAAACACAATTTGGGCACAAAGCATTGAATTAATTTCCTTGCCTAGTTTGGAGTAAATCCATCCAGTAGTTTTAGAAATATTTGACAGAAACATGGGGGTGTGCCCTCTGTTCCTTAAAACCTTTATGTATATCGGCCATGGTGCTATGCAGCAGAGAGACAGAGAGGCGTTTCAGAAATGAAAGTATGCCTTTTTGTATGCTCAATAAGAGTGATTCCTGCGATATTACTGGGAGAAGCCGCAAATGAAAGAACTCAAAACGCTATATGGAGAAAGAAAAAGGATGCCATAAAACTTTGGAATGAACTCCCCGATGACCTTACAGAGTCTAAACACGTTCTCAACTTCAGAAAGGGACACAAAACTCTTCTGTTTATGTAGCTGCTCCTATGGGACCACTGGTTGTTTTGAACGACAGTGCTTAGATGGCGTGGCCATAGGCCCTATATAAATACCAATACCAATATCAATCACATCAAGCTAGAGGTCGGGAGTGGGAAAGAAGGCACCATGTGAAGTTCAGGTTTTGGGTGTTGGTTGGAGAGCCAGTTATGGGTAGGACATTTTTGGGTTATGAGTGGAAGACTGTGTGAATCTCATGAGATTACCGTGACAGCATTGTAAGACACTCTGAGAAAAAAAATCTGCGTTACACCAAACAATAAGTGATAGGGGATAATGGGAGATGGTTAATGAGGGAAAAGACAATTGAGTGGAGTGGGGGAAATTGATAAAAAATGGGGGATACATGTTGTGTGCCTGTGAGGACTTGGAAGACTTTTTAATTCTGAGCAATGTTTCCCGTTCTCGTGGGAATCGGCGAACCACTACTCTACCGCAGACATTTCCATCGTGCTGAGCAGGTGAGCGCTCCATAGCAGAAGACTCTCTGGGGCTTTTGAGTCATTTTCTTTGCTTTTCTGTGCCCCACTAGGCCTGTGTGCAGCCCTCTACTTCCCGACCCCTTGTTTCCCTATTCCCGCCTCCCCAGCCCTCCCACCTCCCCTGATTGGTCCTGATACTTCCCCTGCTTCCTGGGCCTAACGACCATCCTCGCTCCCTGCCCGCACTTTCCATCGTGCTGAGCAGCTGAGCGGTCCATAACAGTAGACGCTCCGGGCCTTTTTGGTAATTTTCTTTGATTTTCTGTGCCCCCCAAGCCTGTGTGCAGCACTCTCCTTCCCGAGCCCTTGCTTCCCTATTCCCGCCTCCCCAGCCCTCCCACCTCCCCTGATTGGACCTGATAGTTCCCCTGCTTCCTGGGCCTAACGACCATCCTCGCTCCCTGCCCGCATTTTCTGCCGTGCTGAGCAGGTGAGCGCTCCATAGCAGAAGACCCTCTGGGCCTTTTTGGTCACTTGCTTTGCTTTTCTGTGCCCCCTAGGCCCGTGTGCAGCCCTCTCCTTCCCGACCCCTTGCTTCCCTATTCCCGCCTCCCCTGCCCTCCCACCTCCCCTGATTGGTCCTGATACTTCCCCTGCTTCCTGGGCCATAACGACCCTCCTCGCTCCCTGCCCGCACTTTCCATCGTGCTGAGCAGGTGAGCGCTCCATAGCAGAAGACTCTCTGAGGTTTTTGAGTCATTTTCTTTGCTTTTCTGTGCCCCCCTAGGCCTGTGTGCAGCCCTCTACTTCCCGACCCCTTGTTTCCCTATTCCCGCCTCCCCAGCCCTCCCACCTCCCCTGATTGGTCCTGATACTTCCCCTGCTTCCTGGGCCTAACGACCATCCTCGCTCCCTGCCCGCACTTTCCATCGTGCTGAGCAGCTGAGCGGTCCATAACAGTAGACGCTCCGGGCCTTTTTGGTCATTTTCTTTGATTTTCTGTGCCCCCCAAGCCTGTGTGCAGCCCTCTCCTTCCCGAGCCCTTGCTTCCCTATTCCCGCCTCCCCAGCCCTCCCACCTCCCCTGATTGGTCCTGATAGTTCCCCTGCTTCCTGGGCCTAACGACCCTCCTCGTTCCCTGCCCGCACTTTCCATCGTGCTGAGCAGGTGAGCGCTCCATAGCAGAAGACCCTCTAGGGCTTTTTGGTCATTTTCTTTGCTTTTCTGTGCCCCCCTAGGCCTGTGTGCAGCCCTCTACTTCCCGACTCTTGTTTCCCTATTCCCGCCTCCACAGCCCTCCCACCTCCCCTGATTGGTCCTGATACTTCCCCTGCTTCCTGGGCCTGAAGACCCTCCTCACTACCTGCCCGCACTTTCCATCGTGCTGAGCAGGTGATCGCTCCAATAGCCTCTCTGAGAAAGTTGATTGTAGAAGTGTTCCAAACCACATTTTGAAGTTGCGCCCAATAACATCTCTGAGAAAAGTTGATTTTAGAAGTGTTCCCAATTACATTCGAAGTTGCACCCAATAGCCTCTCTGACAAAGTTGATTCTAGAAGTGTTCCCAATTGCATTTGAAGTTGAACCCAATAGCCGCTCTATGAAAAGGTAATTCCAGAAGTGTTCCAAACTGCATTCTGAAGTTGCGCCCAATAGCATCTCTAAGGAAAGTTGCACCCTCTCTGACAAAGTTGATTTTAGAAGTGTTCCCAATTACATTTGAAGTTGCACCCAATAGCCTCTCTGACAAAGTTGATTCTAGAAGTGTTCCCAATTGCATTCGAAGTTGAACCCAATAGCCGCTCTATGAAAAGTTAATTCCAGAAGTGTTCCAAACTGCATTTTGAAGTTGCGCCCAATAGCATCTCTAAGAAAAGTTGCACCCTCTCTGACAAAGTTGATCTTAGAAGTGTTCCCAATTACATTTGAAGTTGCACCCAATAGCCTCTCTGAGAAAGTTGATTTTAGAAGTGTTCCCAATTGCATTTGAAGTTGCACCCAATAGCCTCTCTGAGAAAGTTGATTATAGAAGTGTTCCCAATGGCATTTAGAAGCTGCGTCCAAAAGCGTCTCGGAGGAAAGTTGTTTTAGAACTGTTCCCAATTGCATTCAGAAGTTGCGCACATTAGCCTCTCCGGAAAAAGTTTGGAAGTTAGAAGTGTTTCCCAACTGCACCTAGAACTTCTAAACTACACTTAGAAGTTGCGCCCAATAGCCTCTCCGAGGAAAGTTGATTTTAGAACTGTTCCCAATTGCGTCAAGAAGTGTACCCAAGTGCATTTAGAAGTTGTAACCAATAGCCTCTCTGAGAAAAATCGATTCTAGAAGTGTTCCAAACTGCATTTTGAAGTTGCACCCAATAGCATCTCTAAGAAAAGTTGCGCCCTCTCTGACAAAGCTGATTTTAGAAGTATTCCCAATTGCATTTAGAAGTTGCGCCCAATAACCTCTCTGAGAAAAGCTGTTTTTAGAAGTATTCCCAATTGCACCTAGAAGTGTTCCCAGCTACATTTAGAAGTTGCGCCCAATAGCCTTCCCTGAGAAAAGTTGATCCTAGAAGTGTTTCCCATTTGCAATTGAAGTTGCTCCCAATAGCCTCTCTGAGAAAGTTGATCTTAAAAGTGTTCCAAACTACATTTTGAAGTTGCGCCCAATAACATCTCTGAGAAAGTTGATTTTAGAAGTGTTCCCAATTGCATTTAGAAGTTGCGCCCAATAGCCTCTTTGAGGAAAGTTGATTTTAGAAGTGTCCCCAACTGCACTTAGAAGTTGCGCCCAATAGCCTCCCTGAGAAAAGCTGATTCTAGAAGTGTTCCCAACTGAATTTGAATTTGCACCCAATAGCCTCTCTGAGAAAGTTGATTTTAGAAGTGTTCCCAATTGCATTTGAAGTTGCACCCAATAGCCTCTCTGAGGAAAGTTGATTTTAGAAGTGTTCCCAATTGCATTTGAAGTTGTACCCAATAGCCTCTCTGAGGAAAGTTGATTTTAGAAGTCTCCCCAACTGCACTTAGAAGTTGCGCCCAATAGCCTCCCTGAGAAAAGTTGATTTTAGAAGTATTCCCAACTGAATCTGCACCCAATAGCCTCTCTGAGAAAGTCGATTTTAGAAGTGTTCCCAATTGCATTTGAAGTTGCACCCAATAGCCTCTCTGAGGAAAGTTGATTTTAGAAGTGTTCCCAATTGCATTTGAAGTTGCACCCAATAGCCTCTCTGAGAAAGTTGATTTTAGAAGTGTCCCCAATTGCATTTGAAGTTGCACCCAATAGCCTCTCTGAGAAAGTTGATTTTAGAAGTGTTCCCAATTGCATTTGAAGTTACACCCAATAGCCTCTCTGAGAAAAGTTGATTATAGAAGTGTTCCCAACTGGACTTAGAATTTTCACCCAATAGCCTCTCTAGAAGTGTTCCCAATTGCAAGTCGACCAATTAAAATGCTACCAATAGCCTGTCTGGAAAGTTGAATTTAGTCACACGCCCAAATAACCCGTCCAAAGCTCCACTAAAATGTCCCATATATCTCTCGGTGAACTTAGAAAGCGTTTCTAATAGCAGTGACAAATAATCTAACACCCCCTCCAAGTAAATTGAATCTAGTGACTGACCGAACACCTTCTCCTGTGTACAGGAGAACTCAGAAACGTACCTAATAAACTAATAATCATCTGCCGACTATTATCCCTAGAGAGCACCAAATAGTCTAATATTGTCAATCCCAGAAGTGCGCCTAAAGGCGTGACACCCCCGATCCTAGGCCGACTATTGTACCTAGAGAGCACCAAATAGTCTAATATCATCAAACCCAGAAGTGCGCCTAAAGGCGTGACACCCCAGATCCTAGAACTACAATCAGAAACCCTCCTAAATCAACCGAACGCCAGCACCAATCATGAGCGCACCCACTCCACCTGAGCCTACCAGAAACGACCGCAGGGGACCACCCCCACTCTCCGATCTACCTTCCCTCCCGACCCCTCCCTCCCATATCACCCCACCCCCCTCCACACAAGCAGCCACTCCCCTCTCCAAACACCAAGCCAGAGGAGCACGATGGCGAAGCACTCACCCTAAAACCACTCATCCCCTGAACTCCACCCCCGACCCGCCAGCATTGCCCACACCCGCTCCCCTCTCCATCAGACCTAGCACACCCCACCCGGAAATCACCCACCCACCGCCCTGCCCTCATACCCCTGCCACCTTCCCCCCCCCGACCCCACTCTTTCCCCTCCCTAAAAACTGCACGCCGAGCCCTAGCACGAACCGAAGCTGCCTCCCTCTCCCCCTCTGAGCCCCCTACCCTCTCCCACACACCAGTCGCAGCAAAGAAACTAAAGAGGAAACGCGCCTGGTCCCCCCCAATCTCTCAGCACTCCTCCCCTCCCCTGTCCCGACCCACCCCCTCTTTCCCGCATTCTCCGCCTTCCCCCGTGGCCTCCCCCTTCCTGAAACCCCTCTCCCTTGACTTCTCATCAACTGCAACTGAAACTCCCCCCCGCCCACACCCCTCCCTCAAATCACCCAACCCAAATCCAATCATCCTATCACACCAAGCCACCCAGCCCCGCCAGGAACCTGCCAAATTTTCAGCCCGCCCACTATTCCCTTCTAGCATCACCGACCTTAACCCCCCTCCTCAGCTCTCTCCGCCACCGCCACACCCCGGTCCAGCACCTACACCTAACTTGCCTGCCGATATGAACTGTATCCTATTTAACGCCCGTTCCGTAGCAAAAAACAGACATTGCATCTATGACCTCCTCACCTCTGTCAAACCAGACCTAGTTTTCATCACCGAAACCTGGTTCTCCAATGACTTCAACCCAATCGCTAGTGAAGCCTTTCCCCCTGACTACTCCCTCATCCCACTGAACCGTCCATCCAGAGGAGGTGGAGTAGCATTCGTCTTCAAATCTCTCTTCCGCGCCTCGATCATCGACAACCAACCCTCCATCCCTTCCTGCGAATCTCTCCTCGTTAAACTTTCCCTCTCCCCATCACTCTCTCACAGTTTCTTAATAATCTACAGGCCCCCTGGTTACGATAGACAATTCGCAAACAACCTTTGCGACTCAATCGCCACCATGCAACTAAACCATTCCAACCTCACCCTCCTTGGTGACTTCAACATATGGCTCGACATCCCCACCAACCCTATGACACACTCCCTGGTTGATGGTTTAGATGCAATTAATCTCCAACCCCACATAAACGGCCCGACTCATTACAAAGGACACACTCTCGATGCCATCTTTAGCTCCAACACCCTGATTCACTTAAAGCCCCCCACCCCAATCATCTGGTCAGATCACTTCATTCTCTCGTTCGCCATCCACTCACCTGACCCCCTTCCCGTACTTGCATCCGAACCTACGATTTTACGCAAATGCTGGAAAAAATTAACGATCACCCCGGACCTAGCCGAGGCACTCCTCCAATCTCCACCACCCACCTGCCCTCCCGACAACAAATTAACCCCTGAGGCCTTTGACTCATGGCTCAACGCACCTCTTTTACGACTCACCCCCCATGCAAACCATCAACCCGCTGCGCCCCTTTCCCCAGATGGTTCACTCCTGAGTTGAAGACCACTAAACGACTTTACAAATACCTAGAACGCAAATGGCAGAAAGAGAAAACCCACGAAAACAGGACCACCTTGGCCCGTCACCTCTATCAATATAAGTCCGAAATCCGGAAAGCAAAAAAAGCCCACTACAACACCCGAATCCTAAACTGCAAAAACCCAAGCAAAGAACTCCACAAAATCATCTCAGAATTCACCAATCCTGCTTGCAATACAACCAGCCCGACCGCCACACAATCACTGTGCGACTCACTCTCCCTCCATTTCCACAACACGGCTATCGAAAGAACAAAAACTCTAAACACTAAGATGGCTCAACTTCAGCCACCGAGCAATCCTCCGCCCATACCGCCCAGCCCTGCAACCGTAACCTCCACGCAACCAACGTTTGAATCCTTTAGTCCAATATCGCCAGAACAGTTTCTCAAACTGCTATCTGCCCGCAAACCTTCTGGTTCACCACTGGACCCCTGCCCAGCCCCAACCCTTAAAAACATTTTTGCCTCAACCTGCGCAGAAGAATACGCAAGATCTATCATAAATTCCTCCCTCTCCTCCGGTATCTTTCCCGACGCATTCAAAACGGTGCACGTCAAACCTCTAATTAAAAAACCATTGCTCGACCCACTCGAGCCCAAAAACTACCGCCCAATCTCAAACACTAGGTCCCTTGCCAAACTCATTGACCGAACCGCCTACTCCCAACTAAACTCCTTTGTCGAAACCAACAACCTCCTAGACCCAGCCCAATTCAGGCTTCAGATCACGCCACGGAACTGAAACCACCCTAACCTCGATCTGGGATGACCTTAAAATGACAGCAGACTCCGCCGGATCAATCACTCAATCCTCCTAGACCGACTACACTCCATAGGAATCCGCGGAACCGCCCTTAAATGGATAGCTTCATTCCTCAAAGACCGGCACCAAATAACGACACTCTCCAGCTTTACCTCACAACCCCGACCTGTCGACACGGGAGTCCCTCAGGGAGCATGTCTATCCGCCCTCCTGTTCAATCTTTACCTGATCACCCTCCCACCAATAATTCGTTCACACAACATCCTGTGTTACAACTACGCCGACGACACTCAACTAATTCTAAAAATCCTGAACTCGAAACCCGAATCCCGACCCGACCTGGCATCCTGCCTCCTTAACATAGAACTCTGGATGACCCAAAGCCACCTCCTGTTAAACCCCTCCAAAACAGAAATCATGATTTGCGGCACGCTCGATCTTCTTCCGCACCCACTACCCTGGCCACCCGCCATGGGCAACTCACCGACACCCTCCAACACAGTGAAAAATCTTGGATGCACCTTAGACTCCGACCTAACACTCTCGCGACAAGTCAACAATGTCTCAAAATCCTGCCACTACCACCTCAAAAATCTTAGGCGCATCCTTCCATATCTCTCATTTCCCAACAGAGTCTCCGCGGTCCAATCAATTGTCATATCAAGACTGGACTACGGAAACTCCCTATACCTCGGAATTCATGCCTACCAACTAAACAAACTCCAAAGAGCACAAAACGCGGCAGCCAAAATGCTACTCGCGCTCGGTCCAAGAGGCCACGTATCCCCAGCCCTTAAGACACTGCACTGGCTTCCAGTAGCCCATAGGGTAGCTTTCAAAACCTTATGCCTCTCCCATCGAGCACTACATAAAACCGGACCGCAATATCTTCAAGACAAGCTAATACCTTATCACCCCACTCGCACCCTAAGATCAAGCTCAGCCGGCCTCCTAGTAATCCCTAAGACAAACTCAACCAGGTTAGGCGGATCATCATTCTCAACGCTAGCCCCAACCCTATGGAACTCGCTCCCACCCCACATCCGCCTAACTGAAGACTTAACGGCCTTCCGCAAACTACTGAAAACCTGGCTCTCCCCCTAAAACTAACCAGCAATTTGACCGGAAGCAAGAAATGTACAACTAAAAAAAAAAAAAAAAAAACTAAATAAATAAATAAATAAAATCGAATGTAAACCATAAGACAAACAATACCAAACGAATAATGTAGATCAAAACAGTGAAGTGGATAATATGAATAAATCATCAGAAAACTAGGAGATCTAGATGGACGCTTGACCAGACGAAAGTGTTAGAGTGAATGAGATTCTAGAAGTGACGAGCGAAGAGAGCGGATGAACGTCGAGAACGGACGAGCGTGGAAATCGGATGAGTATCGAGAGCAGATGAGTGTGGAGCGTGGAGAGCGGATGAGTGTGGAGAGCGGATGAGTGTGAGAACAAATGAGTGTGGAGAGCGGATGAATATTGAAGGGCGGAGGAGCATGAAGAGTGGAGGAGCGTGGAGAACGACTGAATGTCGAAAGCACAGAGCGAATGTGGAAAACGGCTGAGCGGAGAGCGCAGAAGCGTAAGATACAGTTGAGCCGCGAGAGCGGATGAGTGTGAGAGCGGATGAGTATGAGAGCAGATGAGTGTAGAAAGCGAATGAGTGAGGAGAGCGGATGAGTGTAGAAAGCGGATGAGTGAGGAGAGCGGAAGAGTGTGGAGAGCGGATGAGTGTGAGGAGCGCAGTAGCGTGGAGAGCGACTGAATGTAGAAAGCACAGAGCGAGTGTGAAGAACGACTGAGTGAAGAGCGCAGAAGTGTAGGATGCAGTTGAGCCTGGAGAGCGGATGACGGTGGAGAGCGGATGAGTGTGAGAGCGGATGAGTGTAGAGAGCAGATGAGTGTGGAGAGAGGATGAGTATGGAAAGCACAGAACGAGTGTAGAGAACGACTGAGTGAAGAGCGCAGAAGCGTAGGATGCAGTGAGCCTGGAGAGCAGACGACGGTGGAGAGCGGATGAGTGCGAGAGCGGATGAGTGTGGAGAGCGGATGAGTGTGGAGAGCGGATGAGTGTGGAGAGCGGATGAGTGTGGAAAGCGGATGAGTGCGGAGAGCGGATGAGTGTTCCGAAACAAACGAATACGTGGCGCAGACGTACGAGCGGCGCAGATGAGCTGATAGAGCGGACGAATGTGCGAAAAGATGAATGTGTGGTGTCGGGTGAGTGTGTGAAATGGATGTTGTGTGTGGAATGGATGAGCGTTTTGGTGCGGACGAATAGTGTGGAGCGGACGAGTGTGCTGAACGGACGAATGTGTGGAGCAAACGAGTGTGTGGAGCGGACGAGTGTGTGAAGTGGATGAATGTGTGGCGCGGATGAAAGTTGTGAAACAGATGAATGTGTAGAGCGAACAAATACACAGTGCGGATGAGTGTCTGGAACGGATAGTCACGCAGAACAAACAAGTAATATTATCAGGCCAACGAGTAGTATGCTTGGCCGATGTGTGGGTGTTCCGGGTAATCGAGTATCAAGACTGTACGAGTGTCTAGACGGGACGAGTGTGTACACGGGATGACTGTGTAAACGGGAGGAATGTATAGACAGGACGAGTATGTAGACGGGACGAATGTGCGGACCGGACGAATGTGCGGAGCGGACGACGTTTAACCAGACGAAAGTGTAAGAGTGAACGAGCATGTTGAAAAGACGAGCGAGGAGGGCGGATGAACGCCGAGAACGGATGAGCATGGAGAGTGGATGAGCGTGGAAATCGGATGAGTATGGAGAACGGATGGGTGGGAAACGTGGAAAGCAGATAAGCGTGGAGAGCGGATGAGTGTGGAGAGGGGATGAGTGTGGAGAGGGGATGAGTGTGGAGAGGGGATGAGTGTGGAGAGGGGATGAGTGTGGAGAGGGGATGAGTGTGGAGAGGGGATGAGGGTGGAGAGGGGATGAGGGTGGAGAGCGGATGAGTGTGGAGAGCGGAGGAGCATGGAGAACGGAGGAGCGTGGAGAGCGACTGAATGCGGAAAGCACAGAGCAAGTGTGGAGAGCGGATGAGTGTTGGAGAGCGGATGAGTGTTGGGGAGCGGATGAGTGTTGGGGAGCGGATGAGTGTGGGGAGCGGATGAGTGCGAGAGCGGAGAAATGTGGAGTACCGATGAGTGCGGGGAGCGGATGAGTGTGGGGTGCGGATGAATGTGGAGGGCGGATGAGTGTATAGAAAGCGTTTGAGTATACAAAGCGGATGAGTGCGTAGGCAGACAGGAGTTCATGTGCTGGGTAGACTGGAATGCATGCACAAGAAAGACAGGAGTGCACACTTATGGAACACATGAGAGCATGCGTGAGGCACACTGGAGAAGAATAGGTCAAGCAAGCATGAATGTGTAGTACAATCCCGAACGCCTGAAATAAACAAAATGAATAGAACGGACCTGCCCGCTCGGAACTGCGTGACATACATAATATGTTTTGGAATGCAGTGAACATTTGAAAGAGTACTTATCATAACACACCTCACGCCTACTCTCTCCCTTACATCACCACTCAACTAGAACACAGAGATACTATGACACCATTCGGTATAACTGTTCTCATATCTACATCTCCCGCTCACTCCACAACACTCTAAGTAAACACTGCTGGTTTCACACCCCCCAGCCAGGCGTTCTCCTCAGGCCTAACGCAGCCACATTCGTCCTGGATAAAGCCAGCCAGAGCGAACACATACTCCTGATCTCTCAACCACCACACCTACCGCTAAGAAGCAGCTACCACCTGAATTCCGCATCAGCTGCACACATACCTGGTGCACACACGCACTTTTGACTCTCTCTTCTCTCTCTACTGACCCGAACTTCGGTTCCCGAGGGCGTTCAACCTACCAGCGCCTTCAGACCATACCAATGGTATATAAGGCGCTATATAAATGCAAAATAACATAACATAACATAACATTACTGGAAATTATTTGTTTGAAATTACACAGAGTGTGTCATTTCGTGTGAAATTATCACAGGAATGAGTTAGAAAAAAAATGGTTTAACATCTCCGGTGCCTACATCTACTGGGCACGGGGCAATGAGTGTTTGGCAACAAATTATTGGTGTGACATAGTCAGTGGCCATGTCTAGTGGTCCCAAAAGAAAGATGTCGGTGCAACACTGTGGTGCTGGAAATGCCTTTTTGAAGGACAGGGCCTACTAGTCCTTGTCCTACCATTTCTATTAGTGTGCGTTTTCTGCATGTTTTCTGCCTCTGGGGTCCAGTCTGGACCACTGGCAGTGGAGATATTCATTTTTCCTTTTGCTGAACAACACCCATGGGATACCCTTATGGGACCCATGATATGATATGATATGATATGATATGATATGGCATTTATAACGTGCCTATACACAAGTGTTTCAAGGCGCGACGAGGCAAGGGAGGGGGACAGAGGGAGGACAGATGCAACAATCTTACTGGTGAAATTGAGATCATGCAAGTGCAGGGGAGAGGGCAGGGGAAAAGTGAAAGGGGACAGGGGAGGGTGGAAGTGCTGAACATGGATCAAACAGTAAGAAGAAGTGTGGCCAACAGATGGCAGGAGCAAGGGTAATTGCAGACAGCAGGTGTCCAAAGTGCAGGTAGGGGCACTGTAGGGTTACAGGTACAGACCCAAATGCCGGGAGGCAGTGCAGGTGTGCAACTGGGTAGACAGGGACCTGGGCCCGATATCAGAGGGTAGCCCGGTGGCCAGTGCACTATCAGACAGGAAATCAGCATGGGAGAGGTAGAAAGAAGGCAGAAGCAAAGAGGAAGGTCTTGAGGTGCTTCCGGAACCAGAGATGCTTCTCCTCAAGTTTGAGAGAGGCAGGGAGGGTGTTCCGGAGGGAGGCACCAGCTGAGGAAAGAGATCTGGTGTCCGGCGAACTGTGAAGCTTGTGGAAGTTCGCTTCACTTATTGCACGTTACTCTGCCCTGCACAGCACTGCGAGCCTCAACTCTTGCTGTTTCTTCTTTTGCCAATTGCCATACGCCGCTTCCTGGAGGAGGCGGAGCTCTCTGGCAACACGTGACGGATCACGTGATTGTGCCGGACAATTTAAACTGACGTGAGCCACCCTTGCGGCGCTAAGCCCGGTGGGGACAAGCCCACTGGCTGTTGTGCGGCTGTTTGGCGGATGGTGACATTTAAGAATTTTGTCCAAGGTACTGTTTAATACCAACGTTTCCATTTATTCTAGGTTCCTAAACCCAGTACTGTGGCGTTTCTTGAAATTTTACTAGATGTTAAGGTCATCAACATATTAGGTTGTTGTTTTGTATCTTAAACGCAACGTAAAGTTTTAATAACTTTAAAAAAAATTGTTGTATAACACTCCATGTTCACCCTAAAAACAGGCATGCCATCGGAGACAACTAGAGACCCTATGGTCACTTCATTATCTTTAATGCCTAATATACCCGATCTAGCTCCGCTCCCTCAAACTCCCATTAATAAAAACATTCCTAAATTACAGGAAAACACCAAAAGTCGAACTCGTATTTAAAAAAAAACATTATTTTAACTCCAATCAACAAAACTCCAAATGACATCCGTAATTTTTATGTGAAAAAGTCACATGGTCCAATAACGTCCAATTCGACTGATCTGGCATCTCCGTAACGATCTCTCCGGAGTCACCACTACCTAATGGTGGTGTAAGTGATTTGATTCCAATACAAAATCCCACTTTTAATAATGAGGCTTCTGCTCCTTCTTTGAGTTCTACTATTTCAGATCAAACTTTATTAACTGTACCTCATTCGCCCATTAAACCTATTAAACCTATGCAAATCTTTGCCACCGTTTTATAAGAGTCATCTCTTGACTCTGAAGTGATGACAAATGAAAGCCAAAAAACAGCACAAGTTTCATCGTCTGGGAATGTATCATTGACTTCAGTAATTATTGAAGACGTGGGACAAGTCACTCAGAATAAGTCTCTCTCATCCCCCTCTCAAAATCCCCCTGAATGCAGGGACTTTGAAAGCTCAAGAGTCTCAACTATGACTGACTATGCACAACCATGTTCCATGGATTCAACAAGACAAGATGAGGAGATCTCTTTTTTGCAACCCACCCCTCGTCGCTGTCAAACTTCTGATAAGAAACGACAATCATTTGTAACTTCGGCCAATCCTGCCCTATTAGAAGTCACCTTGGGGGCTATTAACACTACTATGTCTACTTTATTTAAGCTCTTTAACTCTTTGGATCAGAAGTTAGCTGTCCAAACTGACAAGATAAATCACATAAGTGACTGGATGAGAGACACCTCGCTTAAATGTTCTAAAAGCCTTTCTTTAGTAAATCTGGAGCAAAGAATAGTCCATCTTGAATCCTATTAGTCAGCCCATCAAGGTCCAAACGTACACTTAGGAACATCTATTATACAGCGTCTCTTACACTTAGAGAGTTTGATCCAATATCCTCTGACTATTACGCCAGCATTACCAATATTTTCTAAAATTATTCGACCAATTGAATGCGTTGAGGAAGCTGATACGGTAAAACATAACGAATCCTGGATTAGTGTTGATTCTCCTGTGAGAAATGCGGGCCAATTTATATCCTGCAAATCTCGTGGGGGCGTCAACCAAAATGCACAAAAAACAGGAGGATCTTTGTTAAACAATAAAAAAATAAAATTGATGTCAACTAAAGTTACACAAAGAAATAAAAAAGCTCTGACAGATTTTAAAAAATTACCTCAAATACATCCCTCTTCAGATGTCACGAAAACTTTCACTCACAGTGCTGTTGGTCCGTCAGATATATGTGATGAGATAATTAATACCGACTCGGTCGTTACGGCCAGCAATTCTCGTGTGGACGAAGTTTTGCAAGACATCTTTCCACCTCCTCAAGTTGTTCCTTCTCAAGGTATCCCAAAAGAAGTTCTCATTTCATCCCCTAATTATGATCCCTTGAATGAGTTGGTACTTCTCTTAACATCCAAGCCTGATAATATATAAACAAAACAATCTTGTCCGGTTGTACAAACGACATTATCTGCTCAATATGGTGTCATCTCTACAGGTGCGGGCAAGTTACCTCCTCCTCTCGCTCCTATGGCGAGAGTTGAAGATCGTTTAAGTGCATTAAGAACTGCGGTGGACTCTTATTTACTCAATAGAATATCAGAGGTGTTACCTGAAGCTCCACATGCCCTTGATCATTCCCCTTATATACATAATTTCAATCACAATTCGCAAAATGAAGTCCTATCCCTCAAAAACAGACCAGACAATTGCACAAAAACCATTCCACCTTTTTGTAATAGTCATCACCCTCAAGATCCGCCTAAAGAAAAAAATAGGAGTAACAATGATTTACGTAATGGTGGTAGTAAACACTATATAAATGACGATAGTGTTGCATTTTCAAAGAAACTTAAACAGTTTCATACGTTAATTCTGAAATGTCGCGATGGGTCCTTTCCAAAATACGATCTATGTCGTGCTAGTGTCTTCAATATATTTGGAGATATAGAGGGATTGGAAGCCATTTCTTCATCAGATTTGGATCAAGTTGAGTTTCTCTGTGATAAGAATCTTTCCATCGTTAGACTCTGGATAAAGTCTGGTATTGTTCGTAATACATTATGGAACGCCAGAATGGATTTGTTTAATCTTGGCTTTTTGTTAGCTCAAGACCCAGCACGACAGCAATCTGAGGAGATTGATGGTAATAAATCTATTGTTGGCACTACTTCTGATCCTTCATGTGCCTGCAATTTTTGTACTAATCAATCACCATTAGACCCCAGTGTTGTATCTAATACCCGTTCATAACCACGAGCAACTATCCCCATCAATGAACTTTCACTTGCTAGTTGGAACACTAGAGGTTACTATCATCTGCAGTGGAGTTTAGACAACGGGTTGAATAGTTATGACATCGTAGCTTTACAAGAAACGTGGTTAATAAATCCCACTATATGGGATGATCATGAGATTAGTTTACTGCCAGCAGTCCATGGTGGTAAAGGTAGACCCACAGCTGGTCTGTTAGTAGCAGTGAAAGCGAGTAGGGGTCTGAAAATCTCCCCCTGGCAAGCACCAAACAAATTCATGCAACTGGTTAAGATCTCCTTCAACTCACAGACATATGCACTTATTAATCTTTACAGAAACCCAGTGGGCATTACTGATGACAGCTTTTATGATGCTCTTTCCCTTATTTTCAAACATATCTCTGCCCAAAATAATGTCTCTGGAATATTGTTAATGGGTGATATGAACTTTTCTTGCTTTAATTCGAACAAAAGGAACAAGAATCGTGAGGGTGCAAGATGGACCTCTTTTATGGAAGATCATGGTTTAAAGATGTTAAATGGTGAGATCATAGGTGACATTCCCCCTATGAACACCTGGGAAAGAGGCGCCTCAAAATCTACCATCGATTATATTTTCTTATTTAATACCATCTTCATGAATACCAGCAAATTTGTTATAATTAAACAGACATCTAGTGATCACCACCTTTTAGCCTTATTTTGGGCGGTTGAAATTGGTGATCACTTGAAAACTGCACTTTACTATAAACAGACTGTATCTGTCAATAATGGCAGAAACCGTTTCAAATGGTCTGTCAATAAATTACTAGCTCTGAATGATGCTATTCTAAACAATCAAAGTTTACATAAGGCTGGTTCCTATATAGATGTCTTAAGCACCTTTGTGAATCTTTATCCTGTTTACAGTAAACCAGTTAAAAGACATGTTCATGGGTTTGATCTAGCGCTCTGTGAAAGAAAGAAAGCTTACAGAAGAGAGATCAGAAACTATCAGAAATTGCCCATGATTGATCGAATTAAAGCAGTTAAAGTTGCCTCCTCGATATATCGAAATTGGGTTCGAGCGAGGAGAGCTACCATGTACCAAATAGATGGCGAATACTTCTTGTCAGCTTGCCGTAGTAAAAATTCTGCTTTGGTCTGGGAGCTGTTGAATAAATGTAACACCTCATCCCAAGATCATGCGCAGCTCAATAGCGTACTTGAATCGGTGTGGGTTACACATTTTTCGTCCCTAAACGACGATCCCATGATGAACTACTATAATTACAATAGCAACTCTGTAAATAGTTGGACTTTGCATTGTACAAGATTTACTATTCAAGCCTTTATTAAAGCTTCTTCATCGTCTAGAGCGGCAGGCTTGGATGGGCTTACCAATGTAATGCTCAAACAAAACATAATAGAATGGGCATTAATTTTGAACAACACTTTTCACCACATATTACAAACTAAAAATATTCCGCAATCATGGCGTTCTTCTGTGATCATTCCGATCTATAAAAAAGGTGATCAAATGAATCCCAAAAATTATCGTCCAATAACGTTACTAGACGTGCCAGGCAAAATTTTCTCCAGGCTGGTGCTAAGAGATTTTAATGCTTGGTCAAATAAAGTAAATCAACGAGACCCAGCACAAACTGGATTCGTGGCAGGTTTAGGTACTGGCGTCAATTTAATTGCTTTAAATGCCATAAAACAACAAGCAATTCATAAGAAACAAGCCAGATACTTTGCGTTCGTGGATCTTCACTCCGCCTTTGATTCGGTCTCAAGACCAAAACTTATAGACAAGTTAATCAAAGCGGACTGCCCATCCACTCTTATTGACATCATTTTTGCCCTCCATTCACAAACCTATGTAAGACTAAACTCTGAGGGTCTTCTATCAACCCCAATTCCAACGTTTAGAGGGCTGAAACAGGGGTGCATTTTAGCATCTGCCTTGTTCAATTTTTTCATTAATGATGTACGTTGCATTTTTAGCAAAGTAATCGCTGATGCTCCTAAATTGAATGATGTAAAAATGTGTGCCTTATGGTATGCGGACGATCTTGTTTTAGTATCAAAAACTCCCAGTGGTTTACGCAATCTCTTGTCAGCATTATGTTCTTACTTCAAAGAAAATGAATTGGTAGTAAACATGGGTAAAACACAAGGGCCCTCATTACAACTGAGGTGCTAAGTGCACCAACTTTACCACCATGGTGTAAACTACGTTTACACCATGGTGGATGGCGGATTTACCACCCCATTACAAGGTGAGTGGGGCGGTAAATCCCCATTTCCCATTTTCCCTTCCCCCATTCCCATTTTTGCCCCATAGGGCATAATGGGAGTGGGGAAGGCGCTAATTACGGCACCGTAAATTACGGTGCCGTAATTAGCACCAAGGTGCCTTAGCACCATGGAACTTAACGCCTGCAAAAAGCAGGCGTTAAGGTGGGAATCAGGCGTTAAGGGTTAACGGTGGCGTTAACCCTTAACGCCTGAGTTGTAATGAGGGCCCAATTGTCTCGTATGTTCCTAAAGGTTTACGCAAACACTTGTTAAATTGGCAGATTGAGGGGACATCCCTAAAGATGGTACCAAATTACTTCTTAAGGGCCTTATGTTTGGGGGTGGAACCAACGTTAGACTCACATCTAAATAAAATTAAGCAGAAGTTAACCACGGCAATCTGTCAGACACGAGTAATTGTTTCTAAATATGGCAAATTCTCCATCAAAGCTGCCATCACTTATTGGGACCAGAATGTTGTAGCAACCATTCTTTATGGTTTGGAAACACTAAGGGCCTCATTACGACCCAGGCGGTAAGTTACCGCCTGGGCCGTGACTTTACCACCATGGCGTAAACTACGTTTACGCCATGGTGGTTGGCAGACTTACCGCCCCATTCCGACCTAGGCGGGGCGGTAAGTCCCCAATCCCCATTTACCCTTCCCCATTCCCATTTTTGCCCCATAGGGCATAATGGGAGTGGGGAAGGCGTTAATTACGCCACCGTAAATTACGGTGGCGTAATTAACTCCATGGTCCCTTAGCGCCATGGATTTTAACACCTGCTAAAAGCAGGTGTTAAAAGCACCATGGCGCTAGGGGACCTCGTAATTGGCGGTAAGGGGTCGGCGCAGCTAACGCTGGCGTTAACCCCTTACCGCCAGGGTCGTAATGAGGCCCTAAGTGTCCCCCCAGGGTTTCTCAATTTACTAGAAGCCAAGTTTTGGCGTGCAATCTTAAATCTACCACAATGTATTCCTAGTGTGTTAATACGATATGAATTGGGACTAATTTCTTTAACTGCATTATATAACTGGCGCCTATGTGCCTTATTCCGTAAATGCTTATTATCTACACATGATATTCCTAAAAGTCTTTGACATAATTTCACAAAAGAAGTATTGTTATTCCATATTATCATCTTCTGGAAGTATCTAAGCTGAAACAAATATTGTCCTACTTCCGGTTGTTTTAAAGATGCAGTTGAATCTAAATTCTAACAATGATGATTAAATGACTGCTGTCTGGTATGAGGCAGACAGGTCAGCACTCGTTCCATATCAAATTTTGGAAGTGTGCTCCAAATGGGTGAAGGCGCTCACTCCCCACTTCCCCAATAAAGCTCAGAATAAAGGACACATCCCAATAGGGAATGCGACCAAGAGATTGGTATTGAGAGTCATCAAAGGTTTGTGTGGCATTCAGCATTCAGAGAACTCTGCTGCATTGAGAGCGCTCTGGCAAACAATACAGAAACAATACATTTTAAAGGGTTACAGAGTCATCATTGACAATTTCTACACAGTCTACAGGTTACATTTTCATTGGTTAGGAAAGGGGTGCAAATATAGTTCTGTGAGAGCCAGCTCCACGGGATTGGCTGATGACTTGGTGGGAGGTTGAACATCACGTGGTTCAGCTGGGCCGATCCATGCGAGGTGAAGGTTGGGTCAGGTCCGGAGAGGCGGCTGGTACTGCCTAACTAATCTACACACTTATTCTAGACATACAGTAAATAATGGTCATTAGTACACCTTTTATGTTTTATGAAAGGCCTATAAATTGCACACATATGTTTGCATTATCACACTTTGGGTCACTGGCGAGGTGAAGTGTTTGGGGGTCTTGCCCCTCAGGTAACCTGTGGGGGGGAAGGATTGATAGCTGTCATGTCTGGCACATCAGAGCGGGAGGGGGTGGAGTGACACATGTTAGTTTAGGACAGAATATACTGTGACAGGAGTCTGGTTTTATTGAGGGCCCTCTAGGGTGGTCCGCAAGGAAGGATCACACTTCTGTTACATCAAAAGAATAGCTTTAGAGGGGCACAAGGTTGAACAAGCAGTCATTTTCCAACAGTGGGTGTGAGTGGGGCACGGTTCGGCCCGGTCACACACAGGACAGTGATCGGAGAGGAAGAGTGAAAAGAATACATTGTTTATTTGCAACATCTTGTCTCAGAGCATCCGTGAGAAAGGGGCTTAGGGGGTGCAGACGCGGGAGGAAAAAGGTGGGGGCTGTCAGTGCTTGCTGTGTGCGCGGCGCTGCTGAGGGGAGAGGAGACTTTGCAGTACCAGAATGAGGCCTAGTTCAAAGATGTAGTCGAGGGTACACAAAATGGAGTCCAAGTGTGTCTTGCAATAGAACCACCTCTGCTTATGCCAGGGCCTTGTTCCCTATGGCCGCAGAAGGGCAAGGAAGGTGTCCCTCCACTAGTGCAAGAGCAAGTGGTCCCTTTCGCGAAGAATGTATGGTGGGGGCTAAACCGACCCCCTCCTTCCTTAAGGAAGCCTCCAAGTGGCTGCAAGGATTAAGTTCAGGCCCCTCTGTATTGTCCACAGGGCCTTCTGGGGCCTAAATACCTCCAATTCTCTCTTCATAAATACCTTTCTACCCAAGCTCTTCGCTCCTCCAACCCCCACTCCCTCAGGGTCAGTCGCTTCTCCAAGCAACAATTTGGTGGTAGATCTCTTTTTTTTTTTTATTTATTGAATATAGTTGAAATTACATCTACTTTTTCAATTTATATAGAATAGAAAAGTTCATAAACATAAAATCCACATAAGAAAAAACCATGTAAATTCACAGAATACTGTAAAACCATCATTCTAAGTTCAAGGCCTGTAGAAAATTAATCGTTGCAATTCTTATACTCAAACATTCAGTGGCTGCCAAGGCGACCCATCTATTTCTCGGATCAAGTTGTGCACAATATGCAAAGTGATTAACAAAGTGCAATTTTCTTAAAGTGCTAAGTGCTGGACACTCCAATATTAGATGTTGAAGAGTTTCTACAATCAGTACATTTTTACAAAACCTACACCAGTTGAGGTCAGAAGAGATTTGTTTTCTTCTTGTTGTAACCTCACGGGTGGGCCAGATGTTAAGTCTCAAGCGAAGAATGGCAGTTCTTAAGGCAGCAGATGGTGCCAAGCATAGATAAGAGGCAATGTTTTTAAAACGCTTTGGACCAAAGATTGTAGAATCAAAGTCTTTATAAGTTAAACACTGAGTTCTGGTATCAATCCAGTCCATCATATACACCTTCTTCTTTGCTTGCTCCGGATGAACCATAAGAAGATCAAGTGATATGTCAGCATGCACCATGATTGTTAACATTTTCGTAGACCAATATTTCGGAAATACTTCTGTAGAGTTGAGCAAGTAACTTGAGATGGTTGATAATGTAGAATTATCATGTGGGTCCACCCAATTATCCACACGTGACCAAGCCAACCTGACAAGTTGCCAGACCCACGAGGAAGAAGTCGCCTGGGTCCCACGTCTGGGACACAGGTTGCAACAATGAAATGACCCGATGGACACCTACAGCGATGGGAATGGTCTGCTCTCAAGCCTATGCGCAAATCCGCACATTGTCTGCACGAACACATAGTCACACATTGTTGCTAGTGATAGGTACACCGCGAGCTGGGAACAACGATGGTCCCAGACTGGGGGGCTCGCGGGAGGACCAATCAGAAATGGGGGCACTCATCACTGACGCCATTAACATTAGCCAATCATCAGGGGTCTTCGTGTAACAATTTTCAACTATCTAATAGAAGGGACAATCCAAGTATACCACCTGACTCATCCTCAACCACTAATATTGCTCTCCTTAGGTATGCTGTACTAACCGTACCACTCGAGGAACCAATCCGGAGTGGCAATAGGTTTTTCGCTAACTTTCCCAGGTGACGCAAGTAGCGCGTCATACTGCGGCAAAAAGGGCCTGCGAGCCCCACGAATTTTGAGAGTCTGGATGGACGCATACGATCCTAGACCCATCCCTGCCGTTGTTTTAATAAACAGCAGAACCGCCTTGCTTCCCAGCCCGGAGGTCCGCGGACAGCTCAGCCGACCCCGGGATAATCACCCCGACAAGTTGGAGGCACTGCTGAGATCTGTTTACGATCTACCTTTTCATTTTTCCAAGGCCTCTCGTTGCGAGGAGGCCCGGCGGCGCGGGCCCCCTCTGCCGCTGCCCCCTTTTTAAGGACTACAGGACCATCGCGGAACTGCGAGAAGACCATACACAGCGCAATCTGGATATTGGCGCTCGGGAGCCGGTTGAGAAGTATCCCGCCCGTGGTTGGCGAGTGTCCAGACGTGGTCCAGACGAGAGGAGGTGGCGAGCCGCTTGGAGGGGTGCACGCAGTCGAGCGGACCCGCATCAAGAGAACTTGGTGAGTATGTCACACCCAACAAGCAATGTGAGATTGTGAGGGAGGGGCGGGAGTGCAATAAGGGCAGTGGGAGGTGTTACTAAGGTGTGCGGTGAAGATTTGATCAACTAGTGTTGACGGTGAAGTGAATGGTAGCAGGACAGGCGCGAGAGCCGTCCGCTATCACGTCACGGAAAAGGGTGGGTGGAGCAAGGAAGCACCACGTGCGGTTGCTCGTAGACACTGATTGGCCTAGGTCGTGGCCACCTGTAAGGGGGGGTGTGTGTGTGGCTTCCTACGAATTTGCGGTTATTGATCAATGAGTAGATGAGGATCCCTATTGATCGAGCAGTGAAACTCGATAGATAGATGACGTTTTCCTGTAGGTGGTAGCTAACTTGTTGCCTAATACGGAAGATAATTGGCTGGTTAAGCCCTCCCGTTGAGGGGCGTATCACACGCGAGGCGACGCAGCGTGCGCAGTCCGATTATATTGTTGGTTACCTTGTTCCAGGCGTAACAAGAGGACAGCTGTGGGGTTAACGGGGACAAACAGCAAAAACTTATTGCAAGCTTTCTGAAGTGTAAAAGATCTTACCGGTAGTTTTTGGAAGAGGTCGGTGACATCACCCGTAGGGCTTTCATAGGATACCTTGACCACACAGCATTGTTGAAGGGTGGTGGGGAAGTGAAGAGAGGGCAGGGGGTGCGCACGGAGGTTGTCGGCCACCCCAAATATGGCACAGGTGGAGAGGCGGAAGTGACTGTGTACGGAGAACGCCGGCCACGCCGAGTGAGGTAGGAGGAGGAGGGGAGGAGAAAAAGTGGGACGGCTGTATAAGCACGTCACACAGGGCACTCAGCCGCAGGGGGCTTCGTGCGCCGTGGCCGCAGGGGGCCGTAACGGTATTAAGGAAGAAAAACAAATACAGGAAAAGACAGCATATTTGCAATTGTTATATTTGACTGTTTTTCTTTTAGCGGACGGTCTCAAGTCCCCAAACTATGGGGCCAGGTAACATATCTGCAATTGTTATATTTGACTGGTTTTCTTTTAGCGGATGGTCGCAAGTCCCCAAACTACGGGGCCAGGTAACGACAACTATACTGAAGGGAGCTAACAACACAGTGTAACTATGTCATACGGGTTAGGATCGGGAGGGTGGGGGAATACCCTCACTACCCCACTCCAGCATATGTGTAAAACACTATCGCCCCATAGGGAAAAATTGATCAAATACAGCATAGAATGGACACAAGGGACAGACAACCAAATGACGACACCCTGCCCGCCTAACGGCAGTTTTGACCCGTATGTCCAACACTCACTACTGACACATATACATAACACATACAAGGGGAAGAAGTTGGCGCATCACGTGGAGGTGTTTAACTTATGGAGGATGTTCCAGGGGTCCCGACCAGGACCAACCGGGATGTTCACTGTGGAGGAAACGAAGGAGGGGAAGAAGATTAAGGAGGAAGAGGGAAATGGGGAAAAGGAGGTTGACAGCGCCAAGTGCGCGGGAAGAGACCGAGAGGGGGAGGAAAAGCTTAGCATCGCAAATGAAATAGAAATAAAAAAGGAAAGGACCGACGACATTCCCTTAGCGAAAGTAGTGAAGAAGGAAGAAGGAGGGTTATATCGTGTGATGGAACTACGAGAAGCGGTAAGGCAACAACTAACGGCGGCTGAGGGATATTCGAACACGCGTACAGCCCACCACCATATACAGCTACAGGTAGCTACACAGGGGGGGGGGGGGTCTCAAGTACGGTAGGCCCAACTTGTACGAAGATGCACGCAAAGGAAGGGAAGAATAGTGAAGAACCAATCCCAACCATAGGACACGACAAGTGGGTAGCCGCGCAGGTGCTGTTAAAATTGCGAGGGACACTAACGGGAGAAGAAAAGGAGGTAGTACGGAGACTGAACCAGGACAATGAGGGTAGCAGTGAAATAAGAGGGGAGGAAGATAAAAGGAAAGAAGGGGAGCTGTGACAAGCAGAGGAGGAGATGTTGGAGGAACGATTGGCAGAATTAAGGAATGAGCAAAACGCCCTGATCCAACAGCTTGCGAAAGAGGAACGAGAGAGAAGGAGGGAAAGGAAGGAAAGTAAGATGGGTTAGAAAAAATGAGGGAACGAACTGAAGAACGGAAGTGGGAAGCTGAAAGGATGAAGGCGATAGCAGAAAGGGTATCTCGAGCAGCACAGCGTGACAGGAAAAGAGAGGAAGAAGAGAAAGAAAAGGAAATAGAAATATGGAAGAAGAAAATACTATCAGAAAGCACCAAGAAATACGAGGAAGGTAAAGTAACAGAAAGCATATTAAAAAGGGGGAGAGAGAGATGGGAAAGGAGGAGAGAGAAAGAAAGGATATTAGAGAAGGTGAGTAGTGAGGTGATGGTGGAATTGAAAAAGAAAAGAGAGCAAATAGGTGGTGAAATAGTGGAGAAGATGGAAGGGGAAAGAAGAGATAGGAAAGGGGAGAATGGGGTAAGGACATATGCACGTCGGGATGCAGAAGTAGCCACAACATCAGCACAAAGGGGAGCAATTGGTAAAGGAGAAGAGGAAGGAACAGATTTAATAGACTTAAAAACAGTGACGATTAGGGGGAAAAGGACAGATTGGGGGTTGTCTGCTGGATGAATTCTGCAGCGAAGAAAAAGAAGGAATGGGGGGAGAAGGAAGAAGCGGCGATAGGGAAAGCTTAGACAAATTGTACATCACCCGCACCAACCGGGAATCACCATGGGCATGCAGAAGGAAGGAAGAAGTGGGGGAAGTGAGGAGAAAGAACGAGAAGTGGCGGAAAGGCAAACACTTGCAGCTACACCCGCATCATTCCGCCCAACATGTCCGCCCACACCCGCTCCTGAACACACCCCCTACGCCGGCAGGCTTAGAGATCTCCCCGGATGTAGGCAGGAAGAACGGATGCACACACCCACATTAAATAAAGAAAATAATAAGAGAAGGGGAAGAAATTAAGGGGAAGCTACAACACGCAGCGGTAATATGGACATGACAGATGATCTAGATGACACAGAAGAAGAGGGGTATACGGACTCCACACCGCGACAACTGGGGGGACAGATGGGACACAATCTAATGCCGCTATTGGAGAGGGGGGGGGCTAGACCACAATACGTCCCTTGGAAGCATGCGATAAGGAAAATATCAAGTGTAGGCTCCCATCACTAAGTGGAGGAGCGGGAAAATGGATATACGAGATGGAAAAGCACACTGCAGGACAGAAACTAGCAGTAGGAGACGTGAAGGGCCTATTAATATCAATATTAAGGGATGCGGCAGATGACATCTGGAAGAGAGCGGGTTTCCCCGGGGTCACAATAACGAACACATCACATGACAGGGCGCCATTTGCGAATTGCAGGCATGCATTATGGCAAGCTCTGAGGGTACAATACCCAGACACCTCAGATATAGGAGCAATTACGTAACGCAAAATGCGTGAGAACGAAGATCCTGTTGATTATATCCAGGAGATTCAGGAGAAGTGGCGTATGGAAACTAGAGAGCAATGGGACAAGACACCGGCAATATTTTACCACATACTAATACAAGGGCTCCCGGAGGCAGTACAAAAACAATTGAAGAAAATAGTGGGGATGGAAGCCAAGGCTTGGCCGGAAATACAATTGACAATAGTACACCATTGTAGGATATGGCAAGAAAAGATGAAACAAAAGGAAGAATTTAGAAAAGCGGAAGAGGCTAAATTAGTACAGAAAAAACGGACTAAATACACCATGGAAGGAGCACTAATAACTACACCAACAACAATGACACCAAACCCCACGCAAGTAGTGGCCGCACAGGATCCCTCACAGCCACAAATAGTACCACTACCACAATCACCACGACTTATAAGACAACAGCTGCCACCACCCCCACCATACACGGCTAACCTAGGAGGAGGGTACATGGTACCAGGAAATGGATATTATAATAACCTCAGGGGAAGGGGAGGAATGATGAGGGGGAGGGGATATGGCCAACCTGCACAACAGCAAGGGGGAGGATTCCGTAGCTTCTACCCCACTGGGCAACCAGGGTACCAAGATAATGCAGGAAGTTTCCCATGGCAGACCAGGGAACCACCTGTATGTTGGGTTTGTGGGATGTTAGGACACATGTCACGTACGTGTAGAATGAGACCCTCCCCACTAGCATGGGGGAACAAGGACAACAAGGGCCTATGAGGGAGCAGCAGGGTAACCAACAACCACAGGGGCTACAACAGAGCAGCACACAGCAGCAATTAGCAACACAACAACAGCTGCAGACATATTCACTACTGCAACAACAGGTGGCAATAACACAACAACACCAAGTGCAGCCAGTGCAGCAGCCCACTCAAATACAGGACCATAAGGTAACCTCCACCGATACACAGCTACAACAAACATAATTGGGAAGGGTGACTATCCTGGGACACAACCCTTACACAGGAAGTGGTCAGTCATTATACCCACAATAGGACAGCCCACAGGCATCCTTGGTGTGTCCCATCCTGTCGATAACACCTAATAGTGCGGAGGAACCACGCATTGAGGTAACGATTGGTGACAAAGAATTATCATTCCTTGTTGACACTGGGGCAACCAGGTCTTGCATAAGGGAGGGTAGATTTAAAATGTCAGGTGAGGCCATGAACACCCAAGGATTTTCTGGGGCTATGGGGTTGGTTCCCTTTACTGATAACATCTCCTTATCTATTGGAGATTATCACATGTCTGTCCTGCTCCTGTATTCAAGGGAGTCGCCAGTGAACATACTTGGGAGGGACATAATGAGCAGGTTAAATATGACAATCTCCTTCACGGAGGACGGCATAATTTGCTCCACACCAGGAATAAACATGCTTACTGCACGACAAATACTGCAAGCGTACTGTGGCCAGACAGTAGCTCAGGCTGAGCCAGTGGATGGCAAACTGTTCCAGTACGGAACAGACATGGCATTCGCCTGGATGCCAGGAATAGAAGGAAAGATCTGGAGGAGGCCAGCAGCATATTTGTTCAGGCCTGAGACACCAGCCAATGAACCAGAAGGGAAGGTGATTTCTGTAAGCATCGAGAGTATTATAGCAACTGCTGATTATATCGCAGTACATGCCCAAGACCGGGAAGGGAGAGCATGGAGGACAGTGATAGCCCTGGCTGAGGGATGCAGGCTCACCCAGGTGTCCAATGAAGAGCTCTTTTCAGAAGAAGGGAAGAAAGTGAGATGGTATTTATGATGAGTGTAGATATATGGCTAAGAGTGACCTATAAGCAAGTGGCACAGAAAATGGCCATGGCACTTGAGGCACCCGCATCTACCCCAGTTCCATTCTACGAGGAAGATATGGCAAAAGTTCCAGCATCACTGTGGACCACCAGTCCCTATGACGTGGGATGCATAAAGAGTATCGGGGGAGTAAGAATAAAGCTGAAGAAGGGTGCAATACTACCTAGAGTGAAACAATACCCACTATCAAAAGAGGCAGATGAGGGCATATATAAACCATAATGGCCCTAATAAATAATGGCATATTGGTACCATCAGAATCACCATGTAACACGGCCGTGTACCCAGTGCGCAAAGCTAAAGGAGGGTCTTGCTGTTTTATCCAGGACCCCAGACCCTTGAATAACATTGTAGAAGCAGAATACCCCATAGCAGCAAACACAGCCACAATACTATGTGGAATTCCGGCAGAGGCCTCACGGTTCACCGTGATTGACCTCAAAAATGCCTTTTTCTCAATACCCCTGCACCCAGATTCACAAGACTTGACAAGCTTCACATACAGGAACACAAAATGGAAACACACCAGGTTACCACAAGGGTACTGTGAGTGACCCTCAATTTTCAACAGAGTAATACAGATGGACTTGGGAAACATTGAGTTAGAAAGTACGGTGCTGCAATATGTTGACAATATAATAATTTGCAGCACAAGCGAGAAAAGGTGCAGGGAGGACTCAATGAAAATGCTGACAGTGTTGGCTGAAAAGGGTTACAAGGTAGACAAAGAAAAATTTCAGTACTGTCAGGAACAGGTATTATACATTGGTCAGCTAATATCCCAACACGAAAGAAAGATTGCACCACAAAGAGCACAAGCTATATCCAACACGCCACTACCACAAACGGTGAGGGAGCTGCAGCAATTCCTGGGATTATGCAACTACTGTAGAGCATGGGTTTTTGACTACAGCTCATACATAGGACCCCTAATTGAGGCATTGAGAGAAGCACACAAAGGGGACAAAACATTGGGATGGACAAGGGGAATGAAGGAGGCATTTGACGAGTTGAAGCATGCCATATCCACTGCTCCGGTACAAGCCACCCCAGATTATGAACGACAGTTCTTTATCTTCTCACATTGCGACTCAGCAGTAATGAAAGCAGTATTGACTCAGAAAACCAGCATGGGACACAAGCCAATAGCGTTCTACAGCGGTCGCTTGGACCCTGTCATGCTAGGACATTACCCTTGCGAACAGAGTCTCGCTGCTGCTGCATTTGCGGTAGAGAAATCATCATCGATTACAATGGGGTGCCCAACCACACTATTTGTGGAGCATGCACTATTTGCAATATTGAATAAGCCTAAGTCCACACTAACCACACAGAGGGCGTCAGGTTATGAGATCATCTTGTCTAGACCCGAACTGTCAATTGTCAGATGCAGTACAGTTAACCCAGCCAGATTTATAGCGGAAGTTATTGAGGAAGGTGATTATGCTCACGATTGTACACAGACTATCGAAACGTACTCATGCACTAGAAAAGTTGAAGAGGATGCACTTAAGGGTGGGGAGATTTTGTACATTGATGGGTCATCAACAATAGACCAAAGTGATGGGATAAGGAGAACTGGGGCAGCAGTTGTAAAAATGACAGAAGATTTGATGTATTTCCCGGTGAAATGCGTGCAGTTACCACAGCATTATTCGGTTCAAGCAGCGGAATTGGTTGCCCTAATCTTGGCGTTGAAGGAAAGCGTTGACAAAAGAGTTACTATATATTGTGATAGCGCATATGTCACGTCAACCGTCCACTCGGGGCTGATAAAATGGCAGAGAAGAGGGTTTAGGAGAGCTGATGGCACCCCAGTGCAACATGCTCCCTTGTTAGCAGAATTAATTGAAGTAATTAATGATCCCCAAGAGATAGCTTTGGTTAAATGCCCGGCACACACTAATGGAGACGACCATATCTCGAAAGGGAATGAAACAGCAGACGCACATGCCAAGCATGCGGCATACTTTGGTGAAAGATGGAACCCCCCAGAGTCAGAGAGAGGGAGAGGGAGGGGGATGGCAAAACAGATGATGATGAAAGAAGGGTACACCCATCTCCCCGCAACACAGATAATGGAATTACAGGCAGCAGCACCAATGGCAGAAAAGGAACTATGGGTAAAAAGAGGATGTACGATGTCCCCAACTGACGCACTGTGGCGTCAACATAACACTGGAAAGGTGGTCATGACGTTGGCACTGTTGAACACCGCCCTGGTCCAGCTCCATCACCCAGCACATACAGGGAAGGAAGTAATTGCAGCTTGAATTAGGGAAGATTGGTTCTGCCCCGAGTTAAATTCTCATGTAACAAATTTCATCAGCAATTGCCTCACATGCCAACAGTTTACGGCCGGTCACACGCTGCAAGTGATAAAAGGTACTATACCCCGGCCAGAGGGACCCTTCCTACACATTCATATTGACTACGTTGATATGATCAATGTATGTGTCACGGCTCGCTCCCTTTGCTCACGTTCCCATCACTTCGGGGCATGTTTTGGGGTTTATTCCCTACTGGACATTTCCTCCGAACCTTATGCTAGTGCTGTGATGAATTGGGAGCGCTAAAACCTTATTTTCCAAGTTACTTCCCTTCCGGATCCATTCCATGTTTTTGGCAGCCAGCATGCTACTTTAATCTAATGACTATGCTTCCCAGAATGCCTGGCTCACTGCTTCACCTCCTCCCTTGCAGGACAAGGTTGGGTGGAGGATAGGCAACACCTGTGGCTGCAGGTGCAGCAGGCGGCACACCTGAGGGGTGTGCTCGTTAAGCAGCTTTAAAAGCCTCAGTTTGCTTCAGTCCAGCACTGGTCATTGTTGCAGTGTTCCTGTTGTGACTGGTCCCTTGTTCCTTGTTCCTAGCTTTTGTGCCTAACTCCTAGTTCCTGTTTCTTGTTCCTCTGCCCTGGATTTCGGATTTATGTGCTTAATTGATTTCTGCTTTCTGGATTTCACTTTCTGTCTTCCTCTGTCTGCAGGCAGCCTTTCTCTGTGCTTTACCCTTTGATGCTGCCCAATTTGCCTGTGTTCGCTGTTTCTTTGATGCTGTCCTTTGCTACTGAAAAACTTGATGCATTAGTCTTTCCCTTTATGGATTTAGCTTCCTGCCTTTTCTACTTGGATGGGTGGGAAAGGTTTCCTTTTGTGATATCATTTTCCCTGCTCCTGATCCTTACTTTCTATTGGGATCCATTCATGTTTTCCATTGCACTTCTGCATTTATTTCCCATTGATTATTAGGTGTGGGGTGCTGTTGTAACTAGTCCCTGTGTGAATGCCTTTTGTTTTCCTCACTATTCTATAATCACAATTCCTACTTGCCCCTTGACTTGGGTCTTATGTATTTAGTTATCCTCCACCCATTGCTGTTATACCCTTCTGGGTCCCTGTTTGATCAACTGGGTTCGTGGGTTTACTGACATTCAAGTGGTCTTTCCGGTCCTCGTGAGTACTGTTTCTAAGTTCCTTATTCAGTATCATCCAGAGTGTCAGCTCACAGATCCTGTCCTTGCTTGCCCTCTACGTGGGCTTAGTGCTGTCAGTATCTGTAATAGCATAGTGGGTAAGGAGTTTGCCGACTTTCCTTTCAGTCATAAGGAGGTTCTAAGTGCTTACCCCACATCCCTTTTCATATATTGGTATTATTGTTTCACTCTATTTGCACTCCTGGGTTTTAGTATACACAAGTCTTGGGTATTGTATGCATGTTGTTAGATTCAAAGTTGTTCACTGTGCGATTCCGTGCACATTTCCCTTGCCATATTAATTGCCTTCTTCCTTTCTTAACAGTATGTCAAGGATATAGGTATATGATTTTAGTGGTATGCCCATTCTCCAGGTGGATCGAGGCCAGACCCTGCTCACACGCGGATGCGTTCAGAGCAGCTAAATGTTTAGTGAGAGAGGTTTTCCCCAGGTGGGGTGTGTGCGAAGTGCTGCAGTCAGATAACAGCCCACACTTTGCTAATGAAATGTTTCAGCACATCACGTCCTTGCTGGGTATTAAGCATAAATTTGCATGTGCATATCACCCGCAGGCCAACGGTATATGTGAACGCCTGAATGGCCTATTGAAAGAAGAAAAAGCAAAAATTCAGCAGACAACCAAGAAGAGCTGGTTGTACTGTCTTCCGCTAGCTCTATTTGAGCTAAGGAATAGACCTCACGAGGTGGTGACAGGACGTCAAATGCGCCTTCCGCTAACGCCTACATCAAGAGCATTCACAGACCATGAAAATACTGCAACTGTTCTTGGTGACGAAATGTATCAATATGTGTCTTCTTTGATTACTAGTGTAGCGTTTGTATCTCAACAGCTCGAGCGCACGCGGGGCGGGTCGAAGAGTTCTCAACAAGAAGACACCAACAAGGAACTGGGAAAGGAAGGACTATGCAATATTGCTAAAGGTGACCATGTGCTACTCCGCAACTTTAATAGAAAGTGGAACGGCCCACGCTTTACTGGTCCTCATTTGGTAGAGAAGGTAGCTACAAGAGCGGTGAAATTGCAGCATAAGCGTGCCTGGAATCACCTACATGACGTGAAGATCTACAAAATCCAGACCCGCCCTAGCGTTAACGACAGGGCCATTGGAAGAGCAACGAAAGGAACAGTATCGGCTACAGGGAATGAGACGTCGACCATAGCTGATGACAGTAGTGTCACTACACCTGATCACCCCCCAGATTCCCCAGAGGCAACTACTGAGATAGACATTGGACGCTTGCCCACAGCCCATCCCATGGCCATGAGATCACAAAGTAAACAAACTTCCGCCAATTGAGCCCCAGCCCCCTCCCCTCTAAGGTCACCCCCGATTGAAGGACGTTGTATAACAAACTTGGGTATTGCACACACACACATGTAAAACACTTGTATGTTTTCTCTTTTTCTTCTCTCGCACATGCAGGTACCGTGTATATTTGTATTGTTAAGAAAATAAGTAACTAACAGTGTACTCTGCCCAGGAGTAGATGCTGCCCACGGATGATAATACCCCTGAAGCCCTATCACACCAATTTATATATCATGTAAGAAGACCAAAGTACCTAAAAAGAAGAAGGGTATGTGTATATTACACCGCATTTGTTTTGGCCATAGAACAATCATTTCCCCATCTTCACAAGCACTTACCGGCTCTAAGAGATAGATCACTAAGATTAGCGTGGGAACAGCTCTTCGCCTGGGCACTGAACGATTACTTGATAGGGAGAGCTTAATAACAACCACTAACAATAATAATAAGCGTATTGAGGATTTTCAGGCGGGCACCTTTAACGTCGCAAGAATAAGCTGCCGGACTGCAGCAAGGTAAGAGCAAAATGCCGGTGAGACTAGCTCTTGTAATATAAATAATAGGAGTGTTGGTCATCACTGGTCTGTTGGCTGCCGCTGTATGGCAGAAAAGTTATGCTATCAATATTATGGCTGCACCCAAAACTAACAGCCCCCACCCACGGCTGCAACAGGTATGACGTCAGGTGGTACTAGCAATCCTACGCATAAGGGAAGTAGAGTTAAACGCAGCACATATACAGATAACAAGGGTATTGATAATTACATAACAGATTCAGCACACGTCTCAAATAACATGTGGTACCAGCACATGACCCAAATTGGTAAGCAGACAACAGAAGATAGCTGTTATGTGTGCTCATTGATCCCATACGCCATGAGCGCTTCACGATCATTCGTCGCCACAGAAATACAGGAAAAGACGGCGCGATGTATAGTATATCTGGCACTATTTCAAACGAGATGACGATTTCAAGGAACGGTGGTGAGAATGCAGTGGGAAACAAGAGACACATATCCATTCGAAAACAATTTCCTCAAGTCATATTTGAGTTACCATAAGAGCAGTTTACACGCTGAAGCGTTCAGATACATGACGAGTGGCCCTGAAAAGGGAAAAATCGAAGAAAATAACACTACAATACCTACCATGTGATTGGTACGCCACTGAAGTTCTTGGTATACAAGCATGTTGGGAAAGGCCACTGATAACAATAACAGGGAAGGTATACATGAACAATGAATGGGAAATAGGAGTGGTCGGTAGCAACATGATAACAAGAGAAAATATTACCACCATACAGAAACACAACGACAGATGTTGGACGACATGGGGCAAATACGTACCGATGCTGACATGGATGGAGAAGGAGGAAGACCCAATAAGCATACTACCGCTGACCGCACCCAAGTTATGCTACCAACACAGAGGAGATGTGGAGGTGGGATACAACACAAACTGTGGAAGTGTGTTAGAATTACCAGAGGGGGGTGCTGGAATGGCAGTGATAATGGATCACTATTGGGCCTGTGGAGATAAGTCATATCACACCCTGCCCCCGTTGTGAAATGGTATATGCACAATGGTACACATCAACCTACCATCACTAGTGGTGCCCCAAAAACATGTCAACATGGGCAATTTCCCCAAAACGGATGAAGGGAACAAGAGGAAGAAGAGATCCGTACAATCACAGGAGGGAGAGAACAACAACAACAATAATGTCCTAACAAGGATAAAGAGACAAGGAGAACCCCTGACAGAAAACTACCTGTGGGGAAGGTCGGAAACAGCACTCACTTCTATTCCACCAGAACATAGATTATTCAGCAGGGCTGCAATGTTCTTCTCATGAATAATACACCCTGGACTGCAAGCTTATGCAAACGCTAAATGGCTACAGATCACCCGATGGGAACTAATGATGACGATTAATTCAACAGTAAACGGATTCAATGCCATAAAAGAGGAACTGCAAGCGGTCAGAATGGTAGCACTACAGAACAGATATGTACTGGATCTTCTCACAGCAATGGAAGGAGGAGTTTGTGCAAAAATAGGACAATCATGCTGCACATTTATTCCTGCTAATGATGCAGATAATGGTACACTTACCGAAGCAGTATTACAACTGGCCCAGATGCACTCCAAGATGATGGAAGAAAGTAAAGGAGTAAAGAAGGATGACAGCTGGTTTTCATTGTTATGGTCATGGATGCCATCATGGCTGTCGGACGGGCTGAAGATAATAGTTGGATGCATAATACTGGCTGCAGCTGTATTGATTGTAATAAGGTTTGGGAAAGCCAGGAAGGCACGCACTACAGACAAAATGATCGAAATGGTTGGCATGCACCCCTTGATGCCAACTGACGATGACCAGCACACCGACGTGATAATAAAGGAAAGAGAGAAACTGCGCAAACAGATCATCACCAATCACTTAGACCCACCATCCGTAAAGCTTGAGAACCCGAGAAACCTGAGGAGCTATATCGGAAGATGGGTATACTGCAAACCGGGAGGGAGCTGTGTATATATGTACTGGTCATTTGAAGACCATGTCAACCACTATGGACACTTGTGAGGAGTGACCAAAATATGGAGGCTAAGAGGAGATAAAGAAAAAGATATGTTTGTGGTCGACAAATCGACCAGAGGGGGGACTGAAGTGGGAGAATGGGAGAAAAAGCTCCCCCCAATCTCCTCGCGACCATGGCCTAGAGGATCGCGGCCCAGACACCCACCACGCGATGAATTTGTCTATCTACCAGACAACCAAATACCCTGGTTCAAGAACATAAGGATATGCCCACCAGCCTGCCCTACTCAAGCCGACACCTGCCGCACGGATGAACTCGACTAAGACCTCAACAACAAGCACCCACATCATTAGAGATGCCATAACGACCTAGCCAACTGCCAAGAACACACGTGCCACCATGCACACTGGTCACTCACGCACCAACCCACACGAAGAATATATTCAGTGCTATGACGTAGGTGACGGATACACCCACTGACATGTATCTTTATTATTTTTCATATAGGTTTTTCCGTAATGCAGAAACGCAAGATGCATAAAGTACTAGCGTATACGCTTGCTGACGCTTCTCCCACCCCTCGCATCGTGATGAGAATATAACGAAGACGTAATACTGCCTATGAAGCCATGTCAAACCGCAACACAGGTGACGTGCATTACACATCCCCACCCATGAACCAGGCCCAAGTAGGCCGCAAGCAAGAACCGCCATGAACACTGAATGAGCGAGAGTACAAGTGCTGATCACGCAGAACGAGCCCAGCGAGAGCTTGCAGCCAAGGGGGCGATGTTGCAACTCGCATGCTACCAGCCGGCGCCAAGGTCACACCTGTAAGCAAAGCCAAGCACACAGAAGCAAAATACATCTTTAAATGTGCAGAATTCCGCCCCAGCCATGGTCTCTCCACACGTGACCAAGCCAACCTGACAAGGTGCCAGACCCACGAGGAAGAAGTCGCCTGGGTCCCACGTCTGGGACACAGGTTGCAACAATGAAATGACCCGATGGACACCTACAGCGATGGGAATGGTCTGCTCTCAAGCCTATGAGCAAATCCGTACATTGTCTGCACGAACACATAGTTACACATTGTTGCTAGTGACAGGTACACCGCGAGCTGGAAACAACGATGGCCCCAGACTGGGGGGCTCGCGGGAGGACCAATCAGAACATGGGGCCACTCATCACTGACTCCATTAACATTAGCCAATCATCAGGGGTCTTCGTGTAACAATTTTCAACTATCTAATAGAAGGGACAACCCAAGTATACCACCTGTCTCATCCTCAACCACTAATATTGCTCACTATATGTATGCTATACTAACCCTACCACTCGAGGAACCAATCCGGAGTGGCAATAGGTTTTTCGCTAACTTTCCCAGGTGACGCAAGTAGCGCGTCATACTGCGGCAAAAAGGGCCTGTGAGCCCCGCGAATTTTGAGAGTCTGGACGGACGCGTACGATCCTAGACCCATCCCTGCCATTGTTTTAATAAACAGCAGAACCGCCTTGCTTCTTGTGTGTGTCTCATACTCATTTTGGGGAACACGGGAGGAGTTGGGGCCTCCCAGCCCCGAGGTCCGCGGATGGCTCAGCCGACCCCAGGATAATCACCCCGACAGTATGCCCACGGGAGCCACACAAGGCAACACACTGTAAAAAAAATCAAAAATCAAAAATCAAAAATCAAAAATCAAAAATCAAAAATGGCCATGAATGGGCCAGGGGGGGGCGGGGTGGGGGAGGCCACCCAGGAGGTCCGAGGACAGGGTGCACACCAAAACCCACCTGTGTGGATCTTGGGAAAAAAAAACACCTCCATGGGCTCATGGCCTGCAGGGCTACCCTATTGTGAGAGAATCGCTGCTGTCACTCTCCTCACCCTCTGCAGCCGCATCAGGAGGTGGTGGCACTATGGGAGACAGCCAACGCAAAGCCCTAGTCTGGTCCTCCATGACAGCAAGCATGCAGGTGCGGAAGGTCTGGTTCTGGAGGATAATTGTGCGAAGGTCCCCATGCAACAACTCACGGGATGCCCGGACCTCCTCCCTAGTTGCCTACATCTCAGCTGAGAGCGTACGTGTGAGCCACTCCAGCTGCTGTTCTGTCCTCGTGTCAGTTGAAGCCTCAAGCTCAACAAGAGTCACCCTGAGCCGACGGAGTTCCACCCTCAGGGCTTCCCTGTGGCCCTGGGACTCAATAGAAATGTCTTCCCGCAGAGTCTCCAGTGCCGCCCATCTGTCCCTGTTGGACGCCAACATGTCCTCCCTGTGTGACTGGCAAATGGAGTCTGTTGCCTGCTGTAGTTGTTCCATCAGCCTTTCTTGGGGGACAATGGAAGTGGCCACCCTACCCATGGCCTGAGGCATCATCTCAGATGATGCTGCCTGTTGGTTTGCCATACCATATATGGATTGCTCCCATGCGGTATTGCCAGGTGGCGTACGGCCACCGCGTCGGCCGGCACCAGACCTGTCTGGGGCAAGGCGAACTGCGCCTTGCTGTGCCGGCACTGCCTGAGGCTGCAGGACTGCATTCCCCCTCTGATCTGCTGGCCCAGGAACAGGATCAGATGTTGCGGAGTGTGACCCTGCATCCGTAACCAGCAAAGGCGGACCTACCAACACTGACATCCCCATTGAGGGTTCTACCCCTGGTGCAGGTGGGTTGGACAGTACAGAATCCCTCCCAGAAACACTTACCTGCGACCGCACATAGGTCTCATCATCCGAATCGACACCTGAATAGAGCTCGGGGGAGGTGCACCCAGAGACACCCCTTGAGATAATGGTCTGCAGAAAGTGTGGGTTCTCATCCACCACCACACCACGTCCCTCACTGGTGCCCGGTCGGGCCTGAGACCCCTCCTGGGTCTGCACCATCTCCACAACCCCAGCAGTATCAAGTGCGTCATCCCCTGCAAAGACATGAAAGAAAAGAAATGGGAACAGGCATTAGCACCATGGCACAGAATTAGGGCTGAGAAGCAACAAAAACTGTACTTCATTGACACATGTCCCACATGACTATAACCCTCCCATGCATGCACCGTCACTGCGTATGAAGGGGAAGCAAATGGCACACATTAATGACACCAAGATGGAAGACCAACACATTTGCTGCATGCTGGCTAGCAGTGCCATCACACATTGGCCTGTGATTGGCATGTCCAACACACATACATGACACATGCCATCACACAGATGGCATGTACCATAGCCATGTCACACATGTGACAATAGGACTGAGAAATGCCTAGTGAAAGTGGTGGAATGCAAACAATCAGCCTGAATGAACACAGAATAATACGCAACTATGTTGTGGCAAGATGACACTTCAAGGGCAACTGGCGTGAGGTTGAGCTAAATGTCTACTGTTGCCAGAAGGGATACTGCAATACCCAAATCCTGGTGCGCAGAATCTATTGGATGAAGCACATGGGTGACCCAAACCACTCAGGCACACACACCCTCACCTGGCACTCAATCAGAAGCCCTCACACACACACCATGCACATGGATGACACACACATGCATGTGCACTCACCGGACAATGCCTCGTAATCTGGCAGGTCTCCCACGCCTTGGATCTGTCCCTCCATGACGTAGGTCCCAGCAACATACTCATGTGGAGTGAGTTCAATGTCCTCTGCTGGAGACCCACCTCCAGTCACTAGAGTAGCGGCATGACTTGAGGCCAGTTTTTTCTTTGCCCTGCGCTTCAGGTCATTCCAGCGCTTGTAGCAATCATTAGCTGTGCGCCTCACGAATCCAAGGGCACTTATGATGTCCGCGATGGTCTGCCAGTGTGCCAGATGTTGTGCAGGTGTGGTCTTGCATCCTGCAGTAATCAACATTTCGCTGTCATGTGCGGACACATACTCCACAAGTGTATCAAGTTCGGCCTGATTGAAGCTGGGCTTCCTTGGTGGGCCGGACTGTGTAGCCGTGTCTGGGGCATCAGCCTGTACTGGACGAGCACTCTTCCTCTTCCGCTTGGAAGGTGGTGGGGATCCTGAGTGTCCTACACCGCTCTGGACACTAGGGGCAGGAGCCCCGGTGGACTGTGGACTAGGAGTGTGGGAATGAACACTCACCATGGGACTTGGTGCAGGTATTAGCTGAAGTGTCATGTAGTCAGGGGGAACGTCAGCAGGATGGACTGGGACCGACACTGTCCTGGCTGGGAGACTCAGAGCTGGGGTGGGTGGAGCCGCAGCTGCCCCTGCAGCCTCCCCACCCTGCCTTCTCGGGGCAGCAGATGACATAGCTGCCCCTGATCCACGTTGCCTGGTGACACCAACGTGCACCGCCACACGTGGCCTAGACCTGCTGACCTGGAAGTCAGCCATGGAGTCACCCTGTGCCAGGTCTGGTGCCACAATGGGCTGGTCCAACAAGGGCTGAGCAGGGATGGTGTGAGCCACGTTACCCTCAACCGGGGGGGGCATGGTTGTCCCTGACTGGTCACCCACACATGGGGGGCTAGGGGCACCCTGCAAGTCCCGGCCACCTCCCCTACAGTATCCACCACGGCCACCTCTTGAGGCTCGGCCACCTTTGCCACCCTTACCGCGTGCTCGCCTCCCAACCATGGCACTGATGTTGTTGTGCGTATGGGAGTTGCAGTAAACTATTGTCCTGGGCGATTGGGAGTCAAAGGGGTAGGGTACTAGATGGAATTCGTGCCCTAGTGCTCTAGCAAGGCTGTATATGACCCCTGGGGGAAGATGACGGGTCACGCAACACAGAGGCACCCCAAAAAAGGGAGATAATGTGCACGCAACCCCTCCTAGACCACATGCGTGGAAAAATAAACCTGCACTACGCTGTGGCACCCAGAAACACAAAAATGAACGTATGCGTGTCACACGCAGCCTAGAATGACCTCTGAAGGGGTACGCAACACACGGGGCAAGCACAGATGTTAAATACGTGCGCGACTCACTGTCTGCCTGGAAAAATCGTGTGAAAAATATACGCGCGTGTGCGCATTGGCAACACCCCCGCCAAAAGAAGAATTGTACGCTGTCTGAGGAGACAGGACAACAGAAGAAGTGAACGCTGTTTGAGGAAACAGACCCAGGAAAAAGACAAAAAGAGAAAAAGCTGTCAGAGGTAGCAGGGAGTACGAACTTGGAACGCTGTGAAGTAAATTGCGTGTGAACCGACAAGAAGTACAGATTTAACCCACTCGCTCTCCACGAAAAGCACATACAAGGAAATGGCGTTCTACACGTACCTTTTAAACATGACCACATGTCCAGCGTCACTTCTGCGTGTACGCGCTAAGGCCCTATCCTCCAATTACACGAGCTGACACTCTGACGTGCAGTCATTGGACGTGTAACATGCACCCGTGTACAGGGAAACGCCCGCGCACGCACGTCACAGACGCGCATACGCGTTGAGGCCCTTTCCACCAATTACACGCTATGACACTCTGACGTGCTTATTTTTTCTACGCACCATGGAAAACGCACGTGCGCGTAAGTCATAGACGCGCCTACACGCTGGGGGCCTTTGGGACAATGAATTCGCATACGTGTGCTGACGTGCTTACGCGCTAAGGCCCTTTCCTCGAATTACACGCAGACGTGCTGGATGTTCACGTGCCAAATCACTCCGTATCAAGCTGGCCACGCGTAAGCACACGGAAGACCACGCTCCTGCCCAGAAGGCCAAATGACTGCCCCCCAGAGCCCTGAGCATGCTCCCACCTGCCATCTGCTGCTGCCTAATTGCCTACTGCCCACGTGCCCTACCATTTACTGCCTGCACATCAGCCAGGGGTGCTGTTGCTGTGACCACCCCTGCTGGAAACCGAAGACTCCCGACTGGGATTCCATCGCTCCACAGACCAGCCCCAGGACCCAGTTGCCCACCCACTCCTGCCTCTGGGGTTGTCATGTCGGGCACTGCAACATCTGGCACCACTGGCAACCCCCGGCCAGAGAGGCAGAGGGGCACCAGCTTCACTGCCACCGAAGTTGGTGTCCTGGTGGAGCAAGTCCTGGGGCAGTATGATGCCCTCTTCGGAGGTTTGCGCGCCGAGAAGGAAGAACGGACTTGGTCTGGACAGACATCGTGACTGCCATCAACGCGGAGGGGGTGGCAGTCCGACTATTCCATCATGTCAAGAAGCGCTGGGAGGACTTCAGGTCCAGGACCCTCAACAAGGCCCGGCGCCTCTTGAAGGCAGCGGATGCTAAGGGGCGCCGGGGCCACTTGTCGGACGATCAGATGAGGGTCCTGGAACGCATATCCCCAGCGCTCCACGTCCAGGTCCTTGAGAGTCAGACCCATCTGGAGTCGAGCGGTAAGTGTACATGCATCCTGATTGTAAGCTGTGCATGTGGTGGTGTGCCAGTAGTGTGCAGGTTGCACATGTGTTTTTATGGGGCCAAGTATGGGGGGGGTGTACAGGGCCATGAGGCTAACACATGCGAGGGCTCTCATGTGTGAGACATGGATGGTGCTTGTGTGTGTAGGCTTGCATGCCAAATGCAGATGTGTGGGCACACATGTTTGGATGAATGTGTATGTAAGCAGCATGTTCGTGATGTCACACATGGATGTTGGTTTCAGCTGCATTTATCAGCACTGTGTACATGTGCATGTGTGTGTATTTGACAAGGGTGCAACAGTGATGCAACATGGATGCATGTGACACTGGGATGTGGAAGCCTGATTGGCAGATGTGACATGGATGCCAATCTGAACACTGCGACAGTTGGCAGAGGTGTACACATGCATGCAAGTGTGGTGGTGTGTGTGCATGTGTAGTGCACTCCCTGTGTTGCATGTGATGTCTGGCTCACCTTTGCCTGCTCATGCTGTTGTATGTTGAAATGAAATGACATGTGTGTTGGCGATTGTGATGCCATGTCTGAGGTTTCCCAATGCCACTCATGTACAACTGTCATGTGTGTATGTGTCCATTGTACAGTGCCCTGATGCCTGTGTTTTGTTTCTCCCTGTCTGCAGCGTCAACTGATGAAGAAGGCGGAGAAGGTGGTGTGGAGCACAGCGGCAGGGATTGCACCGCCAGCCGGAGACGCAAGGCCCGGCTCCCCTCCCAGGTTGTCATCTCGTCGGGGAGTGAGGAGTCCGGTGCCACGTCCCAGGCCGCAGCTGCCGGGGGGAGGTCCAAGCGGCGGAGGTCGGAGTTGGACTCCTCGGCAGTAGAAGGGGCAGCTGGGACCCCACAGGGCCCAACGGGGGAAGATGGCACGGAGTCATCCAGGTTGGTGGGGGGTTTGGTGGAGGAGGAGGCCGTGCAAGCGACAGAGACGGGGTCTGGAGGTGGGGATTCCACTGGTGCTAGTGGTGCAGTGTAGGACCAGGGACAGGAGGCAGCACAGGCCGCTGCAGAGGTGCCTGTGTGCAATCCTGTCCCTGATCCTGTCACTGCATCATCTTGCACCAGCAGGGATGCCTACGTCCAGACCCGTTTTCAGGCAGGGGATGAGCTTACAACAACTGGCCTTCGTCTGCCTGCGGACGTGGCTATCCAGGTACGGGTTGATCCTGTCCTGACTGGTGTGGCATTGCGTCAACGGGCCATGCGAGGTGACCTGCAGTCTTTTCATGAGGAGACTGCACGTCATCTCGAATGGCTCGTTGACCATGTCGGCCTACTGGGACAGGTCACCCAGGCCGGATTCCTCTGTTTGCTGGAGCTTGTTCCGACCCCCTCCTCAACTGACCACCCTATGCGCCAGTCGTCCTCCGTGCCATCTTTCCACTCATTTGTCACCTGGGTGCCCTGCGGAGCTGCCTCTGACGGTGCGGCCAGGCTGGTGGAGAACACATCCCTGCCACAGTCGGGAGTTGGACGTCCAGCAGGGGTGGCCACATCAACGACTGCACCCCGGCCGGTGGAGGATGTGCAGGCAGCAGGAGCCAGGGCACAGGCACAGCAGCAGCAGCAACGAGGTGGGAGCCATGATGGCTCGGGGCCTTTGACATCGGAGGGGCAGGCATCGGCCGGAGGGCAGGAGGACCCAGGACGGGAAGTGTCTTCCGTGTGGCAGCGGCTGGGCCACGCCATAGATACGGAGTGGCAGCGGGCGGAAGAGGCACGGCTCACGATGGTCAGGGCGGAGAACTCCATGCGGAGGGCCCTGAGGCGGGCCGAGTGCCTCGAGGCAATCCGCAGGGAGTTGGAGGAGAACATGTTGTCGGCCCTGCGGACCCTCAGGGCCATGGAGGAGGACCGCCTCCGGGACATTGAGCAGGAGTTCGATGATGCCCTGGCCCGGAACATCCAGAAGTGAGCCGTCAGACTAGCCCGCTGCCCTTGTAAATAGTTATTTAGTGTTAAGTTTCCTTTCGGTTTTGTTTTATTTTGGGGCGCTTGGACAATGCCGCAACTTCTTGTATATAGTTCTTCATTAGGTAGTATTGTATTTTATAGGTTTCATTTAAAGGATTGGGCACATGGACCCTGGATGTTCACTTTGTACATAGTTTGACAATGGATTTGGATTGTTGATTTTTTTTTCCCATGGATCAATGGTTTTTTCTTATTTTGGAACCTTGGATTTATTTTCTCAGACTGACACGTTGGAGACTTGCTTTTGGATTGCTTTTCATTTGGATTTCATGCATCTTTTTCATTTATTGGACATGCTGGATTTCATTTATTATTTCCATTTTCTTCTGTTCCATTTCATTGCCTTGCTTTTCTGTTTAATACATTATAATTTGGTACTTCAATGTGTGGTATTCTCTCTTTGGTTTCATGCATGTCACAATGTGTGTTCTATCATTCACATGCTGTCATTGTGTGGGTTTGACGGATATGTGTTGATGTGCAGACTAGCCATTTGGGATGCATCATGTGCTGGTGATTTCTTTGTGGGGTGGATGTTATACCTGGTGGTGTGTTCGGACTGGGGTGGCGTATGCAGTGTATTGAGGGTGCATGGGGGCCATGATTATGGATGGTCATGAGGTGTTGGGGGACATGTATGGGGGCCTGCTGGCAGGTGCCCTGCACTGCTGGGGGTGCTGGGAGACATGAGTGGGGGCCTGGTGGAGGGTGCCCCTGGATGCTGGGGGGTGGTGGTGCAGGGGGACATGTGTGGGGGCCTGGTGGAGGGTGCCCAACAGTGCTGGGGGGTGGGGGTTCAGGGGGACAAGAGTTGAACATGAGTGGGGGCCTGGTGGAGGGTGCCCCTGGATGCAGGGGGGTGGGTGTGCAGGGAGACATGAGTGGGGGCCTGGTGGAGGGTGCCCTGCACTGCTGGGGGGTGGGGGTGCTGGGAGACATGTGTGGGGGCCTGGTGGAGTGTGCCCCTGGATGCTGGGGGGTGGGGGTGCTGGGAGACATGTGTGGGGGCAAGGTGGAGGGTGCCCTGCACTGCTGGGGGGTGGGGGTGCTAGGAGACATGAGTGGGGGCCTGGTGGAGGGTGCCCTGCACTGCTGGGGGGTGGGGGTGCAGGGCGACATGAGTTGGACATGAGTGGGGGCCTGGTGGAGGGTGCCCCTGGATGCTAGGGGGTGGGGGTGCAGGGAGACATGTGTGGGGGCCTGGTGGAGGGTGCCCCTGAATGCTGGGGGGTGGGGGTGCAGGGGGGCATGAGTTGGACATGAGTGGGGGCCTGCTGGCAGGTGCCCCACAGTGCAGGGGGGTGGGGGTGCTGGGAGACATGCGTTGTTGATCAGTAGTGCAAGGTGACATGTGGCTTGGCTGGGGGACATGCCCATGGTGGATGGGCTGCCTGCGGGACATGAGCAGGGGTGCAGGGTAGTCCCCTGTGATGTGGGCTGCCTGCAGGGGCCGTGGAGGGTGTAGAGGGAACACCTGGGAGGACCCACACGGCCAATTCACGCGTAGTACTCCCCGCGCACCCCTGAAATACACGTACCCTGCTGAATTTGTGTGTGAGACTTCCCGCGCACCCCTGGAACACACGTACCCAGGACAATCACGTGTGGAACTTCCCGCGCACCCCTGAAATACACGTACCCTGCTGAATTTGCGTGTGAAACTTCACGCGCACCCCTGAAATACACGTGCCCTGATGGAATCGTGTGTGAAACTTCCCGCGCATCCCTGAAATACACGTACCCTGCTGAATGTGCGTGTGAAACTTCCCGCGCACCCCTGGAATACACGTACCCAGGACAATCGCGTGTGGAACTTCCCGCGCACCCCTGGAATACACGTACCCTGCTGAATTTGCGTGTGAAACTTCCCGCGCACCCCTGAAATACACGTGCCCTGATGGAATCGCATGTGGAACTTTCCGCGCACCCCTGAAATACACATACCCTGCTGAATTCACATGTGAAACTTCACGCACACCCCTGGAACATATGTACCCAGGACAATCGCGTGTGGAACTTCCCGCGCACCCCTGAAATACACGTACCCTGTTGAATTTGCGTGTGAAACTTCCCGCGCACCCCTGGAATACACGTACCCAGGACAATCGCGTGTGAAACTTCCCGCGCACCCCTGAAATACACATATCCAGGACAATCGCGTGTGAAACTTCCCGCAAACCCCTGAAATACACGTTCCCTGCTTGGCGTTTGCTGTTTGGCAGCCCTGTGAACTGGTCCAGGGTTAGCGCAGACATTTGCGATGAATTGGGGATTTTGATGGCTTTTCCTTGCGCAAGGGTGTTCTTGGGGGCGTAACTGGCGCTGCTGCAGGGTCGCTGCGCCACGGCTGGTTTTGGAGGCTAAATCCATGAATACGCTGTGCGATGAAATGGATTTTATCGCACGCGGCTGGCGCAATGTATCGCACGGGGACACTGTGCGCCAGCCGCGTGTGCCACTTTTGTGCGAAATTCTATGAATTACCCTGTTAATATGTTAGGAGTATATGCATACTTGCCAACATGATGCATTCTAATCTGTAGGTGTTTATGAATTACTAGATTTGTAGTTCCACATTTCCCATTATAAAAGTTGTAGTACAAGTCCCAGATTGTAGAGAATACATTAGGACTGTATAAGCAGCTGAATATTGGAATGGGTTATGTTAGGAAGTATACATGTACTGTCAATATATAAAACTGGCACAAACTGAGTGGCAATTAAAAATTGTCTACTAATCAGATTGTATCTGCTTTTACTTTCTTTTATGAAAAAGTGACAGTGCTGCTATAAATGCAGATATGCATGTTTTTACTTTCTTCAAAATACTTCCCAAAGAGATATTTTGAAAAGCAAAGCATTTTATTTGTCTATTACAGTTTTGAATCTTGACATTTAGTTATGTTTTTTTCTTTGCATTCTGAGACTTGTAGTTTGAGTTTTATAATGGGCAACGTGGAATTGGAAGTTACAGAATGCAAAGGAAAAATTAAAGACTTGATAAGCACCTATAGATTGGAATGGGTGATGTTGGGATGTATGCATGTGCTACTAACATATTAAACTTGCATACACTAACTAAGTGGCACTTAAAAATGGTCTACAGATCTATTTTATCTGTGTTTCCTTTCTTTTATGAAAAAGTGACACAGTGCTGCTGAACATGCACATATGCAATCTTTACTTTCAACACAATGCTCATAAAAAGAAACTTTTGAAACACAGAGCATTCTAATTGTTTGCTGTTTCATGAGAGCAGTTGATGAATGCTGCAATGCATGGCATTTGCTAGAGTGGGTAAAACAGAGAATATGCTCATTGAGAATCTTATTACGGGATAAGTAGTAGGAACCATGTATATATATTTGTGAAAGAGTTGAAGAAAACATTAGTTTAAATATACGCATACCTGTATTATGTATTGTTAGATGCAGATCTTGTTGAATCTGGAAATTGAAATCTTGGGCAGATGCACAGTAGTTATTGATGCAGATGCCTTGTATTAACACAACATAGGTCATCTGAGAGTTTAAGTGTACATCTGAAGTGTTGAAGTGAGATGACAGGGTTAGATGTAGAGGTTTTGAATGTGATTGGTGGATTGATGAGTCACTCTTGGAAAGTGGCCAATGAGACAGTGTTGGGAACATGGAAGTGGAAAGTGTAGAAAAGCTGCCCCTGTTTTATGGGTCAGTGGAAACCGCGGTAGTTCACAGACAGCATGTGCCACATCTGGGTCTTTTGTCGATGCCTGGCATGGAAAGGGGACTGTGGGGATTAGCCAATCAGGTATGCTGGGTGTGATGTACAGGAAGAGAAGGTAATAGAAAATTTGTTTGTAGGAGTTGTAAGAGCACAGAAAATGCAATGGCTATTTGTTTGAAAAGGCAGAAGAATGTTGGGGTACTCTTCAATTCAGTCATTCAAGGTGTACGCTGAAAATCATGGCATCTTTAGAAATATTGGATTGGCAGAAGTGGAAGTTTGTGGCATGCAGTTTGTGGCTTAAATTGGGCAAGTTTGTTTCATTCTGTGAGAGCATGGCTCACTTTAAATGTCCAGACATTGTAATTGTGCATTGTGGAGGGGACAGTTTGGGGTTTGTGACTCCATTGTATTTGCCTAATGGAACTGCTTCCTGCTTCCAAGGCACATTTTTCTGGCAAATATGGAGATGTCCAACAAATGTTTACAGTCCACAAATGGAAGAATCAAGGCAGCTTGTCAATAAAGCTATATCTGCTTTTTTAAATGTTGCAGGAATATCATCTTTTGAGAATGGTGTGAATTGTTTATGTCAAGATGTAGTTAATTTCACAAATGTTGGAGTTGCAATTTTCCTTTACAATGTTAGGAGTGCATTGAAAAAGTTCCTGTAATAAAATTGTAAGGGGAGATGTCCAGAGTCCATTCCTAATGTACATAAAATAAAACATAAAAGGAAAAAAGTGTTCATTAACAAACCTCCCCCCCAAAAAAAGGTTATTTTTTAGAGCCACCACTAAAGATTACATAACTTAAATTGTGTTTAATTCCCCCACGCCCCACCTTTGAGTGGCTGCGACATTCGCATACACTGGGGTAGTCCGCGGACAGCACGTGCCACATCCGGGTCTTTTAAGGTAACATGGCATGGAAATGGGACTGCAGGGACTGCAGACAGTCGTGGGTATCCGTGGACATCAGATGATCCGCCAATCAGGTTTCCTAGGTGTGATGTAAAGGAAGAGAGAGTAGCAGGAGTTTTGTTAGTAGGAGTTGGGAGAGGATTCAAAATGGCCATGGGAATGTCTTTCAGCAGGCAGAGTGTTTGGAATTTGGGGGACTCTTGGGCTCATTGGTTGAAGATGTATGCTGAGCATTGTGGAATAGCCAAAAATCTTGGATTCCCTAAATTGGAAGTGTTCTGGTATGGAGTGAGAGGCATGAAGTGGGTGGACTTGCTCCCATTTTGTGCAAATATGGTTGAATGGAAACATACAGACATTATCATTGTTCATTGTGGAGGGAACAGGTTTGGGAACGTGACTGGAATTCCGTTGCATTTGCAACAAAGGAGATGTTGGGAAAGTTGAAGGAAATGTTCCCTAATTTGAAAAAGAAATTTCACGCATTGCCCAGAGACAGATGTGGATGCATTCGGGTTCATTTGGTCTGCAAATGGAAAAAGGGAGGCGCAACGTCAATAGAGCTGTGTGTGCTTTTGTGCGAGATGTTGGCATGACAATGTTTCATAATGAGAAAATTAAATTTGACAGTGGCAACATTTTTCACAGAGATGGAGTCCATCTAACAGATGTGGGTAATCAGACTTTTGTGGAAAACATTCAAAATGCTTTGAAGCAGTTTTTGTGAAAGTGAGAAGAAATAATTAAATTCAGGAAAATGTTTTATTAGTTCAGTTTGTGAAACCAAAAATTCAAAAAATATATAAAAGCCAAAAACACAAAAAAAGTTATTTTAGAGCCACTATTTTTTAAATTGAAACAATAAAAATGATTTCAATTCTTCCACCCCATACCTGGAATTTTGTAGATCCGCGGGCTAATGCGCTGTCCGCAGACTATGCATACTGCACAGGGGCCTGTGACTTTTTTCTCACTTCTATTTTTAACTGTGAAAGATGGCTCCTAAAGCTCCTGTATTTTTGGGGGCTTTTTTTCAGGAGAGCAAGATAGGGGAGGGAAGAGAGGGAAGGGGCACCAACCAGAGGGATGAAGGTGCAGGTGGAGATAGGAAGATGTTGGGCAGGCCTTAATCAAGTAGGTGGTAGTGATTCTCATGCTCCTTGACCGCAGCCCTGAAAGCACTCTGAAACTGCTTCCCCCTACTGATCGGTGCTTCACAGTCCAAACATAGCCCTGTGACCCTTGAAATATAAGGGTCAACAGCATTCTGTATGGTCTGTGAAGCCGCCTTTGGGATCTTCTGCCCCAAAGGAGTATCCTTTGTGGTAACAGGAGCAGATAAGATGATGGGGTGGAGTAAGTCAACCTACTCTTACCTGAGGAAGGTATCATTTTCACAGGACAGTCGGGAGGTGCGATTTGGTGTGGCGCCTCATGGAAGTGGAGGTGCAAGAAGGACAGTGATAGGGAACACATTTTATTACATGACTTTTGAGATACTGCTAAAGTTCCTTCAAATCTTTACTTAGTTCATCCAAATTTTTGGCAAGTTCATGATTTCATCATTTACAGTTGGGGATAGGGCTACTCTTTGTGATTCTTGGCATTGTGTATAATTAAACTGGGGCATGGTTTCTTCATGCAAACTATGCACTGTCAGTAAAATAGAAATTATTTTAGTAATGTGTGTACAAATTACATTATTTGTTTACATTAAAATATGTATTTGTTACCATTAGAGATGTTATCGCCACTCATTTCATTTTTTGGGTAGGTCTCCTCTAATCGCTCAAGTGTGTTTGACATTTCTGTGAGAAAAAAAGTCCTTCTGTCTTACAACACGTGTTTCTATAATGAAAGCTAATAAAAGAGAAATAAATACAATGCACTTACTGTTTAGTCAGAATATGTTGTCCAATAAGCACTTGGTGTTTCTCAATCTGTATGCAGAGTTGTAGTGAAGAGATCATATGAAGAGTACAGTTATGGTATGTGATTGGTACATTCCATTGTAATGTGTGATAAATAAAAAAAGTAATTTGTATTTTTTTAGATGTTTGGAGAAAAAGGCATATTTGCGTGTTGTAAACATTATTTGTGATTTTATGTACATCTGTTTGTTGGTTGTTGGGTGCATCTTTTGTGGGTCTCCCCTATGATTTGAGTTTTGTAATTGCTGTCCAATGTCTGTGGACTACAGCGCTTGTAAGTCACTTCAATCCAGCAATCCAACAAAGTCAATGCTTAGGATGGGATGCCCAATGGAAGCCCTTATTTATATATTTTGATGTGAAAGTTCGTTAAATCTGGATGATGAACCCTTATATAACGCCCCTCTCTTTGAATCCCCCTGACCTCACTGAGCCAAGAAATAGGTTTGTTTTGCAAATTAAAAGATTTATTTGAAGAATTAAACAATATATATATATCACACTTTCATGAACAAAATAATATCTGAATAGCACACTTATGAATATGGACGGTAATCAACAATGGGTAATATTACAAAATTGACACTCTCTTTAATCACTTAGGAGTATGAATATGAAGGATACTGTAGCAGAGAATACTTTAGATAATTCAAGGAAATGCAATAATGGGTAAGAATGCAACACAGAAATAACTTGATATGATTTCAATTAAAAGATAATGGCCCTCATTACGACCCTGGCGGAAATCGAAAAACGATGGCGGAAATGCAATACCGCCATCGAATAGCGCTCGGTGCGACTATGACCCGTCACCGCAAAGTACGAAGCCATTAGCGACACCGTAGTGAACGCCAACGCTAACTGCACCAAGCACGCGCGCGCGCGCCATGCCAAACCGCAAACACCACCATGGTGCAACGGTACGCCAATTCCGACCCTAGCGGACATGTACCTAACGCCATCAGGCATGGCGGAATGTACCATTCCGCCATGGCGAGAAGTACGGCATCGCGAATCAACCGTAAACGGCCCCACTGAGTGCCTGTACACCGCTCCCTGCCCACAAAGTACAACTCCCCGTAGGTGCAATGAAGCCACAATGCAACCATTGAAATGTACAAGTCACCCATGCATGCCAACGAACAAAAGAAACACAAGAGGGGCCAATGGGAGCTGCAGGGCACAGATGGCACGAATACAGAAGCCATCCCAATGGACATGACCACAGTCCCCCACCAAGAAACGCACGCAAACACAGGCACCTGTGACCAGCAATATTCCGAAGACCACATCATTCAACCAGTCCACCTGGCTGACCGGCATCTGTTACACAAAACCCAATCCCCCGCCCCTGAGCATGACAACATTCAAACTGGCATATTGGCAGCCCCCATCCCTGACCTCACTGGGCTTCGTAGGCAAACGCGCACAGCACAGTACCACGCAACTAAACCCCGAAGCTGGAACCCAATGCAGATCTCCTCACAATACATCGCTCCCCAAATAGGCATATGCCACATCACTTGCAAAGAAAAACGCTACACGGGCCAAATCAGAATAGAAATTTTATGCACATCAAAATCACAAAGCACATACAGCCATCAGGCCATGAACTCCAAAACACCAATCACCATTGTGGGCTGCTTCCGCAAGAAATGACCAGCCACTACCTGTGTGTCGCCCTGTTCCCCCATGGTACACAGAGCCACATTCACGTACGAAAAGGCAACATGGAAGCGCACAGAACCGCAGGGCCGTCCCAATGGGGAGGCACTAGTCCAGCTGAAAGGCCGAAATGTTGCTCCGAGCCACCAGTACTGCGTAAGGGCATGTGGCCCATTGGCGATCGTCCCATAAGATCGTAATGCTGCTCCACTGATTAACACGAAGCAGCAGGTGTCGGGAGTAAAATCCATCTGCAGGAGTGGCATACAGATGGCAGTGGCAAAAGGGGAGGAGATACCTGTCAACCAAAAGAAAAGAAAAAGAACAGAATGGCCATCAGAACTACATACCAACAACTCACTTCAATGATCACACGAAATCCACAGCCATATGCATGCTAGCCCACTCCAAAGGAACATCACCACCCCAAAACCACTTGCGACTCATAACCATCTATATCGAGGTGCAAACACCATCACAAACGAGTGTCTGAGGGCGCCTCGAGACAGGGAGGGCTCAACAAGGCCAGATGGACGATGGTCCCACTATGGCAGCCCTGCATCACATAGCGTAGGGGAGGCGGATAGATCCCAAGAAGCCCTGTACATGGCAAACTCTGTATCAAATCACCTGCCCATGCATCCATCCATCATTCCCTCATCCCGGGATCAAAATGCCAGAATAATTACTCACATAACATTAGAAACATCCATTGAGTCTGTGCGTTATGCAGCCTGCTAAATCCACAGTGCCCCAGCCCGTAATTCCAGTGTTGTGAAGTAACATGTATTTGGTAACGGACGGCCTCATCGCCCACGTAGCTATTGCGCATCCCAAACTATTCATATCAATCATTGCTCCCTCGCCATGGGCCCTGTCTCAAGGACATAGAACAATAGAACGTTACATTTGCAGTCAGACCTGTGGGCATCTCCTCGCCGCTAGCTGGAAACCGAAAGCGCCGCCCTTCGAATTCCCCATTTGCAACATCACGTCGAAAAGGCATCTGTGGCCGTTTGAAATCACTAATTATTCCATCGAGTGCGGCTGTGTGTGAAAATGGCAACTGCCTTCACCCACGAATGGGACGCCCCGCCCGTCGTTGCAACTCGGTACAGTGATGCATGAGGGCCCACCGTTACTCGAGTACTACGTCCCACTGACCCCTCACAAGTCTGTTCGCGACTGCACAGATAGTATGTGAAACAATGGGACCACAGCAGAATGAACATATCAACCAATCTTACACGGCCATCGGGTACAAATACATGATTGCAATAGCAAGATACAATTCCCCGAATTGCAGCGTTGTGCGCGGGACGTGCTCGGCCAAAGGGGAGAGCAGTTTGCACAGGTGGAATGAATCACCACAGGTGGAGGCCATACAGCCTGAAAACACATAAATTGCACAGCCAGTCTCCTCCCACAACCACACCGAAATGCTACCGGCAGGACTCGCGATGTTGGCCCTGGGGGACCTGATAGCACTGCAAGTGCTCCGACTCCAAGAAGTAGACGAACACCAACTACAACCAGCCGCACGGAGGAGACGCAGGAGGAGGAGGAGGCCAAGGCAGGGCCAGCAAGGCCCACCAGCACAGCCACTACCACCACGCAGGCAGCCCGCAATTCAACGCCTCCGAGCACATCCGTTCAACCTCACTGATGAGCAGATCCACACCCTCTACCGTCTGGACCGGGACACCATAGCCGCCATTGTGGACATGACACAGGCTGACCTTGTCAGCATGATAGATAGCCCAACCGCCATCCCACCCCTACTGAAGGTGGTGTCTGTACTCCACTTCCTGGCCACAGGCACCTACCAGCACACAGTCGGACAGTTGCATGGCATTTCTCAGCCACTGTTCTCACGGACACTATTGCAAGTGCTCGATGCCCTCCTGAAGCACGCAGACGACTACATCTCTCTACCACGCTCGGACCAGGAAATAACCAACACAAAAGTGGGATTCCATGCACTTGCCGGCATACCGGGTTGCATTGGTGCCATCGACTGCACCCATGTTGAATTGGTCGTCCCACATGCCATGGAGGCCCAGTACCGCAACCGAAAACAATTTCATTCCCTGAATGTACAGATGGTGTGTGACTCCAACAGGATCATTACACATTGTTGTGCCCGATTCCCTGGATCAACCCATGATTCTATGGTCTTGAGGAACTCTACAATACCACGCTACATGGAGCGACACGCAGGGAACAGATCCTGGCTACTCGGTGAGTCTCATTACATGCATGATGATGTGGGGTATGTGAATTGTCAATGACCTGCCAGGAAGGGGGGGGGGGTGTGCGTACGTAGCAATGGCATTCCACATCATACGTTTCTCGTCCACATACAGGTGATGCTGGATATCCACTGAAGAGATGGCTCCTCACACCAGTCCGGAACCCACGGGACCAGCATGAGGAGGACTACAACCATGCCCACTCACGTACCCGTGTAGTCATTGAACAGGCATTCGGCCTACTGAAGGGTCGTTTCCGCTGCCTCAGCAGGTCTGGCGGGGCACTCCTGTACCGCCATGAGAAGGTTGCAAAGATGGTGATGGCATGTGTCATGCTCCACAACATGTGCGTACGTAGAAATGTGCCCATGCCCCCTGACGCAGAACTGCAAGCACCTGATGATGGTCATGATGAGGGTGGGGATGTGGCAGCACCTCATGGAGTCTGCGAGGCACCGGAGGCCCGTGACATTCGTCAGCATCTCATTGATGTATGCTTCTAGCACTCACGCCTGGTGGCTGATACATGGACACGGGACTCGTGGCACTGCGTGTGTCTGGGACATGCACAATATGGACTGTACGCCTATGATGGCCTAGTACACAAAGATCAATGTCCACACTTCTCATTGGTTGATCGTGCACTTTTTATGGCATATGTGATATCATGTTGAACACCCTATCGACCCGCCACCCAAGTGAGCCCAACACACCCCCTCCACCCTCCTACCTCCCCCCCGAACACCAGTGTCCAAAGATGCTCATTGTCAGTGGGCTGTCGCTATTGCATGCCCCCTCTGCGGGTATCAGGGGCACCCCTGCCTGTGGAGCGCAGGTTCCTTCCAGATCTACGTTGGGGGCTGCCCTGGACGGAACTTGCAACGGATGATGTGTCTGCCTGCTCACGTCCATGCATGTCCCTAAGGGTTTGCGAGAGCTCAGTGAGCACACGGCGCACTGCGGCAAGTTCGGCACATACGTCTTTGGACGTCGCATGCAGTTCCCCCCTCAGGCTCTCGGTGCTACTCTCCATTTGGACTCTCAGGCTCTCGGTGCTACTCTCCATTTGGACTCTCAGGCTCTCGGTGCTACTCTCAATTTGTGCCCTTAGCGTCTCTGTACCTCTCTCCATTTCTGCCCTAAGTGTCTCTGTTGATGTTTCTATGTCTGCCTTGGTGCCCCCACATTCATCGGCATGGCCCTTGAGGAGTGTGGCCATTTGCTGCTGTTGGACGATTAACTTGTCGAGGGACTGTTGCCTCTGCTGGGCCATGGCCATTTGCGGTGGTGTCACAGAGGGGCTGTTGTCCTCATGTTGCCTTGCCACAGGGCTTGTGGGGGATGGCCAGTCGTCGTCTTGTGGCTGCATCTGCGTGGTATCCTCATGTTGTACGGGAGGGGACAGACAGGGGGATTGGGACAGGTCATGGATGGATCTGACCTCGACATCCCCGTCTTCTGTGTCCGAGCATGCTGCCATCAATGGGGTGTCACCTATGGTGCTGCTGCCACCAGAGGCAGTGCCTTCTGTGGCATCCATTGGGGGGACCTGTGGTGGTGGTGTTGTGGCCATGCTGGCTGCTGGGGTGCCTGTTGATGTTCCCTCCTCTGTGCTGCCACCTGATTTGTGCTGCTGCCGTGTCTTGATGCGTGCAGCTGAGGTGGAGGGTCTCTGGCCGTTGGTCTTGGCCCTCTTTGCAGGTGTGCTGGTAGGGGTGTCCTGTAGCTCGTCGTTTGGATCGGACCCTGTGGTGGAGTAAAGGAGGGCGAGGGTTATTGATGGGTCAGTGGGAATTGGAATGGCATTGTATCACATGCATTGGGGTGGTACCTGAGGGTGATTTGGGTCGGGGTCTTGGAGGTGCTTTGATTTGTGTGTGGAGTGAGGGTGCAGTTGTTTGGCAGCCTGCAGTTAGGGTGTGCCTGCTGCACGTGTAGTGCGTGTATTAGGGGTTTTTAATTATTTATGTATTTATTGTGGGTTTTAACGTGCGCTATCAGGCCGATGTGTGTGGGCGTTCTCCTGGACATGTGTTTCTGTTGCACTATGTGGACGCATGGTACTTCACATGGATGGACTGTGTGGATTTGGCATTGTTTTATCTGGCCCACCTACCTGAATCTTCGGATGTCTGCACTCCTTTCTCCATCCCTCTGACTCCCTCTATGCTCTCCATTCCGATGGTGGAGGCACAGATTTCTTCCCAGGGGGTCAACTTGATGGGTGATTCAGGACCTCCCCCGGTGGCTGTGGCAATGTTGCGGTTGGCAGAGAGTATGCTGCGGACGCGTATCCGCAGGTCGTCCCATCGCTTGCGGCATTGCTGTGGGGTGCGGGGTGCGGTCCCCACCGCACTTACCCGCTGTGCCACCAGAGCCCATATGGCCTTCTTGTTTGCAAGTGCCGTCCTGGTCATTTGCGTGGAGAAGACGACGGCTGCATTCTCCTGGAGGGTCTCTGTTAGCACGGTGAGTTCCTCACGGGAGAAGTGGACCTGCCGCTTGCGGTCGCACGCTTTCTTCGCTACTTTTCCCATTTTTCTTGGTTTCGCTAGGGTGGTTGACGGGTTGGGGTGTGTTTCAGGGTAGTGATTTTAGTGGTTGTGTTGTTTTGGTGTTTTTATAGGTGTACGCCGGGATGTTTCCCGTTCCGGGCCCATGTTTTAACTTCCGTTTCCGTATATTTCCGGGCACCGTACTTTCCGGTAGGCGCACACTGCGGTGACCGCTAAGAGGGGTGGCGGTATTGCACCTAGGGCGCCGTACGGCGGCGGTGTGGGCCGTTTTGGGGTCATTTCCGCCATCGCGGACTTTGCACTTCCGCCGTGGCGTGGTGCTCGTGCCCGATGGGTCGGAATGGGCCGCACTTTGCTCCTTCGTACAATGGCGGAAACGCTATTTACGCTGTGGCGCTCCGGTCAGTCGCTTTCCGCCAGGGTCGTAATGAGGGCCAATGTGATCATTTTTTCCCCTGCGACTACTCACTCCCCCCTATGCAATATGAAGAGATGGAAATGAGGGCACACAGGTTTCAGGATTACAATCAACAACGCAGTTCAATACCAGTTTAATTCCAGTTCCCCCCAGCAAGCTTAGAGAGACACACTAAGCAACCATAACTCGCGCCACCTCCGTTCACTGCTAAGACTAACACCCAGGACATCAAAGATGACATCACAAATGTCATTGATGACATCACTGATGACTTCACATGACATTAATTGTGTTGAAAAGTATCTAAAAGGGGTTGTGTGTATAATGTTAGTAACAAGATGTCAGGGGTGATAGGGAGATCTATCATGAACTACTTAATGTATTAAAGGATGTACATAATATTGGAGTGTTAATACAGGACCCTATTCATACATACACATAGGCAATTGGCGCAGCATTTACTATAGAAGTACAATATTTTTAATCTAGTAGTTTTGGATAGTAAAATAATGAATGGTACTTTATGCAAGTTTTCAGTAATGATAAACATGGAATGAATAGCAAATAACTAATAGCTAATAAGTGAAGACTTACTACATACTTGTGTTAGTACAAACAATACACATGAAGACCTACAATGCATACAAATATGAGTCACATGCAGGGAAACGCCAGTAAGGAGGAAAGAAACAACACCACCAAAAAATGATAGTAACATTAGACTTTATCATCAAGTAAACAAATTAATTGTGTGTTTCAGGCTTGGTTATTTCCCCATGTATGTGTACCATGAACTGAGGGCAAATCCTATGGAAAGTGCCTTAACAACATACAACAAGGTTAATATCTACATATGTACACCTTTTGATTTTTTAAATTGTCTCTATCAGTGAACAAAACCACGTGGCCTAGATATGTCAGTGAACAAAAAAAAGTGGGCTAGATATGTGATGTCATCAGTGATCTCATCAATCACATTTGTGATGTCATCTTTGATGTCCTGGGTGTTAGTCTTAGCAGTGCACGGTGGTGGCGCGAGTTATGGTTGCTTATCTTACCATAACTGGCAAATTTCAAGGGTTTTTGTTTTTACTTGTAACCATAACGTCACTTTAACAAAGTTTGTTCACTGTGTTTCAGGGCAATACAAGTTGTTGCATGATATTGTTTGACTGGAAGGTATTACTTTACGGAGCTCACTCCAGGAAGTAGTGCCCTTTGACAGAAACAGCCCAACCTGCATTCAGTTTAGAGGTTCCGCTCCTGCAATTATGAGTATTGCAGTCTGAAGTGCTTGCATAGTTATGCAATGCCTCCATGGTGACGGTAGACGGTTCTCCATTCGATAAAAAAAAAGGATTTAACATGCCTGTTCCTGTGCAAGGGCAGGGGGTAAAAAGTAGCTGCTGTCTGCCTGCTTCTTCTTAGGGATAATTGGTCCTTTAACAGAACCTCATGGGAAATAGGAACGGTCACTTTTTGCATAATGCTTAATGCAGAATGTTATTTGCTGTCCCTTTCACGTGCTTACATGATACGAGCTGTGCACTTGATCTGACTTCCCACTCACCTTTCCCAATCTAAGATGAACACAGATCACTTCCGGGTTGTGGGGCCTTTCCAACACTGTAAAAAGGAGTCAGCAAACTTTATCTGCACGTCTCTGCATTGGTAGTTCCTTAGCCGTCTTTGCTGTGAAGTCTTTGGTCACTTTTGGTCCTGTTTTCTGCTGCGTTTTTGTCTTTTGTTTGAGCCCGATTGCTATTCCTATTCTGCTTCCTCCTGCTATCCTAGTCCCCAGTGCTCCTCCATCTTGGATTCAGCCTAACTAGGTTTGGACTGGTCAGAGAAAGAGGCCAATGCCCAACGTGCACACTGCACACGCTAGTCTGGGTTATTTTTAGGGGGTTAAAGTGGGCCCTTTTTTCTGTCAGAGGTGGGCCAATTTGATGAGTAAATTGTAGCATTCACCTGTGTTAACTGGACTTTTAAATGCACAATGTGCAATGCATTTTACAAACAATCTCCCCTGTGTGTAATACTCAAATAGTATGTCACAAAAGCAACGAATTGCCTATTTGCGACTGTGGGAGACCTTTACATTGGTCCTCCAGCCAATGTGTGGCCTCAGTCTGAGCCTGTGCCTGGCCTGTACCATTCAGTTGTTGCGTTTTTTCAGTTTACTGAGGCCCAGATGTTAAAGTGATGTGAAGCCTTTCTACCATTAACTGTTATCGGGTTGACTTGAACCCTGCTCACACCTCCCAGGGCCATCATTCCCACTTCCTCTGGATCACCAGAGCTGTCTGATTCTCAGGCGCTTGTGTCCTCTCTGCTTGCTTGCTGGTTCCCTAATTTGATGTGGTCTTGGTCTACTGATGGGCTGGCCTCTGATCTGCCCCTAGTGTCCCCCATACTTTAGGGAAATGGTTTAGGTTGCTGTTTCTAAGGTATGTGCGTCATTTGTGGGGAACAGCTGCTCACAGCTGATCCTGTGCTCTGGCAATGTCCAAAAAGGCATCTAGCTTTATACATGGCTCAAATATTTGACTACGTTACAACAACAACTCTTTATTTGACCAAACACCACACCTGGACTATGGGTACCATAGGCTGAACCTCATTGTTGACATTCATCAGTGTGCAGGTGATCTCATATCCTTCAACCCTGCGAGGAAGACACTTTTTTACTTGAAATGTCTGAGTGCAAGGCTCTCAAAGTCAGCTCTGTCCTGTGGGTGGAGTTTAAAAATATTTGGTCAACCTCCTCTCTTGGAAAATTTGAGAGCAACCATCTCTTGGTGATTCCAAGGACAATGTTATACATTCATACCTGCCCGGGGTCAGATTGCATCCTTAGGGGCTTTAGTGCCAAATGCATCTGGGAAGGCGTCATTGGTCTATTGTCCACAGTGCGCAGCAACCTATGGAGGGCAGTAGTGGTTTTATTTATGTGGTCATGCACGCAATGCAGCATCATGAGCAGGTGCAGGTCTTTTAGGAGCGGGTCATGATGTCAGAGGTCACAGCCCACGAAAGGGCGTGTGTGTGTCTGCAGCCACTGGCTCAACAGGAGCCATCCGGCACCAAACCAGATGTTGTCCTCGGCCACTGGCTCAACAGGAGCCATCCTGCACGAAACCAGGTGTTGTCCTCGGCCACTGGCTCAACAGGAGCCATCCGGCACCAAACCAGGTGTTGTCCTCAGCCACTGGCTCAACAGGAGCCATCCGGCACCAAACCAGGTGTTGTCCTCTGCGCTCTACATCTTCAACATTTGAATCAAATAATGTGTGTGTGGTTCATCCTCGTGTAATCGATAGTGAGCTCAGCATCCTACGTCGTAGTCTTTGAACTTGTTAAGAGCGAAGAGATGGTCTTCGAGATAAGATGGAGGTCATTGACTTCTGGACGCCACAGGTGCCTGCACAGGTGATGCTGTAGTTGATTAGATATCACTCTCTGCAGGCTATGTCTGACCCTCATTAAAGGGTGGCACTGGGAAAAGAGGGCAGGTTGGAATTGAGTGGTCATTAAAGGGGTGCCCTCTCAGAGTCTTGGGAAAGGACGAATTTAGAGATCACTTCTCCTCATGGAATTTCCACCACAGTGACTTTTAATGAATTTTACTGTCAAAGGAATGCGGTGGTTATGAAAGGAGAGACGGCTAGTTTATTTACTTCTACAGATCAATGGTTCCACTTAGCAGAATTAAGTGAGCTATGAGCGCAGGACTGTTATAGACTGCAAGTGTGTTTATCCCCATCCTATCTAGGTACTGCCTAAAATACCTGCTCCGGGATGGGTGCCATTTTCCATATGGTTGGATCTTGTGCGGCCATGATCGCCTCACTCTTAGGGATGACCGACTCAGAAATGGATGACATCAACATCAACCTGTTGATATCTGCAAAAACCTTCTACTAGCACAGGAACATAAGTGCCCCCTGCAAGGAAGTAGAAATAAGCGCTTACATTTTCCATTGGGAACTGGCCCCATTCTGGCTGATGGACATAGAGGGTTCATCCTAAACCAGTTTGGTCAACCCCAGGGAACATACCATTTTACTCAACCTTGACTTTGGCTTCACAACCCCATGGTGTCCTTCATGAACAAGGAGGAACACTCTGTTGGTAAAGATCGTGGGGGAAACTAATCTTGTTCACCGAAGTAGGAGGCATTCGTTAACTTCCATAGTTAATCTTGGAGCGCAATCATCACAGCCAATGGTTCTACTTTGGTGTTTTGATGAAGAGTCCTTTCAAAATATAAAGGGTTCTTTAAAGATATGTTTTAAAGTCTTTTATAAATATTCCAAAACAGTCCTTATAAAGTGCACTATACATACAACCTTACATGGTAGACAGTCTGGCCAGGGCCGACTCAATGCCCTTTCTGCTGCAGATTTTTTGTTTTTGTATTGCTCTTGGGTAGTCGAAGGCAGACCGGGCAAAAGCAGTCTGTAGGGATTCCTGGCTAGTTTGCATAGCCCAGGGCCAACCAGTGTTGATTTCAGCGTGGGCGGTCCTGGCAAGTCTCTCCACTCAGGCCGCGTCTGCCAGCTGCAGTCCGTGGTGTCTTCGTGGCCTGCCTTAGCAGGGAGCAGGCCCAGCAACGTTCACGCGGTGCTCCCCTTCTTTGACGGGGAGCGCTGTGTAATTGATAGCCTGGGAGGTGGCGGTATTGGGCACTCCTCTCCCTCTCAAGGGGAGCGCCATCCTTTGAGAGGGAGCGGCAGTGAACACGGAGCCCCACCAGTCCACAGGGCGCTGCAGATAGCTGAAGTCTAGGCCACGGTGGTGACAAGCCGGATCAAAAAGGTTACAGATGTTAATTTGTTATGGTGATGGTTGGAGCGCCAGTCCAGTCTTCCGTTGCAGGGATTGGGCTCCAACTGGACTGACTAATGGCACTCCGCTGGCGCTCAGCTGGCTCTGTGCCTCATGTTCGCTTTCTTGTATTACTTTCAAGGGTTCCCCATGCACCCTCACGCCTCAGGGAATCTTACTGTTTTCCCTTCCCCTGCAGGTGTTTACATGGAGTCTAAAAGATAATACCCCGTTTTGAGGGTTGTGAATTTGGACAAGAATGTGAGATACTGTGGTTTCCTGAGAATTCATGGCTTCAACAAAAAGCTTGATTTTTTCTTTTGCATTGCAGCCAGGGTTCGAGCAGAACATGTGTTTTTCAAGCACCGAGCACAAGGCCAAACAGGCCAAGCAGTAGCTCAGACAAAAAACAGCGGCTAATTCAGGAGTCCACTGCACCCCCGGAAGTCAAAGGAGATCACCCCACAACTATATGCTAATTAGAAAACTGCACTCACAAGGCCAATCCGCTTGCTCCCGACAGCAAAGAGATTGAGAGCATGCACAGAATGAGACCCAGTCCCATGGAGGGCAACAGACAAGCTGCAGGCTCCCCACACCACATCACTGGACCAGGGCATTCCTCACTTTCCCTGTGCCACAGTCTGACCCTGTGAAGAACACCTCGTGCCATGAAAGCCCAATCTAAAAAGGGCCAGACGAAAGAAAGGTGATCAAGAGCAGCATGAGAGCAAAGTCAGAGCTGGTGATGGAGAAGAGTTTGTGGAGCTGCAGCTGGCAGTCAACTGGACTGGCGGTGTCGAATATGGGTGCCTTATCTTGTCAAACTCGTACTATCTGTCTGCTTGGGTCCGTTCATTCAAATGTGCCGCTTGCTCCCCTGAAGATATTCCAGCCTTGATGACATCAAGACACTTCCGCCTTAGGGTGTGTACACAATCTTTGCGATATGATGGTGTGCTCATTCACAGGAGTTCATACTGCTTTCACGTTGGAAGTGGTTCTGTTTGGTTTGGAGGGGTTGAAGCTGCACTTTAACCGTCATAAGAGGTGTTAACAGTGCAAATAATGTTTCATGACTTCCTCATTTTATTTCATGAGACCGGTTTGACCGAAACCATTATATTTGCACATATCCTTCCCTCTTCCTCACTGGCACTTGATAGCCTTCCTTTACTAGAGAACAGGATCTTTTTAGGTCCGGCAAGTACAAGGTTTGCTTGCTGACAGAGCTCATGAAGATATATTAGAGGCGGTGCCTGGCGCCAATCAGCTCCTTCGTCATGCATAATCAGTGCATCCTGCTGAAAACTGAGTTACAGCAGTGACCATTTTGTAAGAGCCAGAGCAACGGGGAGATTTGTCGATTATTGCTTTCAAGAGCGTGTTGTGTTTCCGTTACGGTCGGTAGATTGATATATGTTTTCACTTTGGAGTAGCATTATGTTGTGTTTGCTATTTTCGTTGCTGACATTATCATCATTACTTTGATGATTATTATTATTGTCTAGGAGTGATGCTCCTAATTGCTGGGCTACAGCCTGACTGATACCGACTGCTTCACTGCTCTGCCTTCAATACTATTCAAGAACTGCAGGTGTACGAACAACCCTCTCAATAACAAATGAGCAACACACACATTTGTGTTGCTTTCTTGATATTGTGTTACTCCTGGGACTGCCATCCAACGAAGCTGGGTGCATGTGGCGGGTGGATAAGGGGAACTTTTGGGGTACCCTGGGAAAATTGCATGGGCCTCCGTTGGCGCCCAGCCATGATTCTGTGTCCCTCTGAAGAAAGCGTCCAGTTACCACAGTAGAATGGCCGAAATTCATGAAACAACAAAAAAAACGAACTGCGGATAACCTAAAGAAAAACCTGAAAGATGCGAAAGCATCAGCACCCTATTCTAGTGAAAGCCGCCCCCGCTCCCATGCCGGAGTGGGAGGTAATCACTTCAATAGGGAGCTGATGCAAAAGCATCAGCACCCTATTCTAGTGAAAGCCGCCCCCGCTCCCATGCCGGAGTGGGAGGTAATCACTTCAATAGGGAGCTGATGCAAAAGCATCAGCACCCTACTGTTATTAAATGCGCACCGCTTCCGCGCTGGAAGGCCTGGTGCGCCGTCTCCCACCACGCCAGCTCGGGAGAGCCCTTGAAAGATTCCCTCGAGCAGGCATGGAATGGTTTGTGCAAGTAAACATATGGAACCTCATTTAGAGTGTGGGTGAGGCTGAAATCAGCCAGCTTTGCGTAGGCGGAAACTGTGTACCGCTGGTGGAGTGCTATTTCTTTTGTACCAATAGCCTCCATTCGGCGGCTGGAAGCCGGTGGATTTCAGCGTCCGCCACACTCTAAATAAGCCACACGGAGGTGCATTAAGAGTATAGAGTAAACAAAATGCTCTGGTTTTCCGGAAACAGTTCTCATCTGATTCACACTGATTCTGGGAGAAAAGCATAAGGAATATCCGCCAGTGGTCATTCCAGTGGGAGACATTCCGCCAGTCTCCTTCGCCATGTACAGGGACTCGCGGATTATCCACCGGTGGAACAAGCACCAATGGACATTTTACCAGCTTTTCTCCAGGCCTCCTTTAAAGTTGAAACTTTTAGGCATTCCACCCCCCTGTGGAAAGCCAGAAAGTCTAAACTTTACAGGAGTCCTCTTCACCCGTGTGGCTCCGGTGAAGAAGAGCGCTGAGCCGGGCCAGAGGAGCAGCACCAGAGACTTGTTCAGCTAAGGTAGGTGAGGGCTTGGATTGGGCAGGACAGAGGGGTGCCTGTAACTCTCTTAGGATATTAGAGGACAGCAGCTCACCCGGGTAAAGACGTGGTGGTTGGAAAACAACCAAAGTACAGAGCCACTCGAGTTTGAGGAGAAGCAGCCCAGGCGGTCTGTAAATGGATCTGCGGAAGCAGAAAAACAGTTATAATTGGAATCTCGGACTGCAAAGGGGCCTAAGACTGCAGCAGTGAGGGGCCTGGCCACAGAAGGCAGGGCCTGAAGTTCCCTTGCTGTTCGGGAGCAACAGGGCTGTTGGGTTCTAATGGAAAGGATAGGGCAGGCCTGATGACGATGCATTACTTCAGTGCAAACAACATGGAAGCGTGTTCCGTCCCAGCAGTGTGCCCACCCCACTTAGAACAAGGGGGAAATGAATGCAGCAACACTTAAAATGGAGGCACCAATGGACCACTGCTATTTAATTGGTCCACTTTAGTGTGCAGTTCCTGTCTAAAAGCAGACTTTCGATAGCGTTAGGTATACATGTATTCCTATTGAGTTATTGTGTATGAAAAGTGTTAAAATTGGATACGTTCTATGGACCTCTGCCGCCCAAGGGGAGACTTAAGTCGCGTCCCCTCCAGTCCTGATTCTGGGGCCCGGAGGAAGGGATTGGATGGATATAGCTCTATAATTACAACGATTGCCTGGGAGCCCAAACAAATGTTAAACTTATAGCCGCATACCCAGCGGTGATCCGAGGCAGACCCCCCATCATCAGGCAATGTAAGAGAGGCAACCCCTTCCCAGATCTACCTGCAATTCTCTCCTGAAACTCAATTAGGCGCTAGGCGGGGCGGTCTGAGGAAAGGAGTGTGGACCTAGTTGTTGTTTACCATCTATTTTACAGTGTCATTGTACTCATGAACCTAGTATGCACAAGTGGCCTTTTGTGGGCGTTTTTTTCATAGCACATAACCAAACAGAGCTTTTCTGTTACAATCACCTGATTGCATCCCCACCTGTGTGGCGTGTTGCCGGCTTTGCAAATAACCTCGGGCGAGGCGTTTAAGAGAGGATGGCACTGCCGGAGTCATTACCACCCACTCTTAGCTCAGCATTTTGACTTTGCACCCGGAAGTCACGCTGCGTGAGGGAGCAGAGCCGCTAGCCAGTCAACCGTTGGCATGACTGACGTGCCCGTGTTTGCGTACTGGGAAACCACGCAAGAAGGGTGACGTCAGCCGTGGCTGCGAGCCGCGTTCAGGGACAGGCTTATTTTTCTTATTTTATTTTATTTCAGTTTTGACATTTGTAAAGCGCACTAACAGCCCTGGGGCATCGAGGCGCTGTTGCAAAAAAGTGTCTTAGTTACAAGTAGGAAAGGCTTTACGCAAGGTCACAGAGAGCGTAAAGCCTAAACAGGGTCGTAGATTTCCGCTATTTCAAAGCATATCAGGGTTTAAATAGCAGCGTGACAAGGATGTCCTCTTGGAGCCTAGAACTGTGAAAAGGCCGGGAGGGAGATACCGCCTTAAGTTTTACAAACCCAAAACTGAGAATTGGTGTAATAAATTGTCTAAAAATCAAAACATAGTTAAAACCGCCAAAATGGCTACCCTTCGATCAAATTATCATTTTTCAAATTCTTTGTTTTACTTACAAACACTTCTTTGAAAAACTCCATCTCTATGCAAAAATAGTCTGTCGATACATCCCAAAAGGAGATTAATATCAAAAAACAAGTCAAAATCCCAATGGGTAGCTACAAAGAGACCCGTATGAGCCAAACAGTTTTACGACGGGACATAGGCACTGTAGACAGGGGGCTCGGTTCTCAGCAGGACACCCTAAAATTCATTAAGGGGAAGAAATATTCATATTTCAGCTCATATATTCTTGGACTTGATGTATATATTGTTTTGCTATCATGATTATCCAGGGCTCCCTATATATTGCGAATACAAATGTATTCACTATTTTAAGTACTTTTCACTATGGTGTCCGGTTGACTTATTTTGCTGGTCAAAGTGGTAGTGAGAATGTCAGCACTCTCCTTCGACCAGACTTGATTCTGATCCCCTTGGTGCCCCACCCCAATGACTCCAGGGACTCCAGGGAATTAATCCTTGGCATGTGTCGTTATGATAATTAAGTTCTGAGAACAGAAGTGGATCCTTACAGGATCAAACTTGGATTTCAGTATTATTATTATGATTCGTTATTTATAGCGCACTTAATACCGAAGAGGTTTCTAAGCACGGATGCGGGATTCGGACCTGTGTTGCTTTGCCTTGACCTGCTTCCAACAGGAGTGTTTGGATGCATGACTCAGGTCCATTAATAGAGCCTGAAGTCAATAGTACACTGATTACACACACGTGCCTATATCTTCGGTAGCACTCCAGTCATCATCACTTTGTACTATGTTTAACAACCATGAAAAAGTAAATGGACATGAAATCCACACCAAAGTAGATTCTATGATTGTCAGGCGCGAATAGGAGATAAAGCAGCGACAGTGCTTGAAATCCTTCTAAAAAAGTAATAAAATCCTTTTTTTTCTATCCGATACACAGAAGCTTAACTCCCTTTTCAGTGACGCTTCAAATCATGTTGATGCAAGTACATAATTGTGGAACGTAACAGAAAGTAACTGAATTCTGTACAAAAAACTATTGCAACATGGCGGGAGGACCACCTTGTCGTTATATGATTCTATGGTCCTCATTTATTGGTGACATGTTCCTTGAAGGGTAGATCTTCAGATCTTTCCTGAATCACAGGAGGGAGGCTTGATGTTAGCAGGAAGGATGCTCCAGATTGTTGGAGCATAGCAGGAGGATGTGTTATTTTTTAGGTGTTTCCTTCTTACGCTTTTGCAATATCTTGGCTCTTGGTGCTGCATTGACTTCCTGAGATGGTGATCTTCTCCGCTAAGTACACCATGGACATTAGGCCGCTGTAGGTAGTGCAGGCTGTCTAGAAGGTGAAGCAAGTTTGGAGAGGTAACCAGTGCAGTCCCTTGAGAGTGGGGGAAATGTGGTTCAATTTCTTCAGTCTCGTGATGAGACATACTGCGGGGGCCTGGACTGCTTTTTAAAGAGACCAGAGCATCCATAGGAGAGAGTACCTGGACCTCAATGATGGATCTAAAGTGTGAGGCAAGGATGAAGGGTTTGATTCGGTGTAGGAGTGAGAGCTGGTACCCTGCTGTGTGGGGTTTCTTGGCAATATGTGCTTTGAAGGAGAGGTCACGGTCGATGGTGAAGCTGAGGGTCTTTGCATTAGGATTGACTTGGAGGTAAAAGCCATCAAGATCCATCTCTGTCATCAAGTGTTCAACCAGGGTTCGGTTGGTGGTACCCCCAAGAATGATGAACTGTGCGTAGGTAGGATTGAGTTGCAGGCAGGCCTGAATGGTGAAGTGGCAGTGTTTCAATTGCAGAATGTTATTGGGGCAGTTGACCTTTAGGTATAATTGTGTGTCATCAGCATACTGGTGGATATTGATGTTGAGCTTGGCCAAGAGTGGATCCATATAGAGGTTTAAAATGACATAGGAGAGGATGGAGCCTTTTAAGACTTCACAGGTCACTGGACATATTTGGGATCTACTGTTTCCTGGAAGAGCTGGTAACTGCTGGTGAGGTAGAAGTCAAAATATTGGAATACTTAGGCATCTAATTTCATGCAGTAGTGCTTTATGGTCTACTGTATCGACAGCAGAGAGGTTCAGCAGGACCAGAAGGCATGGGTCTCACTTGTTCATGATGAGGGTGTCTCGTTGATGACCTGGTTGGTGGCGTTATCAGTGTTGCATCTTGGCTCGGAGCCAGACTGGCATTACTGAGATAGGTTGTAGTGGATGATCTTTTCGTGTAGTTGGAGGTCCAGGATGTGAATATGTGTGGCTATGTAAGTGGCTGTATAAATGATTTGAGTATTGGTTGTACTGCTGTATCTTTTAGCCAATAACGTCATAATTGTTTTATGTTTTTTCCTGTCAAAATGTCACCCCCTCACTGAAATGGAAATGAAATAGTTCAAATGGTAATTTTTCAATACCTGCCATCCTGTCTTAAAATAGGGAGGTGAACATTAATGGATAATGGAGATCAACTCATTTCGAGAAGCTGATGACGGCTTTGCTTGGAGATTAAGAGCCTCATCACGAGTTGGGCAGTAACGCCGGCGCTAATAGCGCTGGCGCTCTCTGCCCTACCGCCAAATCCACCAGTGCTATTAGCGCCGGATCACGGGTTTGGCGGATTTGGAATTCCCCATTCCCCACTGAGCCCATTCGGGAATGCCCCATTCCCCATTGGGCTCAATGGGGAAATTTCACGCTCATACCGCCGGCGGATTTCCCGCCGGCAGTATGAGAGCGAATTTTCGGCGGATTTCCCACCAGCCCAGAGCAGGGGAGAAATCCACCGAAGCCCTGATTTGGCAGACCCTTAAATCCGGCGGTAACAGCGCTACCGCCGTATTTAAGGGTTACAGCCAAACTCGTGATGATGCCCGAAGTCTAGTAAACTTTACTTGAAGCTATAGCCTTGGTAAGAGAGTGACAAAGAGTACAATTCTGTTGAGAGGATGTGGAAAGCTATCCATTTAAGAGTTCCTGCATGTTTCCGTATATGCACATATCCCTCAAACACTGTCCTTGTTGAGGTTTCCCAGGTAAGAGATATGGGCATCAGCAGCGCCGTTTTTTACTCTCATTCTAACAGAAAGATAAGAGAAACCATTCAAAGAATATTGCAATAGTTATATAGAGGCTCATTCTAAGTTTCCCATATCCTGCCGATAATTCCGCTGGGATTCTGGGTAACTACCATACTGTGTCCGCCGCCCGATATCCCAGTATTACTGGGATATTACGGGCGGTGTAGATGCCGGTAACTCCCCATTCAATGGAGTCCCTTAGGACTCCATGGGATGGGGTTGCCCGAATCACCGGCCCCGGTAGTAACAGTGCTGGTGATTCAGCGATTTATCTGCGGGTAGAGGCCTGATCTACCGGCATACTTGGAGCTGGCCCGTCCGGAAAGGTGCCGGTACTACCTTGTTTCAGGCCCTTTATTTCCAGACCATCCAACTCGTAATGAGGCCGATAGACACAATTGCATTCTGTAAAATGTGGAAAAGATAAAAAGTGTTTAGAATCATTGTCTTAAACCACAACATTTTCTTGTAGATAATTTTTTAAGAAAATGACATTGAGTAGGTAGCCCATTGATTTCTACAGAATGGAGGGCCTCTGTTGAGCTAATGCAGGGGTCCGAGTCATTTACGCTAAGGGGGTAAACAGATTATGTTACAAACAATAAACTGTTTGTAAAGATTGGAAATATTTCATGCTAATAGCTTTTTCTGTTTTTCACTTCATTAATTTTCTGTAAAAGAAATATAGCGCACGTTTTACGACCTTTTTGCAATCACTAACAATCATCTCTTCAAACAAAGTCTTCACAAGTTTATATAGGACAGTAGGGTAAAGTTGTCTTATAGAGTGACCTTCAGCCAGTTATCTGGGCCTCGCAGCAGCAGTGATGAAGTTGATAGATGAAGGAAAAAGTGATTATTAAAACTTTATAGATCTGGTGCAAAGGCCACACAGAGGCTTTATAGCCCTCGGTGGCGGGACCACCCCCTGGGTAACGGCCCGCCACCCTCGTTAAGAGACCCTAGCTTCGCTCCGGCCCGTAACTTGGGTGGCAGGCCGTTACTCACAGGGTGGGCCCAGCCACCAAGGGACATATCGCCATTAGCACCCATGTACAGGCTACGTGTGTGCTAATTGTTTTTTTTTTTTTAAAAGGAAAGTATGTTCTATCTGTGCACAGGGCAGCTCGTGTCATCCCGTTTAGGGAGACAAAATACTGTACCAACACGGACCCCATGGAGAAGGAAGGAGGGGCTCCATATTCCATTTCCATGGCAGCCAGAGCGGGGACGGGAGCAGCAGCAACTGCAGCAATGGGACTTGCACACCGCAGCTAACATTTAAGTGAAATTGGGGTGTGGGGTTTAAAAAAAATGTGGGAGGCAGGCCATCAGGCGGCATACAGATGTCCCGCTATAGCCAGAGCGCAGGGCCGATAAAGCTATTTTAATCCACGTATCCCTTTTATGTGAAAGGAAAAAGAGTCAAATGGGCATAAATGGAGGATGCAAGCAAAGCCTGTATATGCCTACATAACAGGAAGGTTAGCATTCTCTATTTCCTTGGGGTAATGCCCACACTGCTTTTGGAGTTAACATTAATATGGTTAGGCAGGGGCCTCTTGATACTTACGTTTTAAACCTGCCCGGGCCATCATGGGAAATTTGCTGAGCAGTGAAATTAGCCACAGCTAGAACCATCATGCTTGGTTATGTCACTGTTGCTTTGGAACACTGGACGACTCAATGTAACGTGTGGTCGGCCATCTTGGAGTAACATCATGACACTGGAATTAACGCAACGCAATATTATTTATTGATGCTCTGCTTGTTTAAAACAGTTTATAACAAATGGCGCTGTTACATGAAATTGGCTTAATTACAGGTGTTATGTTATGTTATTTCATTTGTAAGGCGCCAAAGCCCGAAGGCATCAAGGCGCCGGAAGAAAAGAAAGTAGGCCCTATCTAATACACATAGGTAGCTGGATCAGAATATTATGAGAAGAGGAAAGTCTTTAACTGTTTCCGAAAAATCATAAGATTGTTTGTATTATGCAGAGACATACATGTACCCATGTATTACGCAGGTGGGTGTACATACATGGGTACATGATGTGTTACATGGGTAGCAATATGGTTACACAAGGGGTTACATAGTGAGGAGCATATTGCAGCTTAGTACATTACCTATAGCTGTTATTAATTGTGTGCACATCAAGACGTGGCATGGGAACACTGCAGGAATTACTGAAGAGGTTACGGGAATGGCAGTAGGGTAGTGATCTAGCGAAAATATCTAAGGTGAGTCGGAGAGCAAATAAATGGCAGGCTGGGGAAAAGCACTGGCAGCCCACAGTGGAATACATTCTTATTAGCAATGGGTGAGCCAGATCAAAAAAGATTCACGCCTTTTCAAACAATGGGCGTGTAAGATTTGAAACATTTAGAGCTTAGGCTCTAAATGGAAGTGGAATCTGAGCCGCTCGTATAGATACAAGTGTTTGCACTGCACATCCCCGTGCACCCAAGAGGCGCAGAGAAATGTGAATATTTTCTGCCAATTTCAACAAGCATTCCATTCGAGATTTCCTTCTAGATCAGGGTTCAAGTTCTTTGGCGCAATTGATGAGGTGTCAAAAAAAGACTTGCCTTATCCACTAAGATGACCTGCGCATCTCAGGGGTGCTGTGCGGCAGCACAAATGATGTGCTGGCCATACACCTTGCATACATTAGTATCCGAAGAATGTTCCAGAGGCTAATGCATGACAGGCTCCCAGTAACCACATGGTTGCTTGGAGCACTTTTGGCAGTGGAAGGCCATTAAAGATCGCCTATTTGTGAAATGTTAGGGGGAAAAAAAATCTTCTCCCTGTTAGAGAGTCAGATATGCAAGTGGACGCCACTGATCCATTGAAAGGAAAATGCATGACAGAATCGGCAAGGACGCTGCCAGGGAATGTCAGTCAGTCAATACTTTATTCGGCATAAAAACCTTTAAGTACAAAACAGTTAAAAATACATATTACAAAAAATAAATAAATAACACAATATGCAGAAGGATCACAATAAATACTAAATTTAAAATACAAGAATAAAACCATTCATATTTATATATAAATCAGAAAGAGAAGAGCAAGCTTGCATCCTCAAAAACAAACTTGGCATAACCAGTTATACCAATTTTCCCCAGGAGCCGAAGAATGGGCTGACCTGCGGATATCATTGGCAATGGTTGCCAGATCTTTTTTTCTGCACAACCAAGCGCTATGAATATAACGAGAAACCACAAATACTTTGTTGTGCTCTAAGGAGCTTTTACAAAATGTCAGTGCATCTACAGTTGATCGAAGGCCAGTTCCTGTAAAAACCGGTCTTAGATAACAACATCTTAATGGTTATAACAACTTGCAAATAAGCAAAAAAACGGGTCCAGTTTTGTTACCTGCCATACATAAAGGGCAGGTACCCAACCCGTTAAGTCCCAAGATTTAGTAAAGAAGGCTAATGGCAGCATCCCCAGCCAGAATCAGAGACATAAAGATCTCTCATATGGTGGTGAAATACAGTCAAAATAACGTTCATGGCCAAACTCTGATTTGTAAAATAAATAGTATTGAGCCAGTTTTAGCCTTTTGGCTGCCTCTACCAAGTTCTCAACAAATCTAGTCATTGCTCCTCTGTTAATCCTAGATAATACTGATTTATCTGCATTATAAGGCTCCTCCTACAGCCCAGCCTCATTTAGCACAATCTTTCCATGTACAAGCCACAATATGGTTTTGCCACCTTTCAAATTCAAGAGATGTCTCAATGCGTCTCGATACTTTAAGATTGGTGTTTAGTATTTAAATGTTTAAATGGATTAGCACCAATCTGTTTAGCAAATAAATTAAAGAGGTACTACCCTACTCGGGCCTTAAGATCAAAAGATCAATACCTTCTTACTGTTCCAAGGTCGAATTGTGTAACAAGAGATGATCACAGTTTTTGCAGCCAAAAAGCCATGCCATTTTAGATTGCAGTGTTTAAATTCTTGCCACTCATGTCAAATAAAAGCAAAAGCCAGGCCGTTTTTGGTTGCAGTGTTTCACTTCTTGCCATTCATGTGACAGGGAAAGCAAAGCAGGGCCTTTTTTGTTGCAGTGTTTAAATGCTGCTGTTAACGTGAAAGGGACTTCTGTTTGTGGCCTTTAAATGCACCCAACATGCCCCCCCTTCTTTTCTGAGGAAGAGCAGGGCAGAGTGGAGTTTCCTTCAGCGTCATTTTCCTTCATCAGGGAGTGGGCACTCCAGTATCCCCTTCCATCTCTGGGGTGGGGGCATGACATGGCACCCCCTTTTCGTCCTTCTTTTGGGAGTGGGCACTCCATCCTCCCCTTCCATCTATGGGTTGGAGGGTGTAGCATGGCACCCCCTTTCTTGCTTCCCTTCCAGGTCCCCAAGGTTCTCCTCTCTAGGCTGGAATTTAAGGATGTTAATTCTCTAAGAGAATGATAAAGAAAAACAAGTTTTTGTACTTTTTACACACATTTTTCCTGGAAGATTTTCAAGAATTTATAATGACAACACCCTCTAGTTATGCATAATCTTCTAGTTAAATAAACAATTTTTATCTTTCTTTTTTTTTCTTCATTTGTACCAAGTAAATTACTCGTAGTATATATATTTCTGTTTGATTTTTCATCCTTTCTTTTCATTCTTCAGATGGTTCCTCTGCTCGACTTTCATTTGGTTCATCAATCAAATGTCTGGGATGACGCCTTTTCAACTGATTGATGTGGAACCATATTTCTTCTGTCAGTTCTCCTTTAGGGATGCAGATCTTATAGGCGACAGGTTAGATTTTATCTACAATTTAAAAAGAGTCGCACCAGGATGGAAGGAATTTATGCCCCTTGGTCTGGTTCCTCTGAAAATTGTACAAGTAGACCTTGTCTCCTACTTGATATTCTTTTTAGTGGTCTTTAAATCGTAGTGGATTTTTATCCCCTCTGCTGATTTTTCCAGATTCCGTTGAGCGTACACAAAAGCATACTGAAGGTGTTTTCTCGGATTCTCAATATATTCATGTGAGGGGGACGTTTTAATGACGGTCTGCTCTTGTGTTCTGCAGATCAGATGCTGGGATAACAACATTTTTCATCCAGTCATTAGCTCGAAAGGAGACATTTTGGTCATAGAAGATGGTGTAGATGTGATGGCAATCAGGACAAGGGGTAGCCGGATGTCCCAACTAGGTCTAGGAAAATCTGCTTGCTAAACAGACTTCGTGGCACCTATTGCCATGGAAAGTGAAGATCGTGACTGACTGTGCAGAGAGAATACACCTTGCAGCCTTCTGTGCCAAGAAGAGAGAGAGAAAGGGCAGTGAAAGATTGTTCAGCAGAGAAGAGAGAAATTGTTTTGTGAGCAGCTTTTGTAATCTGCAGCGAGAAGAGAATCCATTTGGAATGCCTTTCCTTGTGAACCAGAACCAGACAAGTTTGTGCCTGAGGAGAAAGAGAGAAATGCGGGAATGAGCAGGAAGACACGCTCTGAAAGCATTTGAATTCCTGATCACGTTTGAAAAGCAGTGAAGCTTTGTCTCTTGAGTGAAAGAGATTGAGCATTGATCCTTGGTGCTTTGAAATTTGCACTCGCATTCAACGCTGGCTGGTCCCTCATTTGAAGAGCATGGGACTGGCATGGCAGGAACTGGCATGGCATGGCATGGCAACAGCATGACCTGGCGAGGAAGGAGAGAATTTGAAGCTGGAGTTTGGGCCTATGCCAGGGCCACTGTGCATGGAATTGCACTGGAGAGTAACCATCTGCATTGTCATGCAAACACTCTGAATGAGTGCACCTGTGCTGTGTTGCACTTGCCTTTGTTCCCCAAATTTGAATGAAATGGGAATGAAGGCCTAGGGAAAGGGAGCGTATGATCTGCATCCAATTGACAGTTTCTGACACGTGGTTTTCCTGGTGCTACCTTTGAAAAGTGAAGGGCATGTGTTGATCAATCCATGGGGACAAATGAGGCGTATATGGTACCGACACTTGATGCTTGCTCCTGCCTTTTTGGAGCTCTGTGCGAAATCTCATTAGCTTGCTGTCATTTATTAAGCAGGCCAGCCTGAATTGGCTTGTACACTTTTCTGCTACCTGAACTTTGAAAACTTTTGCTGAACACACTACTATGCTCATAGTGAACACATCATCCGATTTGTGAACACTTGCTTCGTTGACACTGCATCTTTTTTGACATTCCTTGGCTGAATTCCTTGCATTAGAACTAGATTTGTGCTGACCTGGAATTGTGCACATATGTGAGGACACACATACCTCATGAGTTACTTGAAAATGCCTTGGACTGGAATATAGTAAATGAATTGGCCTATATGACCAATACACTGGATGTATACATTGATATGTATGCATTGATCTGTAATGAAATGCTTGGCCTGTTTGGTTACTGACCTTTGACACCTGTGAAAGTGATTGTCATATTTTTTGCTTGATACATTGAAAGATGGAACCACTTGTATCCACAATACATATGCATTGATTCTATGCATTGCAATTTTCGTTTTGAAATTTCTGCTTGTAGAGACACTTTCACACCTTTGGTTTGTAGACACCTTTGACCTGTGACTTGACTTTTGCAATGAGAAATTTGGCTATGCTGTTCTGATTTCTGACACATTTGCAGCTATGCATTTGAATATATTTTAGCTTGCCACTGATAAAGTGAAATGCTTGCATTTTAAAAAGGGGATTTTTTGCATCATGAAATATATGCTTTTTCCCTTTCGCAATTTGCTTGGTATCGGCATACCACATTGCTATGTTATGCTATGACATATAGTTGGGAATGATTATCTAACGATAAGAGGAGAGATTGTAGAATCCGATAAAATGAGGATGCCTGGTTTGTTATAATTAGAGAATCATAAGAGAATCATAAGATAATCAGTACCCATTGTTAGAGAACCATTATTTAGTATTATCCCTTTAGGAATGATTTCATCATGTTTAGTTATCCATTATTGCATCCTGTTTAGTAGTACATGAAGAAGTAGCATCATTATATTATCCACATATTAGACTGCCACTTTTGTATGCATTAGCCATTTGCATTATGCACTTGAAGAGAGAAATAGACCCTGTTATATGAAGGGTTTGCTTAGTTATGATATTGTTATATATGACAGAAAGAGATGCTTTTAGAATGATATGTTTGCATTATAGCGCTTACCATTAGGAGAGAAACATGCTAGACACTAGAGAGAACGAATGAGGCCTGAAATGACACACTGTCATATTTGAAATGCCACGTAGAACCATTTAGAATGACACATTGTTATGCTTTGTAGTTACACATGTAGAGATAGGTTTGACACACATGTATGTATGTAGAGTGTGCACTTAGAATGATTTTTCATATAGCTAGCGCTTGCACTGTGAGAAGAATAAAGAAAGCATTAGGCTGGCATTTGAAGCCATTTCTGATGGAGACACAGAAGCGCCACTGGGCTCAGTGCGGAGAGATTGTTATGAGTTAGTGTGAAAGAAGCAATGTAAACAGTTTCTTGGCAGACACAGAGGTCGCTTTCGCCTTAGAAGGAGGCTAATCAGCATGGGTTGGTGGGCCACGCGGAGACAGCAAAGGTTGGGGCCATGGAGGGAGCGCGACATGGAAAGGTGGGAGAGAAGCCTTTTCAGGCAATGAGATGCTTTGAACACGGGCACTAAGAGAGGATTTCGTGTTTCAGAGAGAGCCAACACAGTGGAGTGAATGGAGAAATAGGAGGAATAGATGGTGTTTTGCAGGCACTACACACAGAAGGCCAAGGCAGAGATATGATGTACAATGTCACGCTGACTGAACACTCAGTGACTAGAACACAAAAGCACATGCAAACATAGACTTTCGGGCACGTTCATATTTCTAGAATGCTGACAGGGGAATAGACATTCTTAGCTTAGAGAATGTAAGTAACCATGGAGAAATGAGTGCGTCATTGGATTAGTATAAGCAGAGGCGAAGAGAGAGGAGAGCCCGTAGTTGCTGGTAGTTGCCCGTAGTTGCTGTTAGTTCTTGCTAGTTGCTGTTAGTTGCTGGAGGAGAATGGGGTTAGATACAGATGGAGTTCGTTCGAGTTAATTGCTGATGGAGTTTGCTTTCTGAGGAATGAGGGAGAGATGTCTTGGTGCAGCAGAATCCGATGGCTTGGCAGAGCTTGGCAGAAGCAGTTTGAGTGACCAGATCTTGAGGGGCCTGCCACCACTGACTGACTGATTGCAGAGTAGCGGGAAGAGGAGAGATCTGGCCCTGAAAGACAGAGCTAGAGACAGCGAGATGCACATGCAAAATTGGAAGTATGGTTCAAGTATGGTTCATGACCTAGACAAACCGATTGATTACAACCAGTGGGGTGGCTTTGCTGATGGGGTTGGGGAGAACATGGCATCTGAAGAAGAGGTGCCCGAGCCAAATGAGTGGGGACAGAATGGTGTGCCATGGAGGTTGGGGGGAAGGGCATCCCTGCCCCCCCCCTAGAATTATGCCCATGATTAGAACAGGCACTCACACAAAGAGCTTTGGGTTTGGGAGAAAGAGGAGATCAGACAGGGATTGTCTTAAGAGAGTGAGTGTGAAGTATGGTGTGGATTGGTGTGAATTGAGGAGAGGATTGATTCTGCATGAAGGAGAGGATTGTTGGATGACTGCATTAGAATCACAGGCTTGCATCACAGGCTCGCATCACAGGCTTGCATTAGAGACCTGAAAGACCTATAGTTATTGCATGGTAGATTTGCACCAGAAGCATAAAAGGTGCAAATTCGATATTGGCTAGAGTTTTGGCATTGTCTGCATTATGCTTTGCTGTGCATAAATAAATGTATTCCATTGTTATAATTGAATCCATTCATGTGTTTTCTTTGTGTCTTGTGTTTTGTGTCCATAGAAGTAAGATAGGTGTATGTTATTAGGCATAAGATAGGAGTAACACAGTGCACAAAGGCCTCTTGATACAAATGCAGGGGGGCGCATAGTGATCCACACCCCCCTAGGAGATTGTCTTAGATTGTCTAAGACCGGTGCATGGTTGCCCGGGGGGAGGGGGCAAGACGATGGTAGGGATTTGTTTTCCAGACTAACATATCCATTCCTCAACCATCTTGCTGTGGTATTCTCCAGCTGCGTGGAGAGATCTCTGGTTATGGTGTTGGCATGGACAGGAGGTTTCAGGTAAGAGAGGTAGACACTGTTGACCTGAAATATTCCCTCATCCTTCCTGATGTCACAGGTCACTTTCACCTGCCCCATAAGTGCAGGTAGAGTATACCAAGAAGTTCCCTCCTTGCCGGCTGAAAATCTTTTCTGGAGGAAAGTCATTGTCACAGTCGTAGCAGTCATTGGGGATCTGTCCCATGATTTCATTCCCTAAGTCAATGGAGAAATGTTGGGCATCAACCACCATTCCAATAAAGGTGTCTGCCTCCAGAGTGATACTCCTAGGATCGCTGTTATGCACCAATCTTGGAATGGTGTCGTGTTCTAAGACATGATGATTTAAATTTACATAAGCGTCCGGGTTTTGGAGTTTCTATCCTCTCTTAATTTTCTAGGGGGATATTGTATTGTCTGGCCAGTCCTGGGATGGTGACCTCTTCTCCAGTTTGAACTTCCACTGCTTACGGTAGCAATTGCGCTGACCAAAATGCCTTTTCAGGGTTGTCAAAGCCCAGGGGTTTACTCCCCAGTCAGGACCAGACTTTGTAATTGATGAGGTCTAAATTAATTGCGAATCGATTGAGAATGTCACCTCCTAAGTAGAAGGCAGAGGGGACATCTCGCACAACCCAACAAGTATGCTCTATGCTTTTATCACCAATGGAAAGCTTTAGCATGCACCTGCTAGCAGGGGATGTTTGGAATTTGGAGTTTCCAGGCCCATTTTCCACTTATCAATCAACTTAAATGTTGGAATGGTCTGATCTTTTGGGTGTTTCCTGAATAACGCTTCGCTGATAAAGCTTTTTCCATTATTCAGGAATACTCTGGCAAGAACAGGCTCCCCGGCTCATTTACCTGAATGGGGAGAAACAGCTGTTCACCCTTTTTCTGAATATCAGCCAAGCTTTGAGCTGGCTGTTCATCACCTTTTATCATGGAGTTTGGGTTTTAAAATTGTGGATCAGTATAAAATTTCAGGGTATTTCCTTCCAGGATGGAATGCCACTTAAAACTGGGAGGAAGGTTAATTTTCAAGAATGGAGAAGGGTTCCCATCACCAGTTTGTTCTCCTACAGCAATTACAGTTATGTTGGGGACCTGATTGTTCCTAAAGTGGAACTCAATTTTGTCAGAACGCTGCTCAACCATATGGCATGTGCCATTTAAGCTTACATAGTTTGGGCTCTATGGCCTTGCTTGTATCGAACGCTCTTGCCGGATCTGTGGTAATCGAGCCATACATGAGATGGCCAGACATGTTCTTACTATGTATAGCAGCTTGGAGCAGGTGTACTTGAAACATTTTAGTAAGTTTGTCCACCTCCAGGACTCGATTAAAGGTTCAATATTTTGAAAGAACTGCATAAACACACAAAATAAGAGTACGCATATTTTTCTTTTTAGGGTCTGGAAGGTGGTGGAGAAACATTTAAATCTGGTCTAGAGTGGAAACCTCAAAAACATCTGAATTAATATGTATTTAACATGTATTCCAACACGTGCAACACAAAAGTTTAATATAGAGGTGTATTAATCAAAGTAGCGGTACTAGTTGGGTAAAGGATCACAGGGATATATGCAGTGCACAGTATGCACTGAAGTTCCCAATGAGAGATGGCGAATGATACTAGAAAGTTAGGTGAATGTGTATGGGTAGATGACGGTATATTTGTTACACCTGATGATGATCTGAGGACCTGGAGAATGGTATATTTTATGCATTTGACTCTTCCTCTTTGTTCCACGTAATATTAGATCCAGAATTAATAATATTAATTTCTCTATCTAGTATTATGAGCATGAATAGTAAGGCAGTGGCCTTGGGTTTCAAAGCTTTTAATGGTCATGAAATAGATTATGCCTGTATGATTTGTATTCCCTAGGAGATAGGGGGGTTCTCTCAGGATTGATGACTATAACCGGGTGTTTCACCTTGTGTCGTCCAATTTTGATCTCCAGATCTGCAGTCCCTTCGACGGAAATGTAATTTCTGGTGAAGTTCTGGAGTTGTCCAGGAAGAGGTGTGAGGGGAATTTGGTGACTCCCCCCCTTCCTTAATTCATTTTCTCAAATGTCTTTTTGGATAGAAGGGTGGCTTGGGATCCTGTATCCACCAGCGCTGAAAATGCACAAATGCACACTGCCCTTGCACCCTGATGGGGGCATATAACCTACCCTCTTTCTCCTCCAGGGGGCAAAGGAAATGGCAATTTTGGGCCAGCTGGATGGTTAACTTCTTTATTTTGAACTCTGACACTGTGTGACCTTGGGCAATTCATTTTCTGTGGCAGAGTTCAGGAATCTGTGAAGAAAATTGGCATCCTGAGATTTGGGGGATTTGGGAATCCCTGTCTTCCCATGATTCTGTGCTGTCCTCCTTTTCCTGGACACAGTCCCTTCAACTGGTTTGGGGGGAGCATCCCTCATTTATTTCTGTGTTCTTGGATGACATTTCTGGGGTTCAGGGATAGGCGGTTCTATTTCAGTCCTCTTACCCAGTCTGAGTTAGGGTCTTTTGGAACCCATTTTCCTTTAGGAGGAATCCCTCCATCCTTGAAAGAGAAGACTTTCTTCCCAGAATCATCCAGGGATTATTTCCCTTCAAACTGGAGGACGCAGACTTCCTCCACAAAATGGGTCTTCTTTGTACCTTAGTTTCTTCTACTTACCCTCTGTTCCCTAGTTTGCAGCTTTTTGGGGGTAGGAGATCTGGGTTCACGTTCAGAGGTTTCTAGGGGCTTTTCAGGGGTGAGGAAGGAAGCTTCCTCTAGTATTTTGCATCCCCCGTTCCTCCTGAGTCTCCTCCTCCTCTGGACCCTGTTGGTTGTCAGGGTTCTATCCCCATCATTGTTCCGGTGTGCCAGACCCTGGGTTTTGAGCTTTTCTGGGCAGCCATGTTCATCTGAGGGCTCTTTTAGGTCAAGCTCTGGACCTAGCGCTCCAGTTGTGAAACCCTCTCTGGTTGATATGGGGGTCTAGGGTCAATTCTTTGCTGCTCTTGGGAAGGGTAACTGTCCCTTCTTCCCAGAGTAGCTTGGATATTGAGGGTTTCCCACTAGCCCTCCATCCTTGGTCTCCCTTCTCCCTGATTTGGTGGTTTAGAATCCTGAAAGCAGGGAGAGAGAGGGGGATTATTCTGCAAGTTGGGATTTGGAGGGTACCTGGGGAACAAGCTTAAATTGGAGGGTGGAACATTACTGCCCTCTTGAGGGAAGTTTTGTGGGAAATTTGGGGGGAAGTTGAAAGGAATATTTCCTGGGGTCATACTTACCTTGTTGGAATCCCCCCCTTTAGCCGGGGGAGTCCATACATACCCCAAGATGGGTGTGTTCTCCTTGTATCTCGGGCTGATGTAGGTAGCAGAGTCAGGTGACACATTTGCGGGGTACCCTGCCTGCCTCCTACCTGCTTGTGGCTGGTCCGGGGCTCTTCTCTGCCTCTGGTTTGGCTGGTTAGTGGGAGGTGTATTTTTAGGCCCCCCATTTCTAGGTCCAAAATGGTGGTATTCTTCACCTCTGCCACCTTGGCAGCAGCAGGGGTGTTGGTCGGTTTGGAATTTATGGGGGAAATTTTATTTTCCACAGGCTTTTGGACCTTATAGATCCTGTTGTTTGTTCTATTACCCAATCTAGGGTCCTTTCATTGTGGAAGTCCCTAACGAGTTGTGTCATTATGTACTTAGGGGGGGCATGAAAATAGGTATCAATGATAACCCTACTGTTTGTGCGCACCCGTATAGTGGTTTGTGCAAATGCCCGCTTCAACTCTTGGACACACTCTCTCAGTGTTTGATCTTCTCGGTACTGCAGGTTGTAGGCCACCTTGAGAGCCTCCTGTGGGTTCCGGTGCATGGAGAAGTGCCGCCTTGTAGGTAGACCACCTTGAATGATTCTGATCCTCCATCCCAGCAAAGAAGCTGGAGTATTCTGGGGAGAATGTCCACTTGGCAAACTCCATAGAATTCTGTCATTTTTGATGCCAAATGACATCATCTGCTTGTACAGCTCCAGATGCTCCCAGAATGAGTACTTGGCATTTTTATGGTAAAGGGTCATGAAATGTCTAATGGCTTTTATTTGTCTAATGGTGTCTTTTACCAAAGTTCTCTTCTGTTTGGCAGCCTTCTTCTTCTGTGGCACCTGAGTCCATTAGCCCTCAGACTCAGAGCTGCTGCTATTTCAGTTCCCGTCCCTATCGTCTGGGTGCTCCGTGATTCTGTGAGACTGGGAGTCACTCACAGAATGACAGGGCCTAGTCTCTTCTCCCCTGTTGTATTGTAGGCTCTCTGGGTCACTTCCTTTGTATTCCCTCTTTCGCACACGGGAGTACTCATCTGACTACTCCCTCTTTCCGGGGATGGTGGAGAACTCCCCCTTCCACCTCCCTGAACGGGAGGAGGATTTCAGGATGCTTTTCTGGGGCCTAACCTCAGACTCTTATTTATCCGCAAAGTGGACAAGATGGTCCCGATGTAGCTGATCACTCTGCCAGTCTAACACCTGGTCAGATACATTTGCCAAAATGTTTTTGAACCTAAACAGTGATGCGCGTCCATCAATTTCTGATGGGGCCAGCTTCTGGCTCAGTCATGCTGGACCGATTTAAGTCCATCTGCCTCATGGTTCCTGGTTCTTGTGAACTCATAGGTGTAAATATAGCAGTGCCTTGCACATACAAGGTGGTAAATTGGCCTGAGGCCCCGGATACAGAGGGCGCTACCCCAGGATTAGGGGCTGACCTTCCATTCCCTACCAGTTCAGGGTTCCCCAAGCCCTTATTAAACCTAGCACACTCCTTCTCTAATCTCTCTGATTTCTCTTTCTCAGCCCCTATTTCTTGATATTATGCAAAGGCCTGAGCTTCATGCTCTGCAATCAGGATTTGACTGGCTTCTAGGACTTTAGCTTGTGCTACTACTTTGCCCTGGAGTCTCCTGTTCTCATCACAAAGGGCCTCATTTCCGTTCTGTGCTTCTTGTATTGTCTGTTAATACTCAGACATTTTCTGTTGCAGGAGACTAATCTCCTCACTCTGCACATTTCTGGTCTGTATTGTCTGCTCTAGGTCACCTTCTGCTTGTCTTATAGGCCTCACTAATTTTTCATTCTCTAGTTTTATGTTAGCCAGTTCCTGGAAACATGACTCACTTTTCCCCAGGTCTGTCTTTAATTGGCACACTTCCTGGCATAGGGCATCTTTTTCCTGATACAGTGTGCCAATCTGTTCAGTCAGGTTATCTCTCTGCTGTTTCATAGCGCTTAACCTCCTTAATATTCAACCAGTTATTTTCCTCTTCCAGTTGGTTAATTTGATTTTTCAACTGGCCCATGACTTCTAAGAGATTCTATTGTACGGCACTTGTTGATTCAATTTTAGCTGACTCTCTTTGAGGTTGTCAACCCCTTCTTGGGACTCATCTTTCAATGCAGAGAATTGTGACTCTCGTTCTGAATTAATTTGTTGCTGTGCCGCCAGCTCATCTTTTAGCTGTTGAATGATGTAACCTAATTCGAACTCAAAATGTTTGCTCTTTAGCACTTTCTCCTCTGCCTGCCTTAACTCACTCTGTGTTTGATCTAAAAGCTCAGACTGATTTTGCACAGAGGTTACACTCTCCTGGTACCTTTCTTTCATAACTATCATGTGGAAGTACATATATGCAGTGAGTTGGACCATTTTAATTTTCTCATCATTGATGTTCTGCATCATATAAAACTCTTGTCAGTGCTTGATGTAACAGGACACTGTGCTGCCAAACATCCATATTTATAGGGGTCACCTCTTGCATCATTCTAGATTGCCAGGCTTCATATTTTTGTTCTGCCCATTCCCCTCTAATGAACACTTTAGATAGGAGATGCTGTCTAGCCATGTTAGTTTCCACGGTGCTCTGCACCTGGTCGGTTATCCATACAAGGGCAAAATCGCCACCCTGCTCCTGCCTAGTTCATGCTTACAATATTTTATTTTGAGACACAGCCCTGATACCTAAGGTACAAGTTTTAGGATGGCGCCTTTACAATGCAACCCAGATGTCTATCCACTAAATGTAACAATACCTTCAATAGGTAGTCTGCTGTGCTGCACTGCCACATGTAAAAACAATTTTTTTTCAATCACGGCACAAGCCCCCACTTTGTCACGGTTTATTACATGGCACACGCCCGCTAGGGAAGTCCTTCCCCTACAATGGATCTGGCGCACAATGAAACTTTATTTTTAACACACTACAGATTCTTTTGAGTAGGCTTCCAACCCATCTCGCACCCAACCTCCACCACCACCCTGTGCCACAATGGACTAGGAACCAGGCCGTTGTGTATTAACAAGATATGTTATTAATGTATAACTCAATGTGAATGAGGATAATCAAAATACAGCAGTGACCAAAATTGTGGCAACACAAATGCAATAATCTCTACAAAACAACCAGGTTTAAGGAATACTATTATAGTTAATTCCTTTTTTTAATGGCAGAACAGAAAAATAACAATTTACCAGAAAGTGATAGCACCGACAGTTAGGCACTCCCACCTGCACCAATTGAAAATTGATTTTCAATGATTCAATACTACTGCTATGGGACAGCACACAAGGGTACTTCGGGCTGCTTACACTAGAAGGGAAATAGGGCTTCAAAACAGAATAGCTAGCACGCTTAGGAAATTCTATTTGAACACAAGCAGCACATGAGAAAGAAAATAAAAATTAATAAAGGCAATGCAATTTAGAATCTGCGATCAGGATATTGCAGGGCAAGAGACATAAACTAGGGACAACATGTTTTCCAAGGTTAAAAGACATTTTTAGGAAAATGAAAAGACTAATCACACTCAATTTGCTGGGGCTGTGAAGTGATAGACAAGCTCTGAGCAATACAATATTAAGAAAATGCAATTTGAAATCCGCACTCAGAATCAGATAGAGGAAGGGGACTACTCTAGGAAAAATGCCTTTTAAAGGATGAAAATCTATAAGAAGAATCACCTTATGTTTACTGGGGCTGGAAATGACACACGCACTTTCAACAATGAGAAAGGCACATAGGAAATTCAATTTTTAGTGAAAATGACATGGGAAACCAACAGGTAGGCTTTGGGCAAATGGACTACACACAATGGGAGCAACGGTTTGGGTTTAATAGGACAAATGCAAATAGGAATGACACTGGCAAATTCGTTTAGCAGGGCATAATTAAGACACAGGGACAAATTCGGTTTTCAGGTCACAATGAGAATAATTCTTTTGAGGCAACACTTTAATGACTATAACAATTAAATAGAAAAACACTAGACAAGGATGGTTGGTTTCGAATTTCAGCAATCCCGATCCATGAAATTTGATGGGGGAATGAATTGATTTACTTACAAAAATACTAAGGATTTACACAGTCAAATGAGGGTTTTTTCAAAGGAGATATGCTAACATGTACAGGCAAACAAGTGATTCTTCTGTGGGAGATGAATGAATTACACTGGCATTTTGGGGTTTTCAATGGGGAAATGTTAAATGCACTGCTACCCAAATTGAAGGTCATATGCAATTTAGAGCTGGGGGTCATTGATACTTACATAGCAAGCCTATGTTTAAGATTCAGGAAAGCCAACTGGATCTCAAGACACTCTGGAAAGATAGGGAAAGAGTCTGGTCACTGCACTCTCAAAGATGGTAAGTTTCAGCAGCCTTCTCTCTGTCCTCCTTTTTCTGTCTTCCCCGGTTTTTGTGTGTCTGTGTCCTAGTACAGTCCCCCATGCATAGCAGAAATGACATCACTAATTTTACAATCTAGGGGAAGTACCCCCCAATAATCCCTGCCACCAGGATTGGACAGTTTCTCTCTTTCTCTCAGCCCCCAGTCAGGATTGGATTAGGGATTTTGGGCACAATCTGTTTTTCCACTTTATTTATTGCAATCCTTTGTTCTCATTTCAACTTTCTGGTAAAAACTAGTTATGTATCATAACTTCTGAATTTTACTAACCACTGCCATATAAAACATCTATTCCGTGTAAACTGACCATGGGGAATTAGATAAGCCAACCGCCAAATCCATACAATGTAGCATGGCCATGTGTCACCTTTTTGTCATTTTTCATAAAAGGTATAACAGTTATGAATATGTAGGTTATCAAGCATGTTCCTAATTTTCCATCTTTTCACTAACTTTTACATTTGTCACATGTTCAGATCATCCAGACACCTAGTTTAACTGGCCATTACAGTCCCCAGAGTCACAGGTAAATGCAATTTATATCCCCAAAACTGCCTGGAAATTACATGAACAATGGCATAAAGTTTAGATCAATCTTCAGTCTGATGACTGCACAAAATGCCTAAAATGAAAGTCTTTTAATATCAATTGGGAGTGTCCGTTCAACATGTGGGAGGGCCGCTTCATCCCCACAGCCATCCGTCTTCCTGGGCTCAGCTTGTGATGAGAGTTTTTTTATAAGTCTCTTTGAAGTGGTGTGGGCTCTTTTGAAGTGGGTACAACAAGGGCTCACACCTTTTTGTCATGCCTTAGCCAAAGATTGCCTTCTTTTGAAATATCTGCTCTCCTGCCAGCCAGTCTGTAGAAGAGGGTAGTTTGACGCCTCCAACAGCCACACATTCTATTGCAGGGTGGTTAGCTGGGAGGTGCGACATCCAGCTGGAAGCAGAGCATTTCATTGTGAAGTTTAGAACTCAGCCAGAACAGGTTTTTCCTGAAGTAAGTGTCTCTTCACATGTTTACAGGAGTTTTGAGGGGTGAAACATAATATACATTTGCTTTGGTCACCCCCACACATCAGGTTTTTCTTTCCTGACATTTTTCAGTGAGCAGTGGTATCTTTTTTTCCATTGTGGCTTTTTAGAGCCATTTTTATTTGCAAATACCTGTGCAGGCCAGTTTTTCCTTTTAATGTTTAAAAATCCTGTTTTCCATGTCACAGGATTCTTTGATTCCTCCTTCTTTGGTGAATTACATTACTGCTGGCCCATTGATAATTACAGGTAGGCCCCTTTCCCCATGGTTCTTTAATTTTACATGAACAAAAAGAAAAAGCCAGGCCATTTTTGGCTGCAATGTTTACATTCTTGCCACTCATGTGAAATAAAAGCAAAAGCAAGGCCATTTTTGGTTGCAGTGTCTAACTTCTTGCCATTTATGTGACGGGGAAAGCAAAGCAGGGCTGTTTTTGGTTGCAGAGTTTAAATGCTGCTGTTCAGGTAAAGGGACTTCTGTTTGGGTCCTTTAAATGCACCCCACAACAGTCCCCGAGGGCAGGGTTGCCAGGAGGCAGTGCAAGTGTGCAACTGGGAGGGCGGGGACCTGGGTCCTTGATTCAGAGGGTAGCAACTTAGGTGCAACTTCAGGCATACATGAGATAAGCAGGGAAGTGGATGAAAGAAGGCAGAGGTAAAGAGAAAAGTCTTGAGCTGCTTCTGGAACGAGAGATGGTTCTGCTCAAGCTTCAGAGAAGCAAGGAGGCTGTTCCAGAGGTAGGCACTGACTGAAGAGAGAGATCTGCCTCCAACTCGTAGCTTAGAGAAGCGACTGACGCTTAGGGAGTTGGACGAGGAAGAGCAAAGAGCTTGAGAAGGAAGATACTTCTGAAGAGAAAGCTGAAGGTAATTTGGTCCCAGGCCCCAGAGGGCCTTGTGGACAATGCAAATGGTCTTGAATTTTATCCTTGCAACCACTGGGAGCCAATGGAGTGATTTCAGTGCTGGAGAGATACGATCCCTGGGCTTAAGGCCAAGGACAAGTCTCGCAGTCCTGTTCTGGGTGAGCTCAGGAGGGAAGATTTAAAAAGAGGCTGTACAGTAGTTAAGACTAGAGAACCAGAGCTCTGGAGACAGTGAGCCTCTGGGGGAAGGAGAGGAAAGGAAGAATACCTCTGAGGAGGTGCAGTTGGTAGTTTGACTTCTTAGAGAAGAGATGTTGGAAATGTGAGGGGAGAAGGAGAGGGTGGAATAAAAAATAACCCCAAGGTTCTTAGCCTCCCAGTTGGGAGCAGGAAGAGGGCCAAGGGAGGCTGGCCAGAGAGTGGTGGGAAAGCTTGGTGCAGGTGTGCCGATGAGCCTGGCATTCAGGCAGAGATCGTTGATGGTGCACCACTATTGGATTGAGGACAGTTGTTATACAGTTGATTTTTAGTAAACGTAGAAAGTCGATGTTCACTGACCAATAAACAGTGTTATGTAATAAACATGAGTATTTAAACGCTGGTGAGTGAAAGGCTATTACATTAATTTCGTACCTCTTCTGAAAATGTAAAGTGCGAGCATAGTGTGGGGGAGAGGGAAGATAAACACAAGGAAAAGGAGCACAAGCCCACAGGCTAATGAACAGAAGGAAAATACTAAGAGGAAAAGTAGAGGGGTATATTCTCCTGTGCAGACTCTGCAGGTTCTGCATCTGTACAGAAATCAGACGACCACAGAGGAATAATGGGAGCGGCGGAGAGAGCAATTCGTATTGGTTTGTCGTTTTATTTAATGGCATTTTATAATGTACTGCATTACAATCAAGTCACTTCAAAGCGTGGGGAGGGTGGAAGAGAAAAGGAACATAATTGGTTTTTCAAAAACTAGCCCTGGAGACTACATTGCTAATCCTCACTGGAGGAAGGACAGCAAGAAGATAAGAAATGTGGGGGTGGTTAGAGTCATTCACAGATAAACCAGGAGGCTGCATTCAAGATCCTGAATGTTTAAGGGATAGATGAAGGATAGGAAGAGGTAAAGAAGGATCAGAGGCCAGGGTTACTCACAACTAAACCAGGAAAATGCTTCCAGATGCTGAATGTTTGATGGATGGAGGACGGGGATCGAGACGATAAAGAAGGATGCAGAGGCCAGCGTTACTCACAACTAAACCGGGAAAATGCTTCCAGATGCTGAATGTTTGAGGTATGGAGGACGGATAGTGAGAAGATAAAGAAGGATGCGGAGGCCAGGGTTACTCACAACTTAACCAGGAAAATGCTTCCAGATACTGAATGTTTGAGGGATGGAGGACGGATAGCGAGAAGATAAAGAAGGATGGGCGAGGTCTGAGTTATTTACAACAAGCCAGGAGGCTGCATTCCAGATTCTGAGGTTTTGGGGAATGGAAGAAGGTTAGCAAGATTATAAAGGAGGGATAGGAAGGTCAGGGCTATTCACAACTACCCCAGGAGGCTGCATTCTAAATCCTGAATGTTTGAGGGACAGAGGAAGGATAGCAAGAAAATAAAGAAGGAGGCAGAAGCTATGGTTTTTCACAGCCAAGCCTGGAGATTGCAATCCAGATTCTGAATGTTTGAGGAATGGAGGAAGGATAGCAAGAATATAAAGAAGGGGTAGGGAGGTGAGGGATATTCATAACTTTACCAGGAGGCTGCAATCCAGATTCGAAATGTTTGCTGGGTGGAGGGAGGATAGCAAGAACAAATGGAAGAAGTGGGGACGTCAGAGTCATTCAAAGCTACGTCAGGAGGCTGCATTCTAGATTCTGAATGTTTGAGGGATGGAGGAATGATTGCGAGAAGATAAAGGAGGGGGAAACCAGAGTTATTCACACATAAGACAGGAGGCAGCAATACAGATTCTGAATGTTTGGGAGAAGGTGGAAGGATAGCGAGAAGATAAGGAAGGAGAGGGGGAGGAGTATGCCAGAAGAATGCATTCAATATATTGAATGTTTGTGAGATGGAGGAAGGATAGCGAGATAAAAAGGAAAGGGGCAGAGAAAAGAGTATGACGGGACCAGAGGCCAGAGGTATTGGAACGGTGGGCACGCATAATGAAAGAGCATGAAAGTACACCAATAATAAGTATCCAGGGTGTCACAGTATTTGGAGAAACAAGTTAGCACCCGATCAAAGGAGCCTTTTGTTAGCTCTCTATAGCCCGATGAAGTGAAGTGCCCATAAATAAACCATATGTGACAGATTTAACATTGCAGGTTGTGACCAACTGGTACTAAAACTGTATTGTGTGCCATATTAGGGTTGTGCGTCTTGCGGGAAGGTACCCAAGAAGAGGATTCGGCTTATATTTGTAATGTCATAAAATTGTATGCCTAAAGGCGATGGTGCCACAAGTGTGGGCAGCCAATGAGATTGTGGGGGTTAGATTTTCATATTCAGGGCTAAACCAATTGTATTTTGGGTGATGACTTGTAAAGGAACATGAGAGAAATGTGCAGTATGTTTATTGTTCTGGAGATTTATATATATGTTCTGTGTTTCAGGGAGACACAGGTTAGTTTAACTCCAAGGATTTGCCTAGCCTGTCCCTAGCGGCCCTTATCCAATAAACCTGGTTTACTGACGATGTGCATTCACTTGTTGATAGGTGGGCTGTTTTATGGTGCAGAGACCTGAGGTCAGCCCTTACACAATCTGTTTGTAGTGTAATGGTACGATGCAATGCTGATCAATGTGCCCAGTCCAGGGTTGCCTTCCTCTGCCACAAGGCAATTTGCAAGTTAGATATGTTTACCTACAGGATTATGGTGGTGGCTGCAGGGGCGCTTGCTCCTCAACCGCCATCCTCGGTTGGGAGCAGGAATGTTCCTGGTGATTTTTACCTTTTCTGGGTGATTTGCTGTTTCTCCTCTCTATTGATCTGGAAAAGAATCAATAATGGCTCAAAATTGACAAATCCAAAATTATTTGAGCTCTGTAATATTTGTAGCTAAATATAGTTTCTCTTGCGGATCAACATTTTACAACTCTCTCCAACCTACACTGCAGCCCTAGATTCCTCAAAATGGCCAATACTATTACAGTGCCTTCGCCTTGATGCACTGTTCATGGTAATATACTGGCTATCCTCACTGTCGCAGGTCTTCCTCTATGATTTTATCAGAGTTTCTCGATTGAGATCAAGGGCTGGTATCATCTCATCATTTTCTGGTAAAATATTCCTCTGGCTAGAAAAACAAAAGTAGGTTTACAGGCTAACTCTACAACTTCCCGATAACTTACACAGTAGCCCTGGCTTCTACAAAATAGTTGATCCCATAGCAGAGCCTTGGTCATGATTTATGTACAGGATTTACAAAGTGCCAACGTAGCTGGCAATCAATTTAGCACTGTATAAAGTAGATAACCCCAGGCATTACAAGTAGGGGTATCTGAGGAGTTGGAGATGGTAGGGGAAGAAAGGGTGGACAACAGAAGAGGAGAAAGGATTGGGTAGAGCTATCAGTAATTGGCAACATGTTCTTTGAAGAATTTTCCCGAGTGAAAGATGAAGAGGGCCTGTGTTATCTGTGTTGGTAACTTTTTACAGAGACAGGTGCATAGCAGGAAAAGCCCAGTTTCTTTGTTTAACCTCTTGTAGTTCTTTGTTTCCAGTCCGGCGATTTGGTTTACGGTCGTGCACTGGCCTCCAGAGATGGTGAGTTTTTCAGCACAGTCGAGTGGTGTTTTGGTTATGGTTGCCTTGTAGGTAATGCAGGCAGCCTAGAAAATAATGCATGTTTAAAGAGGTAGCTAATGCAGCACCTTCTGGATGGTGGTGGTGTGGCACATTTTCTTAGACCTGCGATGAGGCGTGCTGCAGCATGCTGGTCTTTCAGTACGCACAAGGTGGCACCTGAGACTCCTGCAAGTAAAGTCCTCAGTCCAGAGACTTCAAGTGTAAAAAATAGGGCATTGCCAATGTCCAGGTGTGAGATGGCCATGGCTTGGGTCAACTGCTCTGAAGTTCGGGGCAGGGAGGAAAGTTGTGACTTTGCAGAGGAATGCAAGCTAGTATCATGATGCTTGAGACGCACTGGTGATACGTGTTTTGAATTAAAGGTCACAGCCGATAGCAAAGCTGAGGGATTCTGCACTGGGTGAGAGTTAAGGTGCGACTCCATCAAGCTTCATGTCAGTCCACCGATTCTGGGCTTGGGCATAATGTGTGGGGTTTTCTAGTAGGATGGGTTCTGTCTTTTTTAGGGTGGAGCTCCAGGCAGGTGCCGGACGCCCAGGTTTCGATTAGAGACAGACAGTGCTTGAGCCAATGGATGAAAGTCCTCTTTAGATACTGCCGTTGGCCGTGTGTATATTGGTGAAGCTTGATGTCAGTGCTGGCAGGAAGTTCACCTAGAGGTTCCATCTAGAGGTTTAAGGTGACAGATAACAGGATGGATCCTTGTGGAACTCTGCAGGTGCCTTTGTGGCACTTGGATATGTTGGGGCCCATCTGTTTCAGTTGTCGCTGTTGGAGAGGTAAAAAGCAAATCACTGCAAGGCTGTTCCACAAAGACCATGCGTGTGGTGAGGATGTTGAGGAGGACTTAATGGTCTGCAATATCAAAGACAGCAGAGATTTCAAGAAGGAAGAGTATGCAGAGGTACCCTTTGTCCTCTATGTGTAGAGAATCTTTGATAAATTGGATAGAGGGGGTGTCTGTGCTGCATTGTGGTAAGAAACTGAGTTAGTATATATTCCACATGTGGTGGTCATGCCCCAAGGCAATTTCCTATTGGAAGGAGATACTGGGACACATCAAAGATATTACTGGCAGAGACTTACTGCTCTCACCTAAGGTGATCCTGTTGAGAGCAGAGGAAGAGGGTTTATATGCAGCATCGGGACACATGGCCACTCTAATAACACACTTACTATCAGCAGCACGAATGACATTGGAACAACGGTAGAAAACACTAGAGGGCCCGACGACACCATGGTGGTGGGTGAAAATATGGGGAGTAATGGCAATGGAGAAGGTAACTGCCATAAAAACAGGGACATACCAGAGATAACTGTCCATATGGTCCCTTTTTAGAGACTTTGTCGGAGACAGGGAAGCCCATTTCTATAAACCACATTCCCTCAGAAATATAACGATCACCTAACAACCCAGAACAGGGAGAAAGAGAGAATGAGAAAACCAGAAGGAGGAAACAAAGGACTAAAGAACTCAATAGAGATGGCCATGGGGGAATGGGGGTTTAGGAGAGGGAAGACCTAGGGGGCAAAAAGGAAACAAAAAGGAAAACCCCGGAGATACAGGACAATATACGATATAGCAATTAGAGTAAATAGGACTATGTTGTAAGAATTATGTTGCAATTACTAGGTTTGAAATACAGTATCGCCGAAGGGAAAATAAATTGGTTTAAAAAAGGGAATAATGCAAAAGTAAGGGGGAGCTTAATTGTTTAATTGTTATACTCAAGAACCTACATATGAAAGAAATGAACACTGACTATAAGAAGAATGATTGGGATTCTACACTGGTTTACTTAAGCATGCTTGTAACCTATGCTCTTGAGAAGAAAATAGAAAATAAAGTTTATTAAAAAAAAATTAAAAAAAACTGAGTTAGTAGTCCTGTAGGAGGGAGTGATGTATGATGTTTCATGCAACTGATTGGCGATGATCTTTGTCCAGAAAAGGTAGATACCCGATCATGCGATCTTTGGCCAGGTTATCTGGGTCAATTGTGGGTTTCTACAGCTGAAGGAGGATCTGTCCTTTTTTCAGTACATCTGGGAAGGTGATTTCTTGAGGGATACATTAATAACATTGAGAAGTGGTCTGAGTAATTCACCTTTGATGACATCCACTACGGACATAGAGATAATGCAGTTTTCATAGTTGGTGGGTTTGTGGGCTGCAAGAGTGTTGGTCAGTTCTATCGGACTAATCGTCCTGAATTTGGTCCATCTTGTTATGTTGCAGGCCTGTATGCTTGGAATGGTTGTGGAGTGTTTGGAGCTGACAATGTGATGTCTTAGGTTGTCTAGGGTGGTAAAACAGTTCAGCGGATTAAGTGTGTGTTGCTGAGATCTGTGTGTGACCTACCGGCCGCAGAGTCATAACTCGGCATGGCCAACTCATCCTTTCATCCTTCCGAGGCTGATAAAATAGTACCAACTTCAGTTCAGTAATACTATTTGTTTATAAAATATGTTCTATGTCCAACACTTTAGAGAAAGCTTTACATAAATAACAAATTATTATTATTACTATCTTCCCTGTGACAAAGCTGTTGATGGCATTCCATTTGTTAGTGGATTGTGGAATTGCAGGGTCTGGCAGCAGGTTTATACAGGGCTTCATTCATGGCTTGAAAGGGCGCTCTGCTCTTGTTGGATGCTTCCATGATGGTTGTTTTGCAGTACTTTGCTTTGGCTGCAGTGATGAGAGTCCTGCATACTGATTGGAGGATTCTCAGTGTGATGAGGTCATCAAGTTGATGGGATTTTTGACAGAGTTTCGACAGTGCTTTCTTTCCTCTGCACTGCACTCTTGGGTGATGATATATGATATGATATTTTATTTGTATCGCGCTTGTACACAAGTGTTTCAGAGCGCAATGGTGATCTTGTGGTTCAGTGCGCTGAACTGTATGTTGACATTCTCCAAGTAGTCAGCTGTAGAGGTCAAAGTGATGAGAACTGCTTCCAGTACATCCATGGGAAAGGTCTCGAAAAGCCGGATGGTGGCTTGGTTATTTTGGGCTTGCCCTAATGAGGAACATGTGTGTGGTGGAGCAGGCTGTATATGGATCTGTGGTCTATACAAGCCAAATGTGTGGGGGGGGGGCTAAGAAATATGATGGATGGCAGGAAAGGTGGTTAAATACCAGCTCAAAGTGTTGCATTTGTTGTAGGTTGTTTCAGTGACATGTTGCTTGATGTTTATGTTGTTAAGCAGTTATAGTTGAGTATCTCTGTTTTATTTTAGTGGCTTGGGATCAGGACAGGTTGAGGTCTCTAAGGAATATGTTAATGGTATTGTTGCTGGATGCCAAATTGATGAGATCTGGGATTTCATCGAGAAAGGCCTTGCTGGTTTGGGGTAGTCGGTAGCTCCGGGGGAAGGTGGCTATCTGACCATGGGTGAATGGGAAGTGGCAAGTGAGGAGTTCCGTTGATGCATGTGTGGTTTTGATTCTGGAAGGTGCATGTCCATGAGATCTTGTGGATAATAGCGCTCCCGCGGGCAGTGTTCCCTTAGCAGTCCTTGTGTTGAATGTAGCCTGTGGCAATGAGGACATCCAGGATGTAGGTGGTGGTGTCAGTGAACCAGGTCTTTAGATAAACAGCGCATCTAGGCTGTGAGTGGTGAAGAGGCCACAGCCTGCTGCATGCAGTACTGCAAAATGAGCATTGATGAGCAAGAGATGAGGGAGTGTTTTTGAGGTGGTGTTTGGGTGGTGATTTGATCAATGTGGATGAGATTCTGTGGGTTGGAAGCATGTGGGAGTGGGGTGTGAACCGAGGGTTTGCATGCGGGTGGGAATGGGAAGGAGTGAGTGAGGTGTGATGGCCATGCTTCTGGCCTACCTGGGATGCAGGAAGCAGGGATTCAGTGGGACATGATTCACAGTTCAGCTGATTGGCACCAACTTTTACATCCTGATTCAAGAGCTCTGGCAGAAAACTAGAGCTCTCTATGCCAGTCCTAAAGAGCCATCAATGCATCAAAAAGGTATGCCGAAGTCATTCCTCCAATGAGGCAGCACCGATTGTAAGCAGTGTTTGAGCATCATGAAAACATCTGTTTTGTACATGACTACAAATCACATGACATACAAAAAAAATACATTATCACGCAGTGAATGTTCAAGCCCACAGAAAAAAACACTTTTCAGGACCATACTACACAGACAATTAAAAAAAGCAAACTACACCGCCACAGTGTATTAAAAATGCCCTCCAATTGGGATCATGGCTAATTGCTACGTTCATTTATTCTTGGAGCTTTCGATTTCTACAGATTATGGCCTTGCAGCATTGAACCTTAATGTTTTGCGCTGAAAAACGGGGATTTGTGTGCCATTCTGCCCGCAAATCCCCATTTGTTGAACAGGGATTAGCGGGCAGAATGGCGCACAAATCCCCGTTTTTCGGCGCAAATAATTCCATGAATCAGCCCCTAAATGTATAGTTAAATCCTCAAATAATTCATACAGGTTAAACCTATTATAATTGTACTTTAAATCTTCACAATGTTTTGGGGATTGACTGCCCCAGATTTATAGTAATTGATCTGCGGTCGAGTTACATTCACGCACCCCTTTTTCTGGAACGTTCCTCCTCCCGGATTGGTCAAGGAACGCCTGGTGGTCCAAGACGTGGCTATGTGAATGCAGGCCCCCTTCCTCAGTGCACAGTGACGCACAGTAGTGGCACTGGCCCGGGGCGCAGCTGTGTATTCTCAAAGCGCACGTGGAACTAACTAAACAGTGCGAGCCCTGTTTATTTGTTTTTCATGCATTGCTCAGCGTGGGAAGATTATATTACGCGAGTTCTTTATTCAACGTGCTGGAGACAAGTTCAAACGCTGGCTCAACGGACTCGCCCTTTCATTTTCCGGGTTATATAAACGTAGTTGTGTTTGTAACACAGAGCTGAACGGTCCAAGCGGGACACCGTCGCTAGCACAAGGCGTGACAGAATGAGGAATGTAAACTTCACACCGGAATCTAAAGGCTGTGAAAAAGCACCCGCTGTTGCGCCAAACCAGTGTTAGCTGCATGTGCTAACATCATTTTGAATACTGGGGGGTGAATTTATGCACGTGCTTTCTAAAGCCGGATACTAGCTAGAAAGCAATGGGGGCAGTTGTGGCCCCCTCCAGCTGGGCCACATGTTATTGGGCCAAATGGATTCTCTGGACGGCTCTGGCTGTTGCGTATTGCCCATTTAACTGTGGGCGTATTGCCCCTTTAACTGTGGGCTTATTGCCCCTTTAAGGAAACGAGTCATGACCCTCTCATGACTAGTCTTAATAAAAGGGGCTCTGCTGGCACGTGAGGGTCACTGCAGAAGAGCCCCAGGAAGTGGCAACTCTGCCTCTGGGTCCTTCTTTGGTCTTTGTCCCACCATGTGATCACAGCCTGTGTAGCAGCCTGGCCTGGGTGGCCCCAGAGCCGAGGCTGGTATCCGCTGGGTGTCCCCAGCGTATGGTGATTGAATCCGGTGATCTGGATTCTGCAGGGCACCCTCTGCGGTCTGCCTGCTGCGTGAGCGCAGCTCCATTGTCTGCACCGGGTGCTCCCGGCATTCTGAACGACCAGCCCTGATGCCGGTGATCAGGTTGCCACATTAACGACGAGGTGGTCTGGGCTGGGCCTGTGCACTTCGGTGTGCAGGTTTCTGGAAGCCCCTGTGCCACCGAAATAGAAAAGCGGCATTGACTGCGTGTGTAGGGTGCGGCGTCGGCCACACAAAGAGAGTGGGCGTGTCCTAGTGATTACCGGGCCCGCGGCGGTGGAAATGCGGAACCCTGAGGTCAGCTGGTGACTCCCTGCACTCCCGACGGTTGGAGGAGGATACAGCCGGGGAGGAGGCAGGAAGGAGCAGCATTCATCGCGCGCCCGCTCCTCAGAGCAAAAGAACAGCTGGAAGAAGGCAGGGGAGGCCGTGTGTGTGTTATGGCCCGTCCAGCGGCTGCAAAGAAGAAAGAAAAGAAGCCACACTCTACCGGCGCACCTGGGCCGGAACGGGTGAGGCCGTGGGCGGGGGATGCACAGACCCCAGTGCGAAGCATGGAAAAGCCGTGTGGGCGCACACTGTGTCCCCTGTTCAAGGACAGAAGAAGAAAAAGGTGAGGGCCTGCATCCCTCATTTCCCCACAGAGCAGGCAGCGATGCCCATATCCTGGCCTGCTAATTTCATCTGCTCTGAGGGCCCATTGATCAGGGCCACAAGGACAAGCTCTGAAGGCCCATCAAGCAGGGGCACAAGGACAAGTCCTGATAGCCCATCAATCAACCCGGTGAGGGGGGGGGGGGGAATCAATACCCAACCTCTGCCAGTGAAAAGCCGCCCTTCCTGCCCTGACCTCGGAGCGAGGGCATAGAGGGAATACAGTGGGTCGGTACGGCTGGGGTGTGGCCAGCAGCATACCCACAGGCCTGGGTTAGTGCTGTGGAGGGCTGAACTCCGCATCAAAAAACAAGGACTACAAAAGCTGGCGCCACAGGGTAACAGCTCCAAGGGAGTGCTTGTGCGCCGTGATGGCAGGGACCTGTGCAACATCATGCACCCGCAGTGGGCAGGGTGCACAAGAGCGCCCCCTGGGAACTCATCAACTGCCCCAGAGAGGACTCAACATCTGAACGTCTGGTGACGCCACAGGGTAGCAGCTCCAAGTGAGTGCTTGTGAGCCCTGGGGGGACAGAACTAAAAGGAACCGGGCGACTTTAAGTTCCCAACATGGGGGAACGGACAACTGGCGCCACTGTATCATTTCGATGTTGTGGGTGCATCTGCCAGTCTAGGACCCCAGTGGACAGCGTGGGTGGAGAACTTCGAGCTATATTTCGAGGCTGTCCAGATCAAGGACTCGGCGAAGCGCCCAACTCTCGTGTATTCAGCCAGCCCGGCTGTCCACAGACTGTTCAAGACCTTGCAGCCTAGGGACCAATCGTATGATGCAGCCATTATAGCATGAACAAGTACTTCATGCCCATGTGGTAAATATACCACACCGATCAATTGACACAGGGACCAACAATCACTGTTTAAAATCTTAATTGAGATATATTTTAACTGCTCACTTTATTATTATATTTTGTTAAAGTCTATGCAATGATATTTTCTTTTCTCCTTTGTTTACACTTTCTATCAATTTTTATTATATCGTTCTTGTATTTTTTGTATATTAAGAGTCTCTTCTTTATTTATATATTATTTTCCTTTGGTTTTTTCCTTCCTGATTGACGTCAATCTCTTGGTCAAAATGTTTCACTATTCTCTATATTTTTTACTATCGTTTTATGTTCATCAGTCTAGACAAACAATAGAGTTATATTAATAGATTTACAACCCCACACATGTACTTTTAAATATTTATTTTTTACTGAGTGTGCCTTCCTTTACTATCTTAGTAAATGCATCCCTTCTCTGTTTCACTGTAATCTGGAGTTTGATACGCACTCGCCTCAAGAATCTTTAATGATTTAATGCGTACCCTTCTGCCCCTGTGAGATCAGGAATCGAGGTATCTTTTACTCTTTATAATCTCCCAAAAAAATCCTGTTACTTTTCACACTTATTATTTACAACACAATCCCACCCCCTATTTTGCCACTTTCTTTGCTCTACTTACATCTGTGACTCAGTTCGAGTCCTCCGGCATCGACTCTCCCTCAACCGACCAGTTTGCCTTCCATCCATGTGGTGCCTCCGGGGACCGGACAGGAATTCCATCAAAGAGGGACCTGCCAATCAATTCTTTTTCACACATGACTCTGCCTGCCGATCTCCACAGGAAACTCTGCGGTCGTTTGGTTAATGGTGGGAGTAGCCAAGCGTCCGGGGGTCTGGATCTGGCCTAGGTCGACAAGACTGTAACCATTCACACTGCTACCAAAATGTGCTCTAGCACCTTGAAGCGTCTTTTGTGCTCGATGAAATTACAATAATAGATCTGAGATCAAATAATCAGGCAGACTCAAAGAGTATGGCAAAGTATTCCTTTATTCTCAGTTTAAAAGAGCAGGGTCAACTGGCAGACATCGAACTGATGCTTCCACATTCACACAGTAGCTTCATTAAATAGAGGCCTTATACCCCAATATGCATCATCTATGATATTCTACGTGGCAAAATACAAAACCTATCAAGGTAAGGGATTGGTGAAGGGAACATATCTACTTATATGATATATAAGGATCAGTGCTTCATTGGATACTTCTTGCCTGTAGGTCATGCCTTGAACTACCTCTAAACACATATAATAGTGATTATAGCAGACAACACATGAGTGGATTGGCTCCTGCAACATTGTATGTTAGGTTGTCCCTCAACCACACTGATTGTTTGGCATTGTATCCCAACCTTGGACGTTTAGCTCCTTAGCTGTACGTATGTGAAACGAAACCTAGGTGTTTGAATCCCATCAAACTTAATCGATCATCTGTCATTGGTAGGTCATCAGTCAAAGTCTTCCCTTTGTAGTTGACCCTCTTGCTGCTCACTGTCCTGGAACATTCAAGGGAGTGTGAACACACCACTATCTGAGCTTAGGGTTCTAACGAATAGCCTTTCTTTTCGACTTGTGAGTCACATGTGAAAAGATCACAAATTTGTCCATTTCAGCCTTCCATGTACTATTTGATTTAATTATGCAGGGTGCGGTTACTCCTCTTGGCCTCTAGAGATTTGCTCACTCTATCTCATATGAATTTTATACACTTTTAATTGACCATCATTTTGGCTCTCACAGATGTTTTCATCTTCCTTCATTTATTAACAATGTCCCACATTCAGAGCTTATCCATGTACTCTCTTTGTGCTTTTGCGCTTATCCCCCAAAATAGCATCTTCGCTCTGAGCTAACCTTGACTCATCGTTGGGTCTGCTCATGGAGCTGTTTTTTTTTCCCATCTCCTGACTCTTACAGCCTCGGCCTGTCTTTGAGGTAGCTTAGTTAAATTCAATGTGAGCTGTCATCCATTTTCCTAATATGGCCGTCCTTGCCAAGTTACATATTCCTCTATAGCAAGTTTCTATATGTTACTGCGTACTTACAGTTATTGGACAGTAAGTTACTTCATCTTCTTTGGATCCATGATTACTTAAGCTTTAGGTTCATGTTACTCTTGAAGAGAGATGGGGAAGCCTACCACCCCCCCTACCAAATTCCAGGAAACACTGCATTCAGCCATTCTATTTCGGACAAAGTCCCAACGGACCTATGATTGACAAGTATGTCGAGAGGTATCATCTCAGCCAGCCATACTGAGCAGGGATGGTAAAAACCTATCCCTGTGTGGATAGCAGCCTTAGTCATAAAGCACATGTGCCATGCGCACTTCAGGACACAAACACACACTCAAATACATGAAGAACACAAGCATACAGTTCTATAGTTAGTGGACAGATACATATACATATACATACATGTTTTTATTATGTGTTGCCAGTAGCCAGATCAGCAATGCAGAAGCAACAAGAGGCAAGAGATCCTGAGCAAAGCTTGCAGGTGCTTACATGCAAATAACCCAATGGAACTGCAGGAGCACCAATGGGACCTGACAGAGCCAAGTGTGACTATCCTATGGAAATATAGTATAGTATGGACACACGGGCGTAACAGGTGCCCCCGCAGTCCCTGTGGTGCAGGGGGGGCCCCGCTAGACCGTAGCCCAGGAGGGGGCCCCACTTGAAAAAAAATTAATACAAATATTTTTTCTAAATATTAATTTTTATTTCTTTTTGAAATCACTTTGCCTTCATAAAGAAATTGTTTATGAAGACAGAATGACTACAAAAAGAAACTTTCTTTTTGAAGTCCGAGGGCCCTCCTTACCCCATGACATGGAAGACCTCAGGCCGGAGGCTTCCATGTCATGGGGTGGCGGAGCCCTATGAATTCAAAAAGAAATCGTTTTATTTTTGAAGTCACTCTGCCTTCATAAAGAAATGATTTCCGTTATGGTTGGGTCCTTAACAGAAATAATTTCTTTATGAAGTCAGAGTGATTTCAAAAAGCCTCATTACAAGTTTGGCGGTAGCCTTGCCAGTAAAACTGGCAGGCTGCTGCCAAACTTGCGCTTTCTTCAGGCACCCACGAATGGGCAATTACCGGGTCATTACGGCCCCGCCGGACCCGTTAATTGCCTGTTCGCGGGCGCCGGAAAAAAATGCTCCCCATTCCTATTTGATCCCCATAGGGTTCAATGGGAATGAGGAGCTTGGATGCACCGGCAACATTCAAAATTGTGCCGGTGCATCCGACATGCTCTGCTCGCGGGTACCGTTACGCCCGACAGGTCAGATCTGGCAGGCGGGAAGGCACCCGTGAGCAGAAATCATAGTTTGCCGGTCTGGTAACAACGGTACCAGCAAGCTTAACGGTACCGTTGTTACCGTACTAGTAAACTTATTCGGAGGCCCAATTTCTTTTTAATGTCATAGGGCTCCCTTCAACCACATGACGTGTGCATGTGTGAGCGTATTGTGAAAGGGTATACACTTAAATGTGGAGGTGGCTGCCTGTGTGAGTGTATGGTGAAAGGGTGCACACAAATGTATAGGTGACTGGGTGTGTGCGTGTGCTGTAAAAGGGTGCACACTTAAATGTATGGGTAGCTGCCTAGGTGTGCCTGCATGGTGAAATGGTGCACACTTAAATGTATGAATGGCTGCCTGGGAGTGCCTGTATTTTGAAATAGTGCAGACTTACATGTAAGGATGGCTGGGTCGTGCATGCGTGTATATGGTGAATGGTGTTTGTGCTTGTGTTCAGGGGTGCAAAAAACCTACATTTTGGGGGGCTGATCCTTCAAATGTTGGGAGAGGCGCTAACTTTACAGGTGGTGGGTGAGGCAAACTTATTTGTGTGGGGGCATCTAACTTCTTTACGCATTTTAATTAGACTATACTAGTGCAGCTTCAATGTTACAAGCAGTTAACTCTCTCCTTTGAGTGTGAAAGCACCCACTTATGAACTGTTGTGAGAATGAACGTTCGCCTGTTCCGTTTCTACCCTTCCAATCACTTCCCTGGCATGAAAGTACTAAACACACATCACAATTTCAATTGCCTAAAAGATTTGGCCTTTGAATGCAGGTACTAACAGTGAAATGCTTTACGTAAGTAACTGCTGTGCCCTTGTTAACAGCGAAACCCAGGTGCCGTTTAACATCTGTGTCCTGTTCTGTCCGGCAACTGCTCTGAAGGTCAGCCAGGTTTAGTCAACATAGCCCAGAATTTCTGGGGGTGAGTGCTGCAGCCCAGTCAACTGAATACAGTTAAGCCCCTACTTGTGTTTAATGCCTTAATTACTTATTGGTAATCGTCATTACTCCTAGCCCTATTCTTCCTTGTCCCTGTACTTGTGTATGAGGAAGTACTTGTGTATGAGGCAGTATGCCTCATACACAAGCACTGGGATGAGGTAGAGGTACATGGAGGTAATGCCTGAATTAGCTACCTGTATCTTCATTACTCCTAATCCCACTCTTCCTCATCCCAGTACTTACATATGAGGCAAGGAGCCCCAAACATAAGCTCTGGGACAAGGAAGAGGGATGTGAAGATAATTCTGGGCCAAGGAGCTGATTTTGGAGTTTGGGGTAGGGCATTGGAGGGAGAGCGGATGTGTGGGTAGTGGGATTGTGTGATAAATCATAATGGTTGTCCATGTCCAGGCTAAGCAGGCATGATATGTGGTATTAGTGGCTAGAGAGGCATTTTGGTGCAGGCAGTCTAGTTATTCCTCTGTTTGGTATGACTTTTTTTTAACTGCGCATTTCTGATAAAGTAGTCCTGCTAAGTGTCATTACCTGGCTAGATTGGAATTTGGGTGCTGCCAGTCTAGCCATTTCTTACTGCAGCATTGTATATTTTTTTGAGCATCTGTGATAAATTGATATGATTTAAGTCTATTATAACACGCCTGTACACAAGTGTTTCTTGGCGAGACAAGCAATGGAGTGAAGACAGAGGGTGGACAAGACAAATGATCTTACTAGGCCTTGTGTCTTTGAAATTGTGCAAGTGTGAGAATGAGAAATGCAAGGGGAAAGGGAGGGGGGAAGTGCAAGGAAGAAAGGAGGGGAAAACAGGGCTGTAATGCTCTGAGTAAGTGCAGCCAGGACAGTGCGGCTCTGGGTAGTGCAATGAGAACAAGGGACTGTAGGGTTACAGTTACAATCCGTAAGTGCGTGGTAGGCTGGACACAGTGCAAGGGTGACTGATCAAGGAAGAGCCTGGACTCAGGGAGACTCTGAGGGTAGCCAAGCAACCAGTCGGTACAGCAGCAGGTAGGTCAGGTAGGTCAGCAGGGGAGGGAGAGAGCGAAAGCAGAGGAGAAGAGGAAAGTTTTGAGCTGCTTCCGGAACATCAGGTGGTCCGCTAAAGTTTGAGAGGGGCATGGAGGCCATTCCAGAAAGAGGCATCTGCAGAGGAGAGAGTTCTACCCCCCACTCTCTGCCTGAAGAAGCGTCTAGCCCTTAGAGAGTTGGAAGTAGCCGGGTGAAGGGCTAGAGAAAAAAAGGTATTTTTGAAGAGAGCGTTGGATGTAGTGTGGTCCTGACCCCAGAAAGCCTTGTGGACAATGCAAAGGGTCTTGAACTTGATTCTTGCAACCACTAGGAGCCAGTGGAGAGATTTCAGGGCTGTAGAGATATGATCCCTGGGCTTGTGGCCAAGGATAAGTCTTGCTGTCCTGTTCTTACACAGTTTTTTGGCATCAACCAGCGTGCTGACATTAAGGTTCTTAAGACAAGGCGGAGTGTGGAATGAGTGTTCCTGGTGTAAGTGTTAGCCCGATACGCTGCCAGACTTTTTTCCATCACTATTGTATTTGAAGCAGAAACAGAGCTTTGGACTCAAAAGTTGCTGCCTGTAGTGGAGTGTGGAATGAGTGTTCCTTGTGTTCACCTGCGTTTGGCTGTGGCGGCTGAAAACTCAGTAAGACCACCCGGTGTCTAGAGGAGCTGCACACTAGAGTGCCATCTGGACCTGCGGCACCGGCTGGGCTGCAGTAAGGACTGATACTTGACCCGCTCTGAATTGACAAATAGCGAGTGCAGCTACTAAGCCACTGAACGGCATGAAGATGCTGGGAAAATTGTGGCCACCATTAAATAATAATTATGATTTGAGAAAAAAACTCAGACTTTGAATAACCAGCAATCGCGGTCGGCGCCTACCCGCAACAAAGGGAACAGAGAAGATCATTCCAGTGCGCTTGCCACTAGTTCCCCGCGGAAGAGTATAGAAAAAGAGGTGGGTAGCTGTAAAATAGCTGATTTTTTTCCACCTAAGCCGCTACCCCACCATCTCCCCCCTGTGCGCCTCAATGCTTGGATAAAGTGGACATCATGACTCTTCCTGATACAGTGGATTCTAACCTAAACCACACAGAGCCCTCTTTCCTTGCTATCGACAATAATAACTCTTTGTTGGCCATGGGCTATTCATTAAGAGATTCACTATCACCGGAAATGTTACCTATCATGGGCATAAGTGGTATCAGGCCACTGGGGGAGGTGTAGCTACCAGTTCCAATTGAGCCATGTACTGTTACCGCAATTCCTGTCAAGGATCTAGTAACAGAACATAGTAAAAGGCTAACAGCCTCACCTAATCTGTGCCCATTGGAAGATGAGAAGGATATGGATATGAACTCATTCAATGAAAGAGCTCAACATCAGGAAACTCAAACACAACCATCTGTTCTTCAAATTGCAATGAAGATTCTAATGAAAATGTGTGGGAAGATATCAAATGAGGTCCTAATCTTTACTAATAATTATCAGTATAGAATGGCCAGTGATAACCAACTGGATGAGCCGATAGCAGCGGCAGCAGAACAAGAGGCTGGCGCTACCACACAGGGGACAAATAGTCAATATGAAGCAAATGGAATACAGAATGAAGGGCATGAAGAGGTACCTGAGAAACCGGAAGTCATCAGTGATTCATCAACCATTTTCCTGACTCATAAGCAGCGAAGACCAAAAAAGCGAAGGAACCAATTAAGACCGCTCGGGTCTGCAGCAAATGATGACCATATTCAACTGGCTGTGGCACACCACACTGGAAAAGCCCAAAAAGCTGAATCAGCATAAAAGCAAAAAACGAAGACGGAAGGCCGCTAAGGCTAAAAGCACACTAACTAGTTAGCTTTTGAACGATCGTGAGATCGAAGACACTGGTGACCCGACTACATCAAGTACTTTGTCCATACAGGATCTAGATGAGGACGTTCAGCTAAATGCTGTGAAATCATCTATAGCCCCGAATTCTAGTATGGGTAAGGGGGAGGTAGCTCAATTGGAGAACGATCACCAAACAGTGTCTGACAAAACAATGGAGGCAGCTTGCATCTAAAATCCTCTGATGTTCACCATTAGGAGGCTTTCCCCGGTAAAATCAAAGAAACAAAGCCATATTAATTGGTTGCTGTTTATGCAAATTTCACGGAATATCCAACCATGATCAGACAAAACATTGTGTGAGGTATATGGAATTCGGCTATGAAATTGATGCAGTGGAAGAAATAACATGGCCAAATATGGACACTCCTGTCGCTGTGCAACAGCTGCAAGTATTGCTTACTCAAAGGAAAACACTTCCAATCCATTCAAATGTACCCGGTAGCTTGCAGGATAACATATTGGGAATTTTGAACTGGTTAATCCAGAACACTTATAGGGGCATATGTTTGAAGAACTGAACATTAAGGATTGCTTCATTGAATACTCAGGGGTTAAAGCACTTACTTAATGAGCAACAATCACTTGGGATGTTATGTTCTAATCATGTATTTCTTTTACAGGAATGTTGGCTGATGCATGGGTTCACTGTTCATGGATACCATATTTATCAGATCATTGCAACCAAGGGGTCTAGAGGGCGATGTTCAGGAGGTGTGATTGTGGGGATATAACACCTCTTGAAATCAGAAAGATTTGTGATAACTAGTGAGTGCAACTCCATACTGGCAGTCAGAATTGAAGGTAATGATGAGGAACCTGGCATTATTCTCATTAATATGTATGATCCCTGGGGTCAAAGACAACTGACGAGATCATGGATGACATAGGTGAAATGTTGTCCAAAGCTAAAATGTATATCCTCCTGATAGGATCCTCATTGCAGTTGATTCTAATGCAAGGTGTATCTGTCCTTATGATATAGATGGATCCGACATTGTTTTTAACAAAACAATTATGGAATCTTTAAAAATACACTCGAAGGGCATGGCGTGTCTTGAGATCCTGAGGGATTGGGAATGCTATGAGTTAAATGGCTGCATCATGGAAGATAGACCTGGTAGGTACACATGGAAAAGTGGCCCAAACGTTTCTATATTGGACTACTTTTTCTGTGACATATTATCAATTCCGTCTATTAAGAGTCTGATAGTAACATACACACGGTTCAGTGTTCATTCCATACTTACACTTGAAATTGAACATTGACACAATAGGGAGATGGTGTGCATGGCTGGAACTTTAGATGTTAATAATGGAGGAAATAGGCTCAAATGGACGGAGAAGAACATTAAGCAAGCATATAATCATTGTACAGCACATTCAGAGGAATTGCTAATCAACACACACTTACTGACAACGGAGGGAATTGAGGGATGGATTACAAGCTGTATGTCATCTATGGCCACCCAAAAAATCCAGTGCACGATACGAGACAAACTTGTTCGGTCTCACCATTATGTTGTAACTTTTTTATTTTGTTTTTTTTTATTCTTTATTTACATTTTACCAAACAAGAACATAAGAAAATACAGAGCATAAAGAATCACACAACATAGTATATAAAGCTTACAAATAATAACATCACGAGGAGAGGAAAAGAGAAACAAAAATTATAATTTAATTGTAAGAACTAGTACATGCTCAAGAAAACATCCCAGACCTTAGCATGTAGGTGCATTTTCCCCAACCTTCTGTAGACTACTCTTTCAATAGCCGCCAAACAAACCATCTCATCTACCCAATCATCTAAATTTGGTGGGATACGGGATTTCCATCCCCTCAAGATCATTTTCTTGCATACTGATGCTCCCCTGAACAAGAACTTTTTTCAGACATGGACAAATCTTCAAGTAAGGCACCACAGCCCAAAACCATTGTTGTAAAGTCCAAATCGATACTGCGATTCAGGACCCGCAGACATACCATTATGACAAAACGATTAGTGGTGCCAAACAATCTTTAAGGTAGAACTTCGCCTTATTAACAAAATTGTGGTCAATATCGGTGAGAGATTAAGGGTCTGAAAACTGGGAAAGTATAAATATAGGAATTGGGTCAGAATGTGGCTGAAATCGGGGCGTAACGCCCAATACCAACATTTAATTGCCATAGCTAATAATAGAGATATTCGCAAATTGTAGAGGTTGTTGGGTAATTTTAACTCCAAAAGATAGGGCGATTTGCAGAATTATTGAGCAAAATTGGACCCAATTCATTAGTACGAATTTTAAGCCTATACTTGATCCCAATATCTGTCAGGGACCAGTCATTAACAAAATTCAGAGACCGTATCCTTCTGGGTTCAATCTATCTATAGAAGTAAGTGAAATAGAGTGGAAAATTAGTACAATGGAGGACACCAGAATCCCGGGCCCTAATTTGCCCGCCTAATGCAGTGATTAAAGGTGCTTCATTATTTTGAGGGAAACTTCTGTTTACATAATATCAAAGGTATGTTAGGAAGGACGTATCCCACCCACATGGTGCAATTCCATATTAGTGCCCATATATAAATGTGGTGAAAGATCAAAGCCAGAAAACAATAGGCTACTGGCAATGTCGGATCCAACTTGTAACATTTTTGCCTCATTACTACTGGATCGACTTGACGCTTGGGTGACCGCAAATAAACTGCTTGGAAATTGCCAAATGGGTTTCAGAGTTGGCTCAGGCAAAGCACATTGCTTATGGCTAATTGATACACTCATAAGAATGGCAAATGTCCCTGGACAGCCCAACTTACGCATGGCCATGATCGATTTCACTCCCCAATCGACACTGTCAATAGACAAAATCTATGGCTAGAAATGGAAGGGTGGGTTGCCCTAGTGATTTGCTGGCTGCCATAATGGGTTTAAATGAAAAAACATCTGTCCAGGAAAAACTGGACAATGAAGGAACAGTGACCCCGATTATAAAAACTGGCCGGGGCCTTAAGCAAGGGGGTGCACTGACACCATTTTTATTTAATATATAAATAGCTGATGTTGTAAAGAAGATGGTTCACGCTATCACCTGCCCCCAAGAATTTAAGGTGAAAAGGTGGAGTGTAGATTTTACGAAGATGATTTGGTCCTGTCTGATCACACCTTTTCAGGACTGAAAAAAGCACTGCAACTATTATACAAATTTGCCAGTGAACATGATTTGATCCTTAACTTTGGAAAGACCAAGGCCGTGCATTTTACACTTGGGTGAGCCGCAGCACCTAATATGATAATTGAAGGGGCCCATACAGAGGAAGTAACATATTCTAAATATTTGGGCCTTGAAATTACTTCAACGGGTAGTTATCAGAGAATTGTTGATAACAAGAAGTGGAAGGCTGTTTCATTGACAAACATGATCTACAGATGTGTAAATACAGCTTCTGGATATATTCTATGGGATACTGGCATTGTATAAACAGAGTTTCTGCTCATCGATCCTTTATGGTCTAGAGTCCCTACATATGATTGAGGGTCCATTTGCGCGTAAAATGCTTGGTCTAGGCTTTAGTGTGCCAGTAGAGAATATATTGTGAATGTGCAAATGGCGACTCAATATCCATTACTTAGTTTTCACAAATCCATAGCATTCTGATTGACAAAAAGTTCCATCCTGCAACCAAGGGCAATTGACTAACTAAATTGGTTTAGAATACACCAGCTCCCAGTAGGTCTTCTTGACCAAATCTGCAGAGTCAACAAGCATATTCCATGGTGCTAACCAGATATTATCCAGAGTCATGCCATACAACATGGATTTCACATGATTTAGCCATGGGATACTAGCAGCACCCTCTCTGACCATTAAATGACTGATTGCTTCCCGATAGCAGCCCAGGTTACCATCACTCCAAACTTTTATCCAGTGTAAGACTGGTCTAATCTTAATCACATCGCCAATGCATTTTTGTTCCAGGTTCATAGGTACAAAAACACTTGGTGTAATGACTTGTATCATCAAGGAACATATTTTCAATAGTGGTTAGATGAGCATTATTAGCATAACCCCACAGTTCTGCCCCATAAATAGCAGCTCCCAGTGCTTTAGATTTGTACAATTCTAGGACTGAAACTTCTTGTAGAAATTTCCAATTGCAGGGCAATTATGAACTAGGGGTAAGCTGTGTCCTGTTGAAGGATTTATTCCACTTCCCATTAGTGGCCAAGCGGAAGCCCAGGTAGTCAAATATATTTACTTCCTCAACCCCTTACCCCTTTGATCATAATACCTGGCTCAGTGTATTTTCTCAATTTCTTCCCGCACTGCATCACCTTTGTTTTACTGATATTGATCGATAGGCCCTTATTACCACAGAATTTCTCAAAACGGTGAGACAATCTCTTCAAGCCACTTGGCGTTCTAGAGATGAGTCAGCATTGTCTGCATATAATAAAATGCTTATGCTGTTCACCTCAAGCCGTGGGGCATCTACGGTGTCCGGTCAAAGGGTCGACTACAAAGGGTTGAATGGTCAAAGGATCCACACCAAAGGACCGAAAAAAAAGGATCGATTTTTTTTTAAAATTACATTTTTTTGGGGGGTTTTCATTTATGGAAAAAAAGTGGTTTTTACCACAAAAACAGGGGTTGGGCGGGATCCCGCAAAAAAAAAAATGTAAACAATTCTTTTTAAAAATAATTCGATCCTTTTTTTTCGGTCCTTTGGTGTCGACCCTTTGACCTACAACCGGCATCTACATATTCCATGGTTAGAAATTCTACAACAGCATTAAAAAAAGATTGAGAAGAGGTTGGGGGCTAAGGCACAGCCCTGCCTCTCCCCCTTTTCAACCGGAAATTGCTTGGTGCAAAACCCCTCCAAACCCACTTTCCCAGTGTGGTGTTTTTAGAATAGAGCAACAAAATGGCATTCAGGAGGAAAGCTGGTATATTTTCATCCCATTTACAGCAGAGAGGCTGAGCGAGCCTAATACGTTTTGAGTTGCTGGATGGATTTGGATGACATTTTCCAAACAGTTTATCAAGTGCCCCACTAAACTGGGAAGTTTGGAAATGATTCATTAAAACATGAAAACGTTATTTAAAAAACATAGAAACGCTGTTTTTGGCCTACTCACATTCATTTTCCCATGGAGAAAAAGTGCAGTTTTTTAACAGCCGTAGCGTGAAAACCGCTTGGCAGATTTGGACCAAATAAGAAACAATTTGGTCATGAAGTGTTGACTTAATTTCCTTGACTGGTTTGGGTTAAATCCATCCAGAGGTTTTTAAAATATTCATCAGAGAAGGGGATGCCCATGTTCCTTAAAACCTTTATATCCGTCTTGGTGCTTTGCAGCAGAGAGGCCAATACAATTTCCGGTAGGGTCGGGGGATATTCGGTCCAATAGTTGTTAAAATATTTGACAGAGAAGGGGGTGCCCCCTACTCCCATAATTATAACTACATTTTTTGTGTGCTCGATGCGAGAGATAACCGTGTTTATTACAGGTAAAACCGGAGTTATCCAAAAAAGGAAAGTGGAAAAAATGCCATTTGGTGGAGGAAAAATGATGAAAAGGCATCAGGTTAGAGGTGGGGAGATGAAAGAGAACGCCATGTGAAATTGGGTGTGGTGGGGTAGCTGGGGACCGAATTCAGAGCTCAAACATTTTCTCATAACCTGGGTTATCTGGCGGGATAACCGCAGTTATGATAGAAAACTAGATCGGAAATGAAAGTGCGTCAGATTGAAGGACGAGTGTTGGGGGAAATGGGAGAGGGCTAGGGAGGGAAAAAGAACTTGAAGGGAGACTTGAAGGTAGTGGGGGGAGTATGGCCTTGGAGAGTGCCTTGGGGGGCATGGAAGAGTTTGGGATTGTGCGTGCTTTTGAAGGATAACTGCGGTTATCTGTAGTACATTGATAACTGCAGTTATGGGGAAAACACTTTTTAAAGAGAGAGAGAGTTAAATAAATTAGATTGAGACAGAAAGGGGAATTTTACAGCTACAGTGAGTAGGGTGGTAATGTGTGTGGCAAAGGGCTGGGTTACTTTAAGGAATCAATTGGTGCAATGTTATAAGTGGCCAAAGGCCATGGATAGTGGGCACCAATGAAACATAGTGGGCATGTCAAGGGACCGTGGCGAAAGGCAGTAACAAAAACTATGGTATAGAAAACCCTTGAAATTCACTGAAAAAACGGTATATGATGTCATCATTGTGGTCATATGCTGCACATCATGTGGCATTGCCTGAATTGACTGCTGAATTTCAGGGGTTTTGATGCATGAAATGTTCACCTTAACGTCCCTGAAACTAAAGTTTCTCACATGAATATATCAGTGCAGGGGAAAAGCCCCATTCACATGATTTGCATTTGAGGAGCTTTCTAGCCTCGGGCTTGACTTTTCTAGCTGGGCCGACCATGAGCAGATGCTTTCGGATCTTATTCCCAAGCAGCCATAACTATCCACTGATTGCTTCTACGGCCGTTCTTCTCCACATGAATCCACGGTGCTTCATTCCCAGCAGGAAGGAAGATCATTTGGTCTTCCCCCAATCTCGCCCCGCCCTAACCCACCTCACCCCACAATGCTCTTCTCTCTCCACCCCTACCTCACTCTAACCCCAGCCACTGAGCCCCAGTCTCACACTCTCTAGCCTACTCTTCCCCACTCAACTGCATGTATCTCTACCCACTCTTGCCATTCCTGCACTCAAAAGAATGTGGCAAGCGGCAGCAGCGTGCCCAAGTATAGCCTGACATTTATGAAAGTTAGTCACTGTGAAGAGCTCAACTGGCAACATCATAGCCTTCTTGGTGCTTTGGAGCAGTTTTCAGGGCACGCAGTCTGACGCATGTAGTGAGCGATTTTTACGAGCTCTGCTAAAGTGAAGGTCTATGGCTTCACTTTACTATGGCTCACATGCACGCTTTTCAGGTCCACCCTTGTAGCTAACATTGCTCATCACTCAGCCTTTTCCAAACGGATTCGACTAGGCTTCAGAGTTCCAAGGCGCTGTGGAATACACCTGTGCTGCTAGCAGGTCTGTGTTGCCAACACTGCCCATGTGAATCTTTCTTCCTTAAGTCATGTTCTACTGTGAGAAATTGCTGCCTGCGGGATGGATCTCCCTACACCAGTCCTGCAGGCAGTTTCCCCCCCTCTAGCCAGCAAGGTATATTTATTTATTTATGTGTCATTTATATAGCGCACATAACCCAGAGGCATCTAGGCGCTGCATACTCAGCACATGTGCACCAGGATGACACAGAGTGTTTGCACTTGCACAGTGTACACTGTACAACCGTAAACAACGTGCATTACAGTCTTGCCGTAAACAAATGCAACCCATTGTTTACGGCAGTAATGTGAGTTCACAGGTAATGGCGGGGTCATGTTCTGAGCGGGCGGATGTCTTAATCCCCACCAATGAAAATGGCTCCAGCTATATAGCTGCATGAAGCGAGCCAGCCAGTTAGATAATAGATCAGCGGCGTGTGTGCAGCGCCCTGCTATTTGCTTTTCAGGCTGCAGGACAGAGCCTTGAATAGCCCTTCATCTGTCCACTGTCGATAAACTGAGTTCCATTAAATTGGGTAATAATGACGCCTGTTACCACAGAGCCATTGGTATGACAATAGCCTTGCTAGTGTTCAGGGAAGTGCGCGATTGCCAAGGGCGATGTTGACATCACTTCTGTATAGTAATAATGGGTTCAGCGGTGTTGACATCACCCCTTTCACAGTAAGCGTAGGTTTGGCAATAGGTGCACTTTGTGAGTCATTGTCTTCCGCAGCTTAAATATAGAAATGGGAGTGGGAGGTGCGCTAATGAGAGACGTGCCCTGTGAAATGGCGGGAGCGGCTGTGTGAGGGTGCCTATGGACCGGTCTCGTGCTAGCTGTTTATCAGTAGAATTCAGGCCTGCGTCACATGCTGTGTCGCCTGGTGCTTTACTGTGTCAGTGAAGCAGTAATAATGGACGTTAACGTGCTTATTTGTGGCGGACTTGGACGTGCCGTATGGGCTGTGTAACACCGCGTGGAGTGAAGGGGCGTGTGTGTGTTCTGATTTATCGGCCAGGCAGGCATGCGCGGAATGTTGTCGGAAGCGCCTGGGGGTGTCTTGTACAAGGGAACAGCAAGCTGTGTAATGCCGCCGCTAAGGGCACCACAATCCCTTCGAACCAAGCACTGCATGTATGGGGTTTATATAGCGTAAACTGAGGAAAGAAAGTGATGTACATGGGAGGGATGGGTGCAATAGAGGCGGGGGTGGGGTGGGTTCATGATAGGTGAGGGTAAAGGAGGTTCATGTTGGATAGTGTGATGTGTTGCCAGGCACTCAAGGGTTAATGAGTGCGGCCCCCGCCGTTGGGAAGGCGGAGTTATTGCAACGGGGAGCGGGAGGAAGAAAGGGGAGTTCTGGGTAAGGCGTGAGAGCGCCAGTTCCTGTTTGATATTGATTGAATAAAGAGTTGTTCGTTTTCACTCCGTGTGCGCGTCCTCCTTACTGACCCTTCCAAGAGGGTAACACTGGCGACGAGGCCATCCCGTGCGCACGACGGAGTCCTCCTCCTCTTTGGCAATCCGCCACCTCCGTGCCTCCAAACTCCTTCCTTGGCAGTCCGCCACACTAGCGCTGGTGCGCGTCCGACGTTCCTTCCGGCAATCCGCCGCACGCACGCCCACTCACATCCGGGCCTCCTCCTGCTTTCCTCCTCCTGTTTTGGCGGCGGTTGCACGCCGCAGACGCGCGCATTCACTCGCGACAATCCATTCTCCCTCCGCTCCACCGGGAGAGGGCCGCCTGCTCCCCAGTGGAAGCAGAAGCACAAGGAAGTGCGCAGTTGGGCCCTGACAGTCCGCCTGGCCCCTCCCGCATCCGCGTGTTGGTGATCCCACCCACGCCCCCCACAAGCTACCACCACCAGGCATCATGAGCAGAAGGGGTTCCACTTCTGGGTCCGGGCCCAGCTCACCTCAACAGGTTCGCGCGACGCAGCCAATTCAGCTACGGCTACCCCCGACCTTCACCATGACCCCACAATCCACGAAGGGACCGAGATGGACTGATTGGATGGAGGACTTCCAACATTATGTAAGGGGGTCTGGTGATGGTGACTCCCCCAACATCAGGGACATCTTTCTCAATTTAGTAGGGGGGGAGATAAAAACCGTAGTGAAGACGATCCCCGCAGCTGAACAGAACACATTCAAAAACTTGATCACGGCGTTAGATAAACTCCTCATCATAGAAGTCAACCGTGATTATGAACGCTATCTGTTCAACAAGTGCACCCAATGCCACAAGAGACTGTCGATGAGTTCATAACCCGCCTACGGGTGAAAGGCGCAAACTGCCAATTTGACGCATTTTCGCTAGAGGAAGCAATAAGACTGAGAGTCATTGAAGGATGTCTGTCCCCTGCCCTCAAGAAACCGCTCTTAAAGAAACCTCTCACCATCCAAGAGGTGAGCGAGCTCGCCCGCATACATGAAAGGGTCGACGCCCAAGCCACATCCATGGGCAATCCAGGCAACCCCAAACAAGAGACAGCTGAGCTCGTCGCGGCCACACAGCCATCTCGTCCAGGTGACAGAGGGTCACATCCATACAGAACGCAACCCACGCAAGTTCCCCGCCAGCAGAGACAATGCTATCGTTGTGGGATGTCCTTTCCACATGCAGGGTCATGCCCAGCGTTATCCCAACTGTGCACAAACTGTGGAAGAGAGGGTCATTTTCACTCTGTATGCCGAGAAGGCATTCCATTTCCGCCGATGAGGCCTCCAGCACAGACCAGGACGCCTTTCCGCCCGCCGCTTCCATAATACAACCAACCCAGATACAACCAACAAGGGCAGGGACAAAGGCGATACATCAGAGCCATTGATGAGTACCAACCACAGGTATACTCGTTGCAGCCTGACCAGGCAGACCAACCCAGGCATCTCACCGATGAATATGACCACCCAACGATGGAATACAGGTACGAGACTGCCTACCACGACGAACAGGAAGGTGCATACGATATGTCTTATGACACATACGACCAGGACGAATTTGTCAATCTCATACTTGACACTGAAGAGGCCCCCAAAATCCCCGTCAAAATGGGTAACTGCCAGTTCCAATTCATGATTGACTCAGGCGCAACTGTTAACATTATGGGCGGGCAGGATTACGCCAGGATACCGAACCCGCCAGCACTCGAACTTTCTCGCTCAAGGATTTTCCAGTGGAGAGCTGCAACCCCCCTACAGACAGTGAGATGCTTCACGCAACGTCTCCTTTTGAATGGCCAGCAGGTTGACACGACGATACACATCATCCGGTCACTTGCCAGAAGTCGATGCCTACTCAGTTACCATACAGCGTCTCGCTTGGGGCTAATTGAGATACACGTGAAAACGGGAGACACCATCGCGGCAACCACGAACAGCCCAAATCTGAGAGACTCAGTCGGCACCGTAACGTGCTACCAATCACAAAACCTGATCACACAAGCTGACATCGCAAGAGACTTTCCTAACCTATGCAAGGGGCTGGGCAAGCTCAAGGCCCCTCCCATCCGGCTTCACATCGACCCCTTGGTGACGCCAGTACCGCAACATCCTCGGAGAGTCGGATTTCACCTACAAGCAGCGGTGTCAGAGGCACTCCAACAATTGCTTTCCGATGGTATTATCGAACCTCTTATGGGGCCAACGCCATGGGTATCTCCCCTTGTGGTCGTGCCCAAGGAAGGGGGCAAGATCCAGCTGTGCGTGGTCATGAGGGTGGCAAACACCGCTATTCAGCGTGAGAGACATCCGGGACCGTGCATCGAGGACATGATTGTCCAACTAAACAACGCACAGATGTTCTCCAAGCTCGACCTCATTCAAGGCTACCATCAGTTGGAGTTACACCCGGAGTCCAGGCCCATCACAACGTTCGCCACCCATGATGGACTCTACAGATACCGGCGGCTAAACTTTGGGATCTCATCCGCTGAGGAGATTTTCCAGGAGGCCAAACGGCAGGTGATCAGACCCATTAAGGGCACGCTAAACTACAGCGACGATATCCTCGTTTTTCGATCAACGAAGGAGTCCCATGACAAGGCCCTGCATGCCACGTGCGCGGCACTTCAGGAAGCGGGCCTCACTCTCAACATCACCAAGTGTCGGTTCAGCAAGACAAAACTGAAATTTTTCGGACACATCTTCTCCCGCGAAGGGTTGCTCCCAGACCCTGACAAGGTCGACACGATCACCAACCTGGGTAAGCCGCAACAGGTAGCCGAGGTCCGCTCGTTCCTCGGCATGGCGGTCTACTGTGCGAGGTACATACCCCACTATGCGTCCCTTACCGACCCGCTGAGGAAACTTCTACAAAAGGAGTCGATCTTCGATTGGACCCCTGCCTGCCGTCAGGCGTTCTCTGACATCAAGCGAGCCCTTACGGAGGCGCACCGCCTCGCATACTTCAACCCGTCGTGGCACACTGAAATTGTCGTGGATGCGAGCCCGGTGGGCCTTGGCGCCATCCTGGCCCAAACCAGCGGCGCAGATGTCCACCCAAGACATGTGATCGCCTATGCGAGTAGGGCACTGTCCACCCCGGAGCTCGCCTACTCCCAGGCAGAGAAGGAGAGCTTAGCCGCTGTCTGGGCCTGTGAGCACTTTCATAACTTCATCATTGGGAAAAAGTTTACGTTAATCACGGACCACCAGGCCCTGCTGTCCCTATTTGGGAACCCACACACCAAAATGCCCCCCAGAATTGAGCGGTGGGGCATCAGCTTGCAGGAATACAACTATGACATTGTCCACCATCCCGGGGGTGATCTGAACCCCGCTGACTATCTATCACGACATCCCGTTGGGGCACCACTGACCCGGAAAGGGGACGTCGCCTATGTGCAGTACATATCATCCAACTCACTACCCCCAGCGCTGTCCCTTGAGAGGGTTGCCGCCGCCTCAGCCGCTGACCCTAGCACAGCCCTCGCCATCAGCCTCACGTCGACCAACAAGTGGAACGACCATCGCAGAGCAATGCTGGCGCACCCAGGGGTGTGCAGACAAGAGATCGAGAGGCTGGCCAGGATACATAGAGAACTAGCCGTCAAAGACAGCAACATCCTCCTCAGAGGGTGCAAAATCGTCATCCCCGCCACGCTAAGGAACGAGGTCGTCAACATGGCACATGAGGGACACAGAGGAGCCGACAACAAAAAGAAGCAGCTGCGGTGCCACGTCTGGTTCCCATTTTTAGACGCAGCAGTAGAAGAATGGGTGAGGAACTGTCATGCATGCCAGTGCACAGCCCCTCCGGAACATCCACCCCCGCTACAACACACACAGATTCCAGAACGTCCGTGGGAGCGCATAGCAATGGACTTCTATGGGGCGACGGAAGCTGGTGACTACCTCCTGCTCTTCATAGACGAGCACTCAAGATTCCCCATCGTCAAGACAGTCACCACCACCGCATTCCCGCAAGTAGCGGCAGCAATAGGGGAAGTGTTTAGCGAGTGGGGGATCCCTAAAACAGTCAAATCCGACAATGGGCCACCGTTCTGCGGGTACGAGTTCAGGAAACTAGCGGAACACTTGGGGTTTGAACACATGAAGGTAACCCCTCGCCACCCGCAAGCGAACGGCATGGCAGAACGCTTGATGGCGTCAATTAAGAAGACGAGACAAAGAGCCAGAGTAGAGGCAGTCGACCCTCACCAGGCACTGTGCCGACTCCTACGGGACTATAGAAACACCCCCCATGAAGCCACAAACAAGACACCCGCGGAGTTAATGCTCCGCTACAACGTGAGAACCTGCATACCTCAAAACTCATCATATGAGGAGCTGCCCAACATGGGCGTACTCCAAAGGGACGCAGAGGCAAAAGAGAAAGCAAGACGGGACACTGATTCCCGCCGGCACGCAGTGATACCGGACTTTCACATAGGGGATGAAGTGCTCGTTCAACAACCAACACCCAGGAAGACAGATCCGCATTTTGCCCCGAGCCCCATGAGGGTAACTGCAGTAAAAGGCACGATGGTGACAGCCGAGGACCAGAACAGAGCTGTCACCAGGAACTGTCAACAATTCAGACACTACAGCAGACGTGAGGGAGTGGAACCGCCCCAGCGGTCGATCTCTCCAGAGCCGCGAGAATCGCGGGATGACTTATGGATCCCTCCGGGAAGAGACCCGGGAAAAATAAGTCAGGAAGAAGGAACTCCGGAATCATCAGGGCCGGGTACCCTCGACGAGAGACCTCGGAGAGTCGTCAAGAAGCCGGCGAGATTAGTTGAAGAGTGTTGACTCTGATGTTTGGACATATTGTTCGGGGGTGGTGTTGCCAGGCACTCAAGGGTTAATGAGTGCGGCCCCCGCCGTTGGGAAGGCGGAGTTATTGCAACGGGGAGCGGGAGGAAGAAAGGGGAGTTCTGGGTAAGGCGTGAGAGCGCCAGTTCCTGTTTGATATCGATTGAATAAAGAGTTGTTTGTTTTCACTACGTGTGCGCCTCCTCCTTACTGACCCTTCCAAGAGGGTAACATGATGAGTGGCTGGCGAGATGTTGTTTGTATTTTTTTTACATGTGTACATATTTTTTACAATGTTTCTTTTTCATAATCCCCCTCGTGAGGAAGAGCTTGGGGCTCCAGGCCCAGCAGGCACGGGACCCACATCTGGGCATACCCCTCCCACTATGGGTGACTAAAGCAAAACACAAGATGTGATGGCTGGAAAGTTTGGAATTAATCTAAACCTCTGGCTTTGCTCCGGGCAACCCTACTGACCATCATTCTTGGCCTACCAAGCCATTACAAAAGGGGAAAAACCATATGCAAATCAGGCTTGGTCTCACTCCCAAAGGGGCAGTCCAGTACAAACTGCTTGGTCGCATCCCTTCTGTACGAGACCACAAGCATCCCCAGACATGTTTAGGCCTCGCTGGGCCTAATCAGTGAGGCCCAAGCTACTCCTCGCTGATGAGGCCCAACGAGGCTGAGACATGTCTGGGTGAGTGCCAGGCTCATTGGTGGCCTTGGCCTCAGGACTGGTCCAGCCTAATGTCTCACTGCTGAGGGAATGTCTGTGGGAGGGGCTGCCAGTTGGCTCAGCAAGTTGGATGGCTCAGGAATGCTGTAGAATGAGGGTGGAATAGGAATGCCAAAGTTGGCGAGCTGAACCAGGGTACCACAGTACCATCAGCAATCTCCTTTTGCCGTTGAGTGGGAGTCAGCATGGGAAAGCCTCTATTCTGTTCCAAGTTGCTGACATCGCAGGGAGACAGGTATCGGGACCAGCAGAGGTTTGTTTTCCTTCAGTGCAATACACCATGGATTTACCCTCCCAGTGTGTCACCCTCACTGCAGGGTGTCCCATTCCACAGATTCCATTCCATGTATCGTCATCTAGTCAGGTGCGATCCACTTGTCGGCTGCAGAGGCATTCCTCCTCCACAGATAACGGTGCCTGCAAGGACACAACACACAGCTTCAAGCTAGCAATACGCCCTATGCCACTATTGACACATTTGCCCCTCCAAAAATAATCTGGCACCCCTTATTTGCTATTTCTTGTGATCACCATTCAACATTGCACTGCTGTCTGACCACTTCCCAACATGTTTCAAGATGGCAACCACCCTAGGCATCCTGAAAAGAATCTATGCAGAAAAAAGTGTCTGAAACTGGATGACACACCCACCACTTGCACACTATTTAATGTTGGAATAAGCAACCAACAGCAAAAAGTTAAGGAATATTAAAGACAATTAAGAAGGAGGTTCCAATACACAAAACTGAAGGCAAAAGTCGTCACTTCAAGCTGAGCTCAACAAGTTTCAGGATTGTATCCCTTCTTCAGGAGCAGTATCAGTTCAGTGTTTCCATTAGCTCGTGTTACATTCTATGGTTGAGAAAGAATAAACATTCCATTAGAGATCATTAACCTATATGCTGATCTAATCTATTGTATGTCAAGATCTAGGATGGCTATCTTAATTAATGTACCTTATATATAAGGGAAACCCATATCACTCAATAATCCAAATAGGGAATCAGAGGAGAACCCTTACCTCCAAAGATAAATGAAGAGTCTGGAAAGTGGAGAAACAACAGAATAATGTGTGTAAAACCAATATCGTAATGGTGAACATACACATGGTAAGTAGAACTAGAGACCACACTTACCTCTGTAAAACAACAATCTAAAGTACATTTTCAGAAAGAAAAAGTAACACGAAAAAGCATGAAAGATAAGATTTCCACAAAGTCAAGTGAACCAACAGATGGTGTGTATGAAACCAACTACATTATGATTAACACGTACATAACAAGTAAAGCGAGGGACCATGCTTATCTCTATGAAACAACAATCAGAAGTTCAACTCTCAGAACAGTTAAATGATAATAAGAGCCTTAAAGATATAATCAATATGACGTCTAGTGAAATTAATAGCGGAAATGTCTAAGTGATGGTGGAGGGATAACGTATATCCAGCAAATGTAGCTTACCAAAAACGTGGCCAACATGTCAAGCAAATCTTTTACCAACTGAGCATTCAGAACAGCAGTAACAAAATGGCCGCCTTAAATGTTGAGACAATATGTGTGCCGTGATGGTGTAATCACGCCGTTTGTGAAAATAAGAAAAATAAAAGGAATGCGTACATCTTAAAACCAGTTCAACCAGCCTTGAGTGCATGAGAGGTCAAAGATAGTTAAAAATAAAAGATGTCTAGGACAGTCCAAGAACGTAATAAAATGTCAACTGAAGACTACTTAATAAAGGTCAGCGATTGTAAGAGAACTTCTTTACATATGAAGCCATGTCGTTATGTGAAGGTTGAAGGTGACGTCATGTGACTTAAGGAACAAAAGGGAGTTTGGAAAAAGTAGCATGTAGTCTATGGAGTCTAGATATGGTAAGTCAATTGAGGTAGCTCACTCTTACAATAGTCAGGATTTCACCCTCAGCATCTAAAAGGTAGCTTACCTTTAAGTCCATTTTTAAGACTTTTTCCTGACTCTTCCATTGTTCTAATACTCTGTTTGGACTTCCTATTTCCCGCCTTGCCCCTTGAAGATCAGTCTTTAACTCTTCCATCCGTCTATTGTGCCTTCTTCCCTATCGGGATTCTATCTCCTCTTCTCTCGCTACACTCGACTGGCTACCTTTCCACCCTCAAATCAAATTTCACTTTCTTTGTCTCATTTTGAAATCCCTCTAAGGTCTTGCCCCTAACTAACTCACTTTACTCTTATCTTTCGATATTCATTCTCATTCTCTACGGTCCTCCTCCCACTTCAAACTTGTGGTTCCTTGTCCCCTGTGTGCTCAGTCTCGTTTCCGAACTTTTGAGCTTCTTGCTCCTCTCAACTGGAATACTCTCCCACTTTCTCTTTGTTCTATTGCTGTCTATTCTTTTTTCTGTGCTTCTCTAAAAATGTACCTACTTCAAAATCCCTGATTGATCGTTATCTGGATCTGACTGCCTACTCAATTTTATTGCACAGTGTTTCATTTTAAATGTTCAGTCTTTTGGCTTAATGCACTCTATAAAATACAAATAAAATACAAAATACAAAAACACAGGTTGTGGGTGCAGATGTTGGAGGAGCCATCACCACAAAATAGCCCAGCTAACAACCCACAACTCTGCACAGAATATATGATTGAGCTCGGCACAACAAACCGCAAGTGGTATAAATATCCTTCAACATAACATAACGTATGATGTGCATTCTTTTCGTCAAAAAGTACTTTTGTTCCGTCACATAGTTAGTCATCATGCGCTAAGCACACATGCCTTTTTCAATCACCCAAATATTATGCAAAGTTATGCTTACATAATTTCGGTTCCATGTGAACCCGTACGCCCTTTAAGACGAGGTAATAGTATCTGAGATGGATGGAGATTGCTAAAATGCATCCACGTTTGCTAAAATGCGTCGTGGAACATCCAGATTCTACACACACACAAAAATTGTTAAAATTAAAAGATTTTTACTGACACTATTACTGAAAAAATACCGAATTTTTTTTAAATTTTATTTAGGGGAGTCCCCCACCCAAGGCCACCATTTTACAGTGACTATAACCCCTCCACAACCCGCTCCCCACCATTTTTAATCCTTTACTCCACCACCTATATATATATTTAATCAATTGAGTATTTTTTCAGTTTTTAGGTTTAGGTAAAAATGTTATTCATTAATTTATTTTCAGTAACATCACTGGATACCATAATTTCAGGGCATTCCATTCTCGAACTCACACTGAAGAACCGCTGTTACCTCGTTCATCCCGCATTCTCATGGCCCAAAGCATACCCCTACTCCTAGTCTCCTACAAACCTACCTAGCTTCATTACTAAGTCCCTGTTCCACCCTTGATTTTTTTGTTTGCTACCTACATTTCTGGCATATATTGTACGCATCATGCTATAATTCTGCATGTCCAGTCATGCTCACTTGCACACCTGAAGCAGCCCTGTGTACCATCCGGCCAGGCTGCGTGAGATTGAGTGCTCACACTACATATGTCTCCAGTGTGTTTATTTTCATGTCGTGTAGCCCCACACACCACGAGGTGGCGGTTTAGAACACTGTGTACTCATAACTGTTGTCTCTCTAGCCTTTTGGTGCACTTGAAGTGACCCTTTCTGCCACCCAGAATGTGGTGTATTTATGTATTTATTTTATTTTGTTAAGCATTTGTAAGGCGCTTTATACAGCAGAATTGTGTTCCAAAGGGCCACAATGCTAATTGGGAAAGGAACATGGGAAATAATAACAATGGCAAAACAGTAATATACTGTTGTTGTCTGACTTGGCCTTGTGGCATTCAGCCTTGCAAGTGCATTGTGGAGCAGTGCTGGTGAAGGGGATGGAAGGAGGAGCAGAGGGCATCAGGTAATATTGTCCCCATAAATAATGTCGCCATACATATAGACGCCAGGAAACAGCATAGGCGACATTATTTATGGGGACAATATATGGGGTAAATGGGAGTGGGGGTAGCAGGGGTGTCCCCCGCTCCCTTAAAAAAAATGTGATGGTTGCAGGGGTGCATGGCGACATTTTCTGCGGAGACATTATCACATGGAACCGAGCAGAGGGGTGGACAAGTGCTGGAGGAGGGCCCGGGAGGGAAGTGCTAAGGGGGGCCAAGGGGAACGACCTCAGGCTAAGTGCTAGTACAGGCGGCTCTCAAGAGTGGTATGTGGAGTCATCTAGCAGGGGACCGCAGGGCAGTGCAGTGGGAAGGGGTGCTGATATTGACTGGGAGGATTGTCCTGGGAACCTACGAGAACCATGAGTATCAAGCCACTGGTCATGGCGGCAGTGGGGCGATTAACAGTGAAGCAAAAGAGGGAAAGAGGTACAGAAGAGCAGAGTTTTGAGCAGTTTCCGGAAGTTAAGGTGGTGCTGCTCAAGTCTGAGAGGGGCAGAGTGGCTGTTACAAAGCTGAGGAGAGAGACATGCCCCGAACTTTCTGCTAGGAGAAGCTTTTGACTGTCAGAGAGTTGGAATTAGAGGACTGTTTGGCTCTAGCGGGGGAGTATTTAGAGAGTGAAAGTTGGACATAGCATGGCCGCAGGCTCCAGAAGGCCTTGTGGATGATGAAGAGGGTCTTGAATTTGATTCTTGCAGCTACCGGGAGTAAGTGCAGAGACTTTAGCTGGAAGGGGCAAAGGGAGGAAAGAGGGAGATTGAGAAAGAGACTGTTGTAGACCTTGAGCTTCTGGGGGAAGGTGAGAAAAGGAAGAATGCCTCTGAGGATGTGGAGCTGGAAGTGGGACTTCTGGGTAAGGTCCATGATGTGAGGGGTGAGGGAGAGAACAGAGTCGAAGATGACTCAGAGTTGTTTGGCTTCACAAGATGGTGGGGTACAGGGCCCAAAGATGGTGGCCAAAGGGTAGGAGGAAAGAGGTCACAGGTGTCCCAATGAGGCAATTAGGAACATGGGTCTTTATGCTAAATGTGCGCATCTGGGATGCCATCCTTTTCACCTCTTTCCATGGCCCTTTCAGAAATCATTTAGTCTAGGAGGAACGCACCTCCAATTCGCACAGATGAAAAAAAAAACTATTATTGGTCATACTTATTCCCTCTGCATCACAATATCCATGGATGACATTCCACATGGTTACCTATGCGCCCATGATTGGAAATATGCATCAAAGTTTAGAACAATGTGCCATAGGTCTGTTATATGACTTTCAAGTGCACTGAGTGTCTTTAGCTCAGTGGTTCATGGGTAGTCCCATAGATACAATTACCATCACATGCACGACCACAACTTCTTCTTGTGTCTGGCGTAACATGAATGGCAAATAGGATCTACCATGTACATGAGAACCAGGGTAATGGCGGGTGGTGAGTTTCAAGGGAATGGTCAACGGGCTATCTGGGCTAATGCAGTTGGGCTACTACATACAGGCATTAGCACCCCTAAGACTTCTGCCTGGTAAGCTTGTTGTATTCATATCAACCACACAACTAATAGTTATTGTTCTGTGAACCATTGTGTGTATTTGACACAAGATCGGCAAGGGTGGTTTTGGGACAAGGGAGAAAGATATCAATAACGGTCCTACCTACTAGGCCACGTAATATTTGGATTGTGCAAGTCCATTAACAAGATGTGCGAGGAAGAGGGGTGGGTGTGAGTGCCAGTTGGAGAAATACGGAGTGCTAGGGTGGGAAGGGAAGTGCAGGGTAAAGAGGAGAGAGTGTATGTGAAAGGTGGGAGGGTGGAGCGGGGGAGATGGCAACAGGGGCTAGACGACTGCTAAGGGGTGGCCATGAGCACAAGTGCCAGAGATTGCATGGTTTACAGGGTGGAGGGTCAACCAGAGGGACCCATTCTGATAGACAAGAGTACTTCCCATCTGATGCCACGATTAATGGGCAACAAAGATAAAGGCGAGAGAACAGAGACCATGTGGGTAGTCCACATGTCCGGAGATGGAGCGACAAAGTGGATGTCTCTAGCAGTCTGCCTGGAAGCAGCACTGACGTTGGTGTCAGCCACGTGCAGGCCGGGCAGTGATTGTTCTGTACTCACAATACATTCTAACCATGCCAATATGCCATCTTGCTTCTGGTGTATGGTAAATATGCAAAGATGTGATTGGATTATTTACAGTTGAGTTTTTCTGTGTCGTAATGAACATTTTACACAGACTTTTTACAAATATTTAGAGAATTGAAAAGCATGTGTTCAATTCCAATCAGAAAAACATTTCCATGATTGTGAAATAAAGGCCCATACTTCATATAACCACATTGCCATTTTAGGTATATATATATATATATATATATATATATATATATATATATATATATATATATATATATATATATATATATATATATATATATTCAGTAAAAAAAACGTTATAGTTCCAGGTAAAACTGAAGAACCCCTGAAATTCGCCAGCTATGGTAAGCTAAGCAACCATAACGCGTGCCACCACCCTGCACTGCTGAGACATCACTGATGACATCACATGTCTGGCTCCCCCTTTTTCCTTTACTGACATATCTAGGGCACATGGTTTTGTTCAGTAACAGTCAGGAACTAAAAATTGAAAAGGTACTATATTTGTAGACTTATCCTTCAAGTATGTTCTTACAGTAATTCCCTTACGGTCAAGTCACATAATATGAAACATATACATAGGGGAAGACACAGGCTTGAAAGACAGCAATCCTTTCTGTGCATGAAGATAATCAGTAGGGTTATCAGCACTTTCTGATAGTTTTTTTTATTACTGTACTTTCCCTGTATATACTCATATGTGTATACATTTTACTCACACTACTTTCCTTAGGGTCCAGTCACATCATATGATACACATACATAGGGTAAGTAGCAGCTTTGAAACAGAGGAATCATTTCTCTAGGTTATGAACTCTTTCTGCTACTACCTCTGCTTTTTTGCTTACTTCACTTTCCCTGTATATACTCATATTTGTATGTGTTGTTGTCTCTTTGTGTTTTGTCTGTAATAATGCAATTACGTAGTAAGTGGGTTTTATTAGCTACTTATTACATGTTTCACAGTACGCAAAACTCTAATAAGAAAGCAGTTATCATTTCAGTATTCAACATGCCTATGTTTCTGCCTAAGTATCTTAGTATACTGGATAGAACTTCATAATACAATGCTATTTATATCAATGAATTGCTTAATACACTAATTAGCTCATGATATTTATTCCAATGATCCTTGACACTTTTTTGTCAACATTATAATCCCTTGTACAGACTTTTCATGAAAAGTAAATGCACATGCGATGTCATCAATGACATTTGTGATGTCATGTTTGATGTCCTGGGTGTTAGTCTTAGCAGTACACGGTGGTGGTGCGAGTTATGGTTGCTTAGCTTACCATAACTGGCGAATTTCAGGGGATTTCTGTTTTACTTGGAACCATAACGTCCCTTTAACAACGTTTTCTAACTAAATTTCATAGGTTTTTAGTAGCGCAACATAACCATAACGCCCCATTAACAACGTTTTTTCATTGAATTTCATAGGTTTTTATTAGTGCAACTTAACCATAATGTCTACGAACATCTGACTTCATTGCAGACCTTCCAGAGAGTGCCACATGACCATATGCTGGCGCGCAGCATGATGACGTGTCCGAGAACCCGTACGCACTTCACAATAAAATCTGTGCTTCGTGGACAGTTTGGAACTGCATTTTATACTGATCTAGGAACTTTTAACTTCAAAATGTTCCTTGCACAGCTCCAACACCTATTCCTACTCATCCATTAACAACCTAGTACACAGTACATACTTTTAGAAAAACTGCTAGCTATCTTAAAATGGCATCAGCTAAGGCCGTCCCTCCTCCCCAAAAGACACCACCACTGCTGTAATCAAGGAGCATGAGAAACACTGCCGCCTACCTTAGAAATAACACATGTGCAACATTTTCCCCTTTCTACCTGCCCCTCCATATTAGTGTTTGGTGCCTCTTCCCTAATTTCCTCCCCATCTTTCGTTCTAAGCTCTCCTGCAAAAGAAATCCATCCGAAAACAAAATAAATGTTCCTTTAGGAGCCACCTTTCACAGTTAAAAAATAGAACTACAAAAAAAACACATAGACTCCATCTACTTTATATTTCTCAGTAAAGTACATAGACTCAATAAGATTTTCCAACAGTTCCATTTGCATTTTATGTTATGCTAATGGGAATATTGGGGCGTTCATCATCCGTTCCAGGGACTGGAACGGTGGACACCGGCCAGAAGCCCAAGTTATCAGCACAAGCAAAGCGAGGGTGGATCACGAGTTCTCTGGACCATTACCCCCCATTCCAGCCCCTGAAATGGGGAATGAAAGTCATTAGCAGCCTAGGTTCCCAAAGCAGTAACCCGTGGTACTAAAAAAGAGGATTTTTCGTCTTAGACCGGGACACCTTTGGCGTCCCGGTTTAGGAAGGAAATCCTTTTCCAAGATGGGCAGCATGGAAAGGGAAGGGGGGGTTCCATACAGGGCCCCTCTTCGCTTTCCATGGCAGCCTGCACAAGGCAAAAAGAAAACCCTATGACCATATTACCACAAGCACATTTTTCTTCCCTTTCAAATCTATCCTAATTCCGAATAGCTTTACCACAAAGCCAGTCCCAGGTGGACATGGCCACTTTAATCCTATGTTTTTTGTCCCTTCTGGTCATGGCCAGTAGCCACATTGTCTGGATCATGACCTTATTCCATGACCCGGACATTCTGGCCACTGCCCATGGCTACAGGCTACCCCTCAGTCACTAAAACTATACCGCTATTTTTTTTAACTACATTATGACACTTGTCAAATAAGAAAACACTGCCACATTTACAAAACCTTGCTTTTAGATCCTTGCCAATGCGCCTTACGCAAGTTTGCTGGAAATCCACCCACGTTTTATTTTTTGAAAACTGTCAAATGAATGCACATACAATTGTCATATAAACTCAGCACAAAATCCCATCAAACTTTGTAAACTCATTCGAAATCACGTCAGAAATATCCCACCCATCATCATCACCCCTCACCTCCCCAAACATTATTTCATAAGTTTCACAAGTGCAATACTCAGAAAATATTATTATCCCAAGGGTTCGGCCATGCATTTTTATACATACGTTGATTTATCGCAAACATTTCCAATTCACCTTTCCTCACTTTTCCTCTTTTAAAAACATACAAAATCTGGCAGCAGGGCGTGTCCATCTTGTGCTATTCTTATCCATTGCTGCATCTGCCTAAGGTAAACTGCCCTGACGTCACTAAATTATATGCCCCTTCCCTGACCCTCACATCACCAACCCTAGTGATCTTCTACACCTTTCTCTGTGACGTTCCTCTTCAGCGTAGCCAAACGCGTCCAGTCATCACCTACGTGACATGACGCAGAACCCGAAAATCAACACGCATCCACTACCCACTATCATCCAGGGCAGGAGCCCTGCAACACCCTCTCCAGCTCATGCCTGATCGAGCGTTGCACTATGCTGCAGGAGCAGCTAGGATCTGTGATCGCCTGAGCCCGCGCTGCCTGCCACTGAGCCTTTGATACTCACTTGGCTCACGCGCACCAGCTGCACCATATTGCCAGCGCCCCTACTTTGGCCTGATCATTTGGCCCCGTAGCCTCTGGGCACATGCACTAGCGCGAGTGCCCAATACTGCAGACGCCGCTCCTCGCCGCAAGATGGCCGCCACGAGGAACATATCTGCAGCGTTAGCATCGGTTGCCTAGCAACCTCGTCAACTTCTGCATTTACTCCAGGACGGAAGACCAGAGGCAGAAGCCAGACCAAGCCACCTAAGGCCCGAGAGCCAAAGGCCCCTTCCTGTCTGCCTCTGTCTGCCACTGCGCTACGGCGCGGGACGCTGTCCTGTCGCACCCCCCACCCCTGCCAGCCTGGCAAGTTTTCCTCATTATCACCAGTGGAACTTGCGATCCCTCTGCATATCATACGGGCATTCAGACATGAGGAAGCACCAACGGATGGACACTTACATCTGACCTCCATGACTCCCACGGACTAGGAGGCACTTAGTCATATCAATACTTGAAGGCACGATGACCGTATGTCACCCACGTTTGTCCTCTAAGCTGAACATAAGACCCTCTCATCGTGTTATGGGACATTTGCATCTAGTCCTGTCAGTGCCAAATGCTCTCATCTTGTGTTAATTTGCATCTGACCCAATCTTGCCATCCTGTGTTAATTGCATTTGGCCCATTCTTGCCATCCTGTGTTAATTTGCATCTGACCCATTCTTGCCATCCTGTGTTAATTGCATTTGGCCCATTCTTGCCATCCTGTGTTAATTTGCATCTGACCCATTCTTGCCATCCTGTGTTAATTTGCATCTGACCCATTCTTGCCATCCTGTGTTAATTTGAATTTGGCCCATTCTTGCCATCCTGTGTTAATTTGCATTTGGCCCATTCTTGCCATCCTGTGTTAATTTGCATTTGGCCCATTCCTGCCATCCTGTGTTAATTGCATCTGACCGACTCTTGCCATCCTGTGTTAATTGCATTTGGCCCATTCTTGCCATCCTGTGTTAATTTGCATTTGGCCCATTCCTGCCATCCTGTGTTAATTGCATCTGCCCCATTCTTGCCATCCTGTGTTAATTGCATTTGGCTCATACGGGGATATATGCTCCCTGCCTTTGAGCAATTTACTTACCTCTAGAGCCCACATACCTTACGGCGCGGTGAATTTACCTACAGCATGTACTCCCTGCCCCTCTACGCATGTCTGTTAAGCGCACTACTCATTGAAACGACCACACTTAACCTCTCTAACCCTGAGCTTAACCACCACGATCACAATGCCTCCAGTCGTCCCCACACCATGGACATCCTGCCCAATCCTTCACACACTCCACACAAAATATCAGTCACACTGGTGCCAACCTGAGACTGAGATTTGTCAGACTCAGATCCCGTACCCTTCCCATCCACTACCTTGCCACCCCTACACTCACACCATACAGAAACTGCTGACTTAGCTCATGCACCATCAAAGTGAACACACACCACCACCACGACAATACCTCTAAATGCCACAGCACTAAACTAACACATACCACACCTAGCAGCAACTCCTACACTCAACGTACCGCCACACCCAAGTTAGACCCTCCTACCATACCCACAAAGAACCTGTGCCCCACGATATACAAGTGCGCCTTAATCAATGTACGCTCTCTCAATGCTCACGCACTAGAAGTTAATGACCTGATAACCACCCAAGACTTAGATATACTCGCTATCACAGAGACCTGGCTTAATGAAGCATCCGGCCCAGCCATCACGCTAGCCTTACCACAAGGGTATGCCACACTTAGACAAGACAGGATCGCCAAATCAGGAGGGGGAGTAGCCCTTATTCACAAAGAAACACTATCTATCAGAACCATACCCCACCATGAGGAAGGGAATGTTGACAAACTATCAGTCAAACTAGCACTCTCACCAAACAGCACAATAAATATCCATATCATATACCGACCACCTGGCCCCACCACCAATTTCATAGGTCAAGTCAATCACCTCCTAGGAAACAATATCAAGAAATCCACTAAATCACTACTTATAGGAGACCTAAACCTAGGACTCAACGACCCCAAGGACAAAACTACGATCGCTCTAGCCAAAGACCTCCACGACGCAGGCTTCTCACAAAAAATCACATTGCCTACTCACACAAAAGGGCGCATCCTAGATTGGATCATAGACCATAATTGTAACATAGCCATCACTTCCAATATTAGCCTCCCCTGGACAGACCACAACTATCTCCAATTCGACATCCAAGTCTCAGTATGAACTAAAGTGCCTACCACAGCACCAGCGACCTTAGCCAGAAGTGCCAAAAAGCTCACTGCGGACAATATCAGTGCACAACTCAATCTGCCATGCCTAGCGCCCCCGTTCTCCTCAGACCCTAACACCCTTGCAGAAATATTCAAAGACACCATTACTACGGCTGTTAACACCGTTGCCCCACTGGAAAACAAAAAAGAGAAAAAATCCTTCCACTCTAATTCCTGGTTCACAGAGGAACTCCAGACTCTGCGCAAAGACAAACGCCAGGCGCTCAAAAACTGGCAGTGCAATCCTTGTAACACTACAAAAGATAACTTCAAATCCATAGCTAAAAAATACAAAGACGCCATCTTCATTGTGAAATCTGAAGCCTATAACCATTGTATCTCCGCTGCCAGCTCCCACTCTAAAGAACTCTTCAGTATCGTTAAAGAATTAACTGTACCACCCACATGCCCTGATGAGATCGTCAAAGACGAAGCATGTTGCATAGGCATACAATCAGCCATGCTCGCAAAAATAAACCTCCTCCAAAATAAGATATCTCACAACTACAAGACCTTACCTAAGCAAAGCCCTCATGCACAGACACAACCAAATGTAAGAACAAGCAACATGCCCAAATTCTCATTCACCGATATCCCCGAAGCAGATGTCATAGACATCCTCAGACACCTCAAACCTTCACAATGTAAGGGTGATGTTTGCCCCCCTAAAATCATCAAGGACTGCGTAGAACCGCTCGCCCCTCTTCTCACTGCATTTATCAATGCTTCATTCAAAACGGGCATAGTCCCAGACAGCCTTAAAGAGGCCTGGGTGCTCCCACTTTTAAAAAAAACAACGCTAGTCCCCGCTAACCCCAATAATTACCAACCCATAACAACAGTTCCATTCCTCCTGAAAATACTAGACAAGGCCGCCCACAAACAGATTCAACTATACCTTGAATCGAACGCAATCCTAGGAAAAAGTCAATCTGGGTTCCGCAAGGGGCACAGAACCGAAACCGCCCTTCTAGACCTAAAAAACGAAATCACTAACATCCTTGACAAAGGCAAGCCCGCTCTCCTCCTCCTCCTGGACCTCTCTGCAGCATTTGATCTGGTAGATCACATCACACTTACCAGTCATCTAACGCATGCAGCGCACTTCTCTAAGGACGCAGCGTCATGGGTGACCTCTTTCCTAGAGGGCAGAGCTATGAAGGTGTTCTCTAACACAGCTCATGCAGCACCCTACATCATCCACTGCGGTGTCCCACAAGGCTCATGTACTGCCCCCACGCTCTATAACCTTTTTACCAAGCCTCTCTTTGATAAACTGGACTCACTTGGGATCACATAGACAAATTACGCTGATGACACGCATGTTCTCCTTTCCCTGACGGGGCATTATCATCAAGACGCCACTACCCTACAGCAAATCTACTCCACCATACAAGCGTGGATGGCTATTAGCGGCCTCTGCCTGAACGGGGACAAGACCGAAATCCTCATTCTGGTCAGAAATCCACACTATCCAACCTCAATCCGCTGTACCTCAACTTCAACATAGATAACTGTGTCATCCCAGTATTATCTTCAGTTAAAACACTGGGGGTTCACATAGACGCTACCCTATCTATGGACAAACAGGTCCGCGCCATAGTCTTGGCCTCTGTACAGAGTACTAAACTCATCAATGCAATAAAACCATTCCTAACCAAGGAAAACTGCCTCTCCATCGCGAGAGCAACCATAGGAGCCAAACTAGATTACTGTAATGCGCTCCTAGCCAGCACCTCCAAAAAAAAACCTATCTAGGCTCCAAACTACTCAAAACAATGCTCTTAGAGCAGCCCTCGGCATACCGAAAAGAGACCACATCACACAAGCCAGGAAGACAGCGCACTGGCTCCCAGTAAAGGACCGCATCTCCTTCAAAATTCTCAAAACCACTCATAAATGTATCAACCTCTCAGCACCCTCATACCTATCTGACACCTTATGTAGATCTCTATCCACCAGACCAACCAGACTACAATATACCAATCAACTAACGATACCTTGCATCAATAGGACAAAGGCAGGAAGTATAGGCTTCCCATTCATCGCACCTAAGCTTTGGCACTCCCTCCCCACTGACCTCAGAGCTGAAACATCGCTCTTCTCCTTCCGAAAAAAGCTCAAAACTGCACTCTTCCACTAACCATGCTCTCCTAGTTACCTGCCTCTCAATGCATGTATGTAATAAAAGAATAATCTCGTCCATTGTAACATCGACGGACTTAAACTGTATGTAACTAAGTATAAGCAACAATGTAACAAGCGCCACGATGCCTTCGGTCTGCTGTGTGCTCAACAAATGCAAATAAATAAATAAATAAATAATTAATACCAACACAGCACGTCACAATTCGGAATATTAAATCGTATTTTAAAAGAAAGCAATAACACTGTACAATTTGTAAAGTACTTTTATTTCACAATAAACGCTCCGAGAACATCCGACTATTGCCATATCCAAAATGTTAATCGTGAGGCACACGTTGTTCTTTTTCTATACACAAAGTGTTTGTTTTCGATAAAAGAACTGCTTGGGTCGCACAGTGAACTCCAGGGCTTCTGCATCAACTTAGGCCTAGACCACCATAAAGGATGTTATGTTACTCCTAATCGCTAGTACAGCGTACGGGCACATTGGCCCTGGGCGATCATCCTAAAAAACAGTCACTGTGATCCACGCGTTGACAACTATGTGTAGCTGCCGATTAAAAAAACTGTCATCTGGAATCTATGACAATCGCAGAAAGGCAGAATGTAGCTATTTCGAAAACATAACAGAAAATGTGTGTCAATACCTGAACTTTATTACAATGTATCTATTGACTTTTTGATTTGGCATAGAGTTTAAACTAACGATTAGCACACTCATCAAACAATCTCAACAAAGAGAAAACAACGTGGAAACGGATACACAATTCGATATGGTCATACATGGCATTTTCATAAAATATTAGCGTTGAACCTGGGTGAACCTAGTGATAGTCTAGATGCACCTTGATCCCGCACTCCCCATAACCACGTAAAAAAGACAACTACACAGAAAGATAGTACTTGCGTTACATTGCAATAAGCAACACAAAACAAACAAATAGAATATAACCCAAAATTAATCTTCAGATAATAATTAATAATAAAGTTAATGCTCGTTCCGGTATACAACCATCAAAATCAAACTTACATTATATTCACCATTTCCATTCTCTTGGCATAGGTCAGACCGTAACGCTCACTGCGCTCGCACCAAAGATTCTTCATGAACTGAATTTACATGTTCCTTTACACACTTTTGGAATGCATAACCTTATCAAATGTTCATTATTACAAACCTCCTGTCATGCATTCTTTACGGAATGGTCCCTTTCTCTCAAGGTCAAAAAACAATTGAACCTTATACTTTGTAACCCATGCGTGGGCTTCCTTAGCTCGCAACCAAAAATTCAAAGCCGATGACCTTCACTCAGAATCTAAATACATTCTCACTTTGCAACAACATGGCTCACAGCATCCATGAGAACTGGTATACTCATACAAGTAAATAGCCGCTCTCTGCATCAGACACTGCAGGTGGCTGCCTCAGATGCCAGACTCTAGGGGGCGGCAGTCTGACTCCATTATTATTTTAAATACATTTTAACACAGACACATTAGTCCTTTGCCTGTACTTTAGGCACATTATATTGTGGAACACCTCCAAATGTACCGTATGACTTTTGTGACAAACAAACACCAGTTTTTTGCTTCTTGCTGCCATATCCCATCCCATCCTCATCAACCCTCACCGCCCCAGACATTATTTTATAAGTTTAACAAGTGCAATGTTGTGTTTTTAATATGTTTTTTGCGCCAATGTCTGCGGACACCAAAACACGGATCCAAGATGTCGGGCGCATCGGAACAATCTGACGCACTTCACGCTCTTCACCATCCAATCAGCGAATACGTCACATGTCCGTGGACATGACGCCACCGATTAGCCAATCGATATCGTGCGCGCGGAGCGAACAGGGAAGTGTGTCTGTGGAGCAGACATAGATATCACTAATTTTTTTAGACCTACTTTTTGATTGTTTTTTTAAAAACTACTGGACAGATGTTCACCAAATTTACAAAAGCACACTTTCGGGACCAAGCCGCTGCTCCTGCCGCAAATTTGGTGAAAATCCGTCCATTGGTTTGGGCTGTAGGCGTGTGCAAAGTTTTTCCCCCATTCAGTCTATGGGAAAAAAAGACATTTTGGGACCCCCCCTATAACTTTCGCCCATCTGGACCAAACTTCATCAAACTTTACAAACAAATTCAGAGTGGACCATATACTTTTTTTGCAAAGTTTGGTGTGTATTCGTCCAGGGGGAGCAAAGTTATAAGCTGCCCAAAAAGTGCTCTTACTATGGGATTAGCAACTTAACCATAACTACACGGCCACTACCGTGGTCGTGTAATATATATATATATATATATATATATATATATATATATACATATATATATGTATATATATGTATATATATACATATACATATATATATGTATATATATGTATATATATATATATATATATATATATATATATATATATATATATATATATATGAATGACATAGGAAAAGCAACACAAAGAAAGTAAAAGTAAAATGAAACCATTAATGCATAGTTAAAACGATTACATCACCAAACATAAATAAATAAAAAGACATTATTGAACATTAACATTGCAAGTGTTATACCATTACATTATTGTTTTAATCGATACAGTGTCCAAACATTGGATAACATATTGAAACTTGCTTGTGAAAAATGTGTGAAGACTACAAATCCTTTAAATCTAGAAGTCAACCTCTCAACAAGTTCTAGTCTTGGAGGACAAGCCTCTTTTGCAATGTTCTGTGACATAGTCCGGGCCTTGGATACAAAATATGGAGCCCTTCCATGCATATGAGGGGCCAGTACAGTCAATGTCAGATCTTTCACAAATTCAAAATCCATTTTCTGGAATATTGGCTTGGCCACCCACTGTTTGCTTTGGTTTGTAAACGTCATGTTGTATCGAAGCATCCCTAAAGTCCCTGCAGTTTTTCATTGTACCCTTCCAAAGTTCTCATTGTGCGCAAGTACAGCCAGTCTTGTTCTGGCCTCCATACCGTCTATGCCGAAATGCAACCTTTTTGGCCTGTACATATTATGGAACACTTCCAAATCCCCAGCGTGGCAGAATTTGGTGAATCCCTTCAGGTCTCTTGAAAGTGTTTTGTCGTACACAATTGTCTCGAGTGCTGTGTGAAGAGGGTAAACTGATACCTACTACTTCTTCTTATGCTCCTGCTCCTTAGTCAAAGGTCCATGTCCACATTTGTGGAAATGTTTGTTTTCTCTCCAAGAGTGTATGTTGGAACAATGGTGCATCAATGTATGCCATTTTTCAAGTAGAATTTCTACAGATCCATCACAAGGTTTTGAGCTCCACCAAAGATGGTTGCTAATAGACCGAGACCACTATACAATGTTTTCGGAACCCGTTTTTCCAAGCAGCTATAATTGTATTAGACATTGATTTTGCAACATGCCATACATCAAATTGTTGTTGTATGTAAAGGAACTGCTCTCGCATGGCCTTTGCTATTCCAACATGCCTGTCAGTGGCTATCAGGTCTATTTGCTCTCACAGGCTGAAGTCCAATACAATGGGCCTCATTACGAGTCTGGCGGTAACCCTTCCGGTGATACCGGCAGGTTGCCGCCGACTCGTAAAGTTTTACCGGTGCCTAACTTCCCAGTGCCTACTGGGACATTCCAAGTCCAGTCGCCCGAAAAGTCAGGTGCTGGTAAAATGTAAGTCCCCATTCCCATAGAGTCCCATAGTCCCATAGTCCCATAGGACTCTATGGGATTAGGGACTTGGAAGCGCTGGCTCTGTTGCTAATGGTGCCAACACTTCCGTGACTAGTCTGCCTACAATTGGCTGCTGCGTCCAGCAGGGTCAGACCTAGCAGGCAGAGCAGCTCCGGCAGGCAGACTCATAGTTTGCCGGTCCGGAAACAAGGGTGCCAATGAGTTTACCGGCACCCTTGTTTCCAGACCGGCAAACTTGTAATGAGGCCCAATGTATTTTTGCTCCTTTAGTAGCCAATTGTCCTGCAGAATTGATGGTGGTGGACAAGTTTCCCAAAGTAGGAATACTGAAGTTGAGATCACAAGCAGATTCGTGAATCAATTGTGAAGATGCTTCAGTTATTTTGGGCTGTGATACTTCCACATGAATTGAAGAAACAGGCATAATTGAATGGCTTGTCAGTGGACATTTTTTAGAGGGTGTATATTGAGTCAATGGGTCTGCAAGAAATTCTGCTATATCTTATGTGTCTTTAGTTTCATCTAGGTATCGTTTTGCAGTGTAGCAATAATCTGTTGTTACGTCCCATGGCTCACTGGTGACATTCCATTCATATTTCGGCAACTGGACATCTTCATTACGACTCTGAATCTTGACTGGACCATGCAGTACCTCAAAAAGTAGTTGCTCCGAAGTGATGTCCGTTTGTCAAGTGACATCAATCATTTCTGTTGTTGGCTGTGTCTTTATGCTTCTCTTCGTCCTCTGCCTATATGAGGTTTAAAGAAAAACATGCTCAATTTATAGCACACATACAGAAGATATGATTGACCAACTAAAAAGGTAATATGAGCAAAATATCCACTTAAAAACTTCTCCAAAACAAAATGGTTTGTGCTTTACCTTCATTTTCTTAATTTGCTTTGAAACAGTGGACTTCGATTTGCCGACCACATGACTAAGCTGAAAAAAAGCATTTTTACAATATATAAAACAAGTTAATTTCATTTCCACTCAAAGAAACATATCTACATATCTCCAAGTGGAGCCTACTTTATGTATGTAAAACAGTTAAACATATTAAAAATTACATGCCAATCAGATATGTTGATAAATGATAAATGATATTTCAGATTATGTTATGTATACCTCTGGTCCATATGTCTCTTTAATTTCGACTGTTTCAGTGGTACATTCCTTGGAAATAACATTCATTAAAGAAATGTTACTTGTTCATCAAATTTAATTGTACAATCTTTGATCTCACAAAGTACTTCTCAGAAAAGTTGTTTTAAATAATTGTCAACCTTAAATGATAAGCTTAGTTGTTGTAATACAATTTGAAAATTCTTAGAGAGTTAAAGTCAAAAACCTTGGTGCATGTGAAGTTTTCAAAATATACATTTAACATTTCACCTGAAAACCTTCTGAGATGTTATGGAGTTGATGTGATATCATCCTGCAAAACATAGTGATTAAACTTTGCTTCCCAAATTAGTTTGCACTGTAATGTTTTCAAAATAATATATTCTGCTTTGGGTAGGAAGTTAAATGTTATTAACAAAAACACAAACGTTTCATACAGTGAAAGGTTACATGCATTTCAGTTTCATAGTATGCTGTTGGGGAGGGTTTACTTTCAACGTTGCATGTCTATGGGCGATAAATACAACAAAGCTGTTGACTGAAGTTTTTGCACTTTGTTAACAGTATTGTTCATTTTTAGAAAAATAAAACACTTACGTTGTTTTCAAACCAAATATAGTAGATCCACAACTACCAATGTAACGCAAATTCTAACTACAAATAGCTCATACTGTGGACCGGTTGCACATGAGGAAGGGATGGTCGATGAAGTTCCAGCATCCCCCTATAAAATAGTAATTGTTTTAATACGGATGTAAAAGCAAAATTAAAAAGAAAACATCAGAAGCAGACGATGGTCCATCGTTGAGAGACACTCCTACATGCCACTTTGTGTCAATAACTAATATTATACATAATAATCTTCATCATGTTTGAATTCAACCACATGCATGTATTGTTGAGTCACATATAAAGGATTAGTATAAAATAATTAATTGATAGGTGAGTGAGGTTGCTGTTGAGTCCTAAATAGTGATCAATGATGAATCTTGTCCTTCATTTAATGTATCTTTTCAGAAAACAGTCCAACTGAAAAAGTACATTAGTATTATAAATTTGACCACATCGAATGTTCTAAAACATTACTATGTGCATGTCGCTTGGCCTCACCATTGGGATAACCCATGTGTCTGTGGTTTCCCCATTGGTGGAGGTCAGTGAGCTATATGTAAAGAAAGAAATGTTAACCAACAAATTTGAAAAAATTAACCGATTAAGCGAATGTGGGGTTAGACAAAGTAGTCTAAAATGAAAATGTTTTAAAATGCAGTGCATTTTGACACAAGCGCAACTTGTGTAATATAAGCGTGATATAACATCGATGGAAATATTTCCCAAAAAGTCAAAACTGCTCATCATGTTACCTTTTCCACACACTAATTCATTAGATTGAGAGCTCATTTAGAAGACATATCTATAGAGACCACTCTCCTTATATACCAACATACATAACATATTCATCGTCCACTACTCACCAGAGGCAGCGTGTGCTAAAATTTAGTTGGAACTGCATTGGTAAGTGATTTGTGAAGGCGTCTAGGGTGACACTTTTCAGTGTAGTGAGATGCTTCGTACATATCATCTGTGAAGTGCATGCTGCAGATGCGGAATCGATGGCCCCTCACATCTTCAAAGACATCCTTGGCTCTATTTTCCATCTCAGACAATGGAAATCCACAATTTGAAAGCCATATTCTTAGTAAATCTAAATCCTCTGGAAATACATGCAGGACTGTGCCAGGAATTTTGACATGGCTCATAGTAGGGCAGCCAAAAATGATACATGAAGGCATTCATGAAATGTCCATAAGATCTGTTAAAAAAATATATAAATAGTTATTAAAATTAATAAAGTATCATTGTGAGCAAAGCAACAATCACATACCTTTGTTTGTAAACTTTGTTTTAAATAAAAAATTCTGTAATCTTGTCTAATTATCATGAAGATCAAATTATACAGAACTCATTGTTATACCGCAAATTGTAACGTACTACTAGTCCATTCAGTAAACTTTGAGCCACCAAAAGAAAACATGCGTTGAAAACGTGTACTATGAAAAATTACATTCTGATACAATGCTATGTAATGCAAAGTGCTAGTTCCAGAGATACAAATACATACAATTTTCAATAATGGTGAACTTAAAATGAGAATATGGTGTATATTGGGTAAAAAGCAATAGAAACTTTCCGAGCAGCGATTGATGAAACTAGAGAACAAAATAGTTGACCAACCCTTGCTTGCACAAGCCTGGTAACAAGTAGATCGATGGCGATATACCTTGTGGATTGCAGAGATGTTCCCTAAGTAACTATCAAGGTGTTTATAAAGGCTTAGAAAAGTGGATGTGCATGTGAATGTGTGATGTGTTGACACCCACCAAGCCTCAATGCCAATGGCTGACATCCTCATAGTCATCCACCCAGCCCCCTTTGGGAGCGCACGGTCATAGATGTGAACTGCCATTGATACTGGAGGGGGATGGATAGGCATGAGGCGAGCACAATAGGTTCTGAACAATATTCAAGGGATATATACACATGTTGATTGCAGGGACATGGTCTTTAAAAGTGAGTCTGGAGACACGGGTCTGGGGAGGCCATGTGGACAATAGACACAGTGCGGTAGACCCCTTTGAGGTGTACATCATGTTTGGCACCTTGAGCGTCCCCGTGCCCCTAGCCCCTCAGGAGCGCATGGTCATGTGTGTGAATTGCCATTGATACTGAAGGGGATGGATGGGTATGAGGCGAGCACAATAGGCCCGGAACAATGTTCAAGGGATACATACATATGCTGATTGCAGAGACGTGGTCTTCAAAGGGGAGGTCTGGGGAGGCCATGTGGACATTGGGTTTGGAACCTTGAGCGTCCCCATTCACCTTGTCCCCTCGGGAACGCACACAGGCATAGGTGTGAACTGCAATTAATACTGGAGGGGAATGAATGGGTATGAGGCGAGTGCAAAACTGCACCAAACTTCTTTCATGAACCTCCTTTGGTAATGTTGATGGCAGAACCAAACTACAAACTACAAATTGTATTGATGCGGTTGTGGTACTGTGTGTAAAAATCTCTTGTGCTGTCCGTTGTCACCGGGGAATTTCGCAGAAATGGCTCGAATGACATAGGAAGGTATTACTCGTCGAACGCGGAATTCAAGCCTTGCATGAGTTCACTGTGTAAACGCACGATAGGCCACAAGCCTGTACCACCTGTAAAAGAGAAACATAAATATTTTACTAGACTGAACCAGCTAGCTGTACTTATTTAGTTTGAAATGCCCCCTAAATTCGATGGCATTGTTACCCTTAAAAAAAGTATCTTTCAGAATAAAGTACTTGTGATTTGAAGTATCAATAAATTACAAATGTGAACACCCATTGAAGCTAGAACAGTTTGGGGGCTTATGGGAATATTGTTTTTAAGTTCAAAGTGAAAGGAACCTAATTGTTCAGACGTTAAATCTAGTGATGAATACTCTGGTTTTACATTAGTACGAGAAATGTATTCAATTTACAGAAAAAAACATTTGTCGTGGGTGATTGATGGAAGTTACAATGATGTAGGAGAACAATATCAAATGTTAGCCATTACAGTTGTCAAACATACATCAGATCTAGAGTAAATGTACTTGTTACTTGGATTACGAGGGAAAACTGTTGCTCGAAGTTCATGGATAAGGACCATCATCATCCGCAACACGGATCTTGTGAGGCAGGCTGCCCTGAAGTCATGCAGCTCAGTAACACATAGCGTTAGTGTGTCTTCTTCGGCTATGTAGGCCAAGCATCCAGAGTTTTCTCAGCAGCAGCAGTCCTCCACCTCGGTTGGCATAAACTTGCAATGCCAGTTGGAAGAGTCATCCTCCATGCCTCTGGGTGCAGGCTCCGGTGATTGATCATCACGACTCTCATCCGATTCCCCATCGTTTCCGCTTCTTCTATTTTAATTAATTCCTGCTCTGAATATTTGGCCTCGTACTGGTATAGCTCTATTGTTACCATAGTTCCTCAATATTGAAGAAGTACAAAATCAACTGTCAGAAAAATAGGAAGTGTTTGTTTGTATACAAGAACTACTGTTAAAGAAGAAGAGAACACACTGCCATGTTACAAAAAAACACAGTGCAAAGACATGACCAATAGGAACAAACTATAACATTTCGCATTCACATATGTACAAAATAAGCCTTGAAAAAGTAGAATTTAAATATGGTTTGCCGAAGACATTTGTACATGATATAAGAAATGTTTAAATAAAAAGCAACAACTGAGCAGAAACAAGTCACGGAGGGTCAAAACAAAATACACAGACACAAAGTAAAAAGAAACTCCAATGTTGTTTGATCGAAAACATCTTTTTTTATACTTGTCGACGAAAGAGGCGTCTTGGCATTTCCATGGAGACACGTCAATAGCTTGCACACAGATGATGTTGACATGTGACGTGCATTGCCATTCTGGAAAATGGTGTAAGCGTCTAGTGAGGTCACTTTGATGGGCGGGCGATATATATTCTCGCCGCAAGGGCACTTGAACTTAGGGCAAAGTTTCAATTAATAAGATTAGCACAAGATGGAGGCGCCCAACCATTGTTTTCGCATGTGTAAATGTGAGAAAAACTAAGGTACGATACATAGAATTTCTTTTTAAGGTCAATTACAGTATGCTTAAAAATACATGCCCGATCAATTGGGACAATAACATGTTAGAGCAAAGTTCCCCTTTAACCTGTTTTAATGATTATAATGATCATCAATACTGTCCTGGTCATTACTTTGGGTCAGCGAGCTGCTACCAACTAGTGCAGCCCATGCACGAAATAATTATCCACTAACTAGCACATGGATTCCATTATAGAGCTTCTCTCAGCCAATCAGAATGCTTTAGATAGAGTCTATAGTCTTGGGTATAGACCTAATTGCAGACATTCTGACTTGAGCAGCAGCATAGCCACCAGCACAGAAACAATTGCCATCAGCTGTGTAAACACAGAGAGAAGCATGCCCAGTTCAATTCCCCAACATAACAAAGGGCAATGAAACAAATGTGTACAGTAAATTTGTTATAGGTCCATGTTTGCTATATTACCCTATTAACATTGCTAGTTAATTTAGCATAAAATGTGTTTTTCCAATATAAATAATGTTTTCATTCTTAGTTGTACATCCCCATGTGTAATAGTACAAACATTAGGAGTTGTAATTATCGCTTGGGTTAATGACCCTTCCACATTGTATTGCCCTCAGCCATAACTTTGCTTTGGGCAATAATTTGGAGGTGGGACATTATCCCACTTTAAATGACCTTTCCACAGTCTACAAGGCCTAACTACAATGTTCATTATATTTTTACATATGAACTTGTCCACTACTGCAACTACTCTGGCTGTGTGAATAAGACTGGCAAGCAATTGAATCTAGCTTCTATCCCCTTCTATTATATACAATGTACATACCTTAACAGTCACTACAAAATATTGCCAAAATAGACCAACAGAGTGGAAGTCTGTCAGTGGAAGTTACCATTTCATTCACACGGAGATCGTTATTGACCTCCTCACAATGTGAATGCTCAGAGTTCAGTCATTAACTACTGGTATTGACTGCATTAAGTAAACAAGAAAACAACAATGCAATTTCCAGGCACAACGTTTTTTTTTCAACACAACTCATCCTCTCTTGGAGGAGCTTATTTGTTTGCTTCAACAGCCTGCTTAACACAACAAAGAGAAATCCAAAATAAGGAAAAATGCTTTCACTTTTTTGTAGAGAAAGTTTACTTTTACCTACCACATAATGCATGCTCATGTTAAATCAGCTCCAGTATAACCAGGTTTGCAATTCAAATGATAAACCTTATTTAAATACTACAAAATACAAACACATTTAGTTTACTAACTCACTTTGTATATTTATTCAGTTATCTATTAAAGCAACTTTTTTTTACTTCACCACGGATACTCCAAAACATGTATTGCTACTGGCACTATGTGCTAATAGTCTTATAGACCTCGAGAGGTGTCATTTTTGCTTTGAATAATGACCCTTGCCCAATGTGTAGCCCTCAGCTGTTCCCTCCCTAGCTGTAATCCCATATCGACATCAAGGGTTTAATTGTCAGAGACTTGCACTAGGGCAAATAAAGAGATACCTATGAGCATTTTGAACTAAACACTTGTGATCAGGTGTGGTTGACAGAGATCCTTCGGGCATCTCCAGTTTTGGGCTTTAGCCATCGGATATAATGGAGCAGATGCAAATCTGAGATGATCCCTTCTGCTTCTTTGTAAATATTCATGAACCAGGCCCCATGTGCTTCCAATGCTTTTCAGAATGGAGGCTGAAGGTTGTTCCTAAAACCAGATGTCTGTGATTTGCATTTCTAAGGCATTCACTGGCTGTGCCTCGTCGTGTCTGCTATTCCAACCCTAAATCCTGGGTGCCAAACCTTATTTGTGGAAGCTAATAGCTGACAACCCCCTGCCCTACTGATGTTAAGCAGCTGAGATTTTTGTGAAAGATAAATGCGATTATGTCAATGACAACTGCTGTACGAGGCTGATTTGCATGTGCAAACTCTCTAATGCAAAGTCTGGCCAGGTGTGCACACACACAAATAAATACATTTTACGTGCAACTCCTGTGAGAATCAGGCAAAGATGGAAACAAGTCTCCGGGTCTTGAACTCACAAAAAGCGTTAGTGACTGCATTAGTTACTATTAATGCCAAGGTAGATGTGTGTGGGAGACCCCTGTTAGCAGCCTGATGGCCTGGCAATGGACGTGTGCAAGCAATCCAAGCTGACTGCTGCAAGGCCCCAATGGGAAGCCCATACAAGGCAGGTGTAAATGCTTGTTAAAAATAAGAGCAACTTGCGCCCTATTGTCAGCTTCCGATTCTACCACTGGTGTAATACCCTTCTTTCTCTCTTCAACCTCCTCACCTGTGGAGTCGAAATCCTCTTCAGCTGGACTGAGTGCTCGATGCGCCGTATAATCCTTTTCCTTTTTTCGAGGTTGAGAGTGTCTCCCACAAGAGGAAGCCACAGTGAGAGCGTGTAAATGCGCCCTGACCGTGTCCCCCTCCCGGGAGAGACAGGAAGGGGGAAAAAAGCCAGAGTAGGCAAAAAACCCCTTGGACCGGTAAGTATCCTGATGGCCGCTGGACGTGTATGCAGATGAATAATGGGAGAAGGCAGCAACCGGAACCAGGTGGAGTTATAATGCAGCGAAAAACGCCAAAAGGTAAAGAAAACAAAGTAAAGGCAAAGAGCTGGAACTAAGGAATGGAGGTAGAGAGGAAACGAAAGACTGGGACCGGAGTAGGACCGGTAATAAGGACGGTAAGAGTAAGAGAAAAAATGCTCGAGGAGCAAAAGGTAAACAGCGTGTAGCAAGACCGCGGCAGCGAGGAAAAGCAGCTGACCGTGGAAGGTTGCAACGCGCTGTGCTCAGGGAGAGGAGTGGTTAAATAGCGCTACGGCGGAGAAGACTAGACCGCATAGAGAGAACGTAGCGTCAGCGTGACGGGAATCAGGAAGTCCCTAAGCGGCAGCGGGGCCAAAGACGCCAGGTGCGGAGGCGGCGCATGACAGTATGCCCCCTGCCAAGGCCCAGGCCACCCGGTTTGCCGGGATGCAAACGGTGAAACTTCCGGAGAAGGATAGGAGCGTGGATGTGTGCAATTGGTTCCCAAGAGTCCTCAGTATGTGAAAAACCTTTCCAATGCACCAGGTATTCCAGGCGCCCTTTGCGGTATCTGGAGTCCAGCAACCCGGACACTTCATAATCAGGAGCATCAGGTGAGTGAGAAAGAGTGGGGAAAGGACGAGCCCTTAATGACTGTTCGGCACTCTTCAAAAGAGATGCGTGAAACACTGGGTGAATCCGCCTAAGAGAATGTGGCAGCTTAAGGCGGAAGGCCACTGGATTGATCTTGGCAGAAATGGGATAGGGACCGATAAACCTGGGGGACAGTTTAGATGGGCGAGACCATCTAGGAAGGTATTTAGTAGATAACCATACCTTGGAACCAACCTCCCAATCAGGTACAACCTGCCGGTGCCGGTCAGCTTGCCTTTTGTAAGCCTGGAGGCTATCTCTGAGATTCAACTTGGCTTTGTCTTGGATGTCCTTTATTCGGATAAGTGTCTCTTCTACCGCCGGAAGTGCAGGTTTGCAGAAAAAATGTGGAATGATGGCTCGGGGATGAAAGCCATATGAACAATAGAATGGAGACATTTTGCTTGCGGAATGACTGGCATTATTATATGCGAACTCCGCTGTCGGCAGCATATCCACCCAGTTGTCTTGTTCCATATTGGTATAGCTGCGCAAATATTGTTCCAAGGTGGCGTTTAACCGCTCTGTCTGCCCATTGGTATGGGGATGATATCCTGATGACAAAGCGCGCTGAATATTAAGAGCGGCGCATAAGGACTTCCAGAATCTGGAGACGAATTGGCTTCCTCGATCTGATACAATCTTGTCGGGGAGACCATGGAGTCGAAACACATCTTTAATGAACACTAATGCCATACCATCGGCAGTTGGTATACCAGGGAGTGGAGAAAAATGAGCCATCTTGGTGAGAGAGTCGATGGACACCATTATGCATGTACATCCGTGGGACAAAGGTAAGTCCACAATGAAATCTGTAGATATATGACTCCACGGACGTTCCGGGATGGCATCTTGTTGTAGCAGACCTATGGGTTTCTTTGTGTTGTTTTTACTCTGACAGCAGACTCTGCAGGACTTGACATAATGTTTAACATCTTTAGACATATTAGGCCAGTAAAAAGCTCTACTAATCAAGTCCAAGGTGCTGGTTTGTCCCCTATGGCCTGCTGTCTTGTGATTATGGCACCAGGACATTATGTCTTTTTGAAGAGGTTTGGATGGTATCCAGATCCTCTGTTTCTTCAGGAACAAACCATCCTTTTGGATCATGCCGCGAGGTTCTGGATGTAAGGAGACAGCTTCTTTTATCCGTTGAAACAGGGAAGAGATAGTGGCAACAATGCGGTTCCTGGGAAACAACTTTTCCGGGCAGGATGAGGCAACATGGGAGGAGAAAGCCTTTCTGGACAGAGCATCTGCCAAAGTGTTTTGGCTTCCAGGAATATATGTGATGGTAAAGTCATATTGTGAGAAAAAATGCGCCCACCGGGCTTGTCTGGAATTGATGCAATCCATTGACTGTAAAACTTGTAAATTCTTATGGTCGGTCCGGATTACAAAAGGGTGGTTGCACCCCTGTAAGAGGTGTCTCCAGACTTCACAGGCTTTTTTCATGGCTAGTAGTTCACGTTCTATTACTGAATAATTCCGTTGACTCGGAGTGAGAGTTTTTGATAGATATGCTATTGGGTGTTCCGCGTTGTCATGCTCTTGTAGTAGAACTGCTCCTATTGCTGCGGCAGAGGCATCTGTCTCAACAATAAAAGGTTTGTTTTGGTCTGGCTGGCATAGGATGGGAGCGCTGCAGAAGCTCTTCTTCAAGAGTTGAAAGCTTTCTTCAGCCTGTGGGCTCCAAATGAAAGGCACAGATGTCTTCTTTAACAAATTGGTAATTGGTAGGACAGTGTTGGAAAAACCTGGCACGAAACGCCTATAAAAATTAGCCAGGCCCAGGAATCTCTGAACTTCTTTGACTGAGGAAGGAGCCTGCCAATGGAGAATGGCCTCAACCTTCTTTTGGTCCATTTGTACTCCTTGTGGTGAGAGGATAAACCCTAAGTAAGGGATCGAGGATACCCCAAAAACACACTTTTCACGTTTGGCCAATAAATGATGTTTTTTAAGGCGCTCCAGGACCTCAGTGAGATGTAGTAGATGTTCTGACATAGACTGTGAAAAAACAAGTATGTCGTCAAGGTAAACCACAACTGAAATAAACAATAAATCAGAGAATATTCGGTCTATGAACCTTTGGAATATAGCGGGAGCATTGACCAGTCCGAAAGGCATAACGTAGTATTCGTATAGGCCGAATGGTGTCCTGAAAGCCGTCTTCCATTCATCTCCTGGACTCACTCTGAGTAAATGATATGCATTGCGCAGATCCAATTTAGAGAAGACTGTTGCTCCCTGTACAGATTCCAAAATGTCAGGAATGAGGGGCATGGGATATCTATCCTTACAAGTGACTTTATTGAGTCCCCTGTAATCGATGCATGGTCTGAGGTCCTTAGAATCCCTCTTTGGAATAAAAAACAAGGGAGCACCCGCCGGGGATTTAGAGGGTCTGATGAGACCGTTGCACAAGTTGTCATCCAGATATTTTCGTAAAGCGTCCTTTTCAGTCTTGGATAAAGCAAACATTCGTCCAAATGGGACCAGGGCATTAGGTATTAGCTCGATAGAGCAGTCCTCCGGTCTGTGAGGTGGTAATGCCATTGGAGCGGATTCAGCAAACACCATAGGGTATTCTTCCAATACCGAGTCAATGGAAAGCACCCCTATACTCGTGGGGAGAACAGTGGGAGATATCTTTACCTCCTGGTAATGTGCTTCTTTAAAGCAGTGTGTCTGGCAATAGCTGGAATTAAACTGCAAAGTGTTAGACTTCCAGTCGACATGGGGATTATGTTGTCGCAACCAGGTAATCCCCAAGATAAGAGGAAAATGGGCTGCTCGAATGATGTCAAAAGTAATGACTTCTGAATGTTGAAATATAGTCAGAGGAAGGGGTTCGGTTGTCTGAACAATGAGTCCTGAACTCAAAGGTGTGCCGTCTACTCCTTCTACTTTCTGACCGTGGCTGCGGTCTATCCGTGAAGCACCCACTTTGTCTACCCAAAGGGTGTCAGCGAAGTTTCCTGCGGCACCGCAATCCAAGAGAGCCAGCGTCTCTACGGGGCTGCCATTGATAGTAACCTGGACCGTTATAACCATCAGGCGGGAATCTTCAGAAGGGTTCGAGGAATCAATAGACATAGTAACGTAGGGACTGGAAGATTGCCCTCGATAACCCGTCCCCACTAGGTTCGAGGGTTTGCGTTTTCCGCCGGTTTCTTGGTTAGTTCAGAACAATTATGCACCGTGTGGCGATCAGAGGCACAGTAGGCACATAGGCCCTGTTCCCTTCTCCTCCTTCTTTCTTCAGGTGTTAAAGAACGGCGAGTAGTGCCGATTTGCATGGGCTCATCGTGAGGTTTGGGCGCTGCCGAAGGAGGTGAGGAGGTCCTTGAAAAGGAGGTACGTGCTTTTCTTCTTTCTTGACGCCTTTCTTGCATCCTGAACTCCATCTGAAGGGCGGCCGTCATAAGATCCTGCAGGGAAGTAGGCCGAGGAAAGTGAGCCATTTCATCTTTTAATTCTTCTCGAAGTCCTCTGCGGAACAAAATAAATTGAGACTGTTCAGACCAACCCGTCTCCATGGCCAATCTCTTAAATGAGGAGATATAAGACAGCACATCAAACTGTCCTTGACGAATGTCCATCAAGTCTTCACCAGCTGCCATTGAGACTTCGGGTCTCTCAAAGGTTTGTTTAACAAAAGCAATGAATGCATCGAAATTCTGAAGGACAGGGTCATTTCCGGTGACTAGAGGGGTGGCCCAAGCTAGAGCGTTCCCTGTCATATTAGACACCAGGAATCCAACCTTGGCATGATCTGAGGCGTAGGTGCGGGTTCTGAAGGAAAAATACACCCTGCAAGCGTCAAGAAATTCTTTTAGGGTCTTGGGGGAACCATCATACTTCCCTGAAGACAAAGGCATAGGGGGCAGGTCTGTGTTGGGGGGCTCCCTTACTGCCACCATTTGTTTTAACAGATTGTTTTCAGTTTTCATATTCTGCATTTCTAGAGAAAGGCTTTGTACCGCAGCGATTAGTTCCTGCACTTGCTCAGGAGTAGCCATGATTGGTGTTTGTGGGCGTTGCAAACTGTCAGCTTCCGATTCTACCACTGGTGTAATACCCTTCTTTCTCTCTTCAACCTCCTCACCTGTGGAGTCGAAATCCTCTTCAGCTGGACTGAGTGCTCGATGCGCCGTATAATCCTTTTCCTTTTTTCGAGGTTGAGAGTGTCTCCCACAAGAGGAAGCCACAGTGAGAGCGTGTAAATGCGCCCTGACCGTGTCCCCCTCCCGGGAGAGACAGGAAGGGGGAAAAAAGCCAGAGTAGGCAAAAAACCCCTTGGACCGGTAAGTATCCTGATGGCCGCTGGACGTGTATGCAGATGAATAATGGGAGAAGGCAGCAACCGGAACCAGGTGGAGTTATAATGCAGCGAAAAACGCCAAAAGGTAAAGAAAACAAAGTAAAGGCAAAGAGCTGGAACTAAGGAATGGAGGTAGAGAGGAAACGAAAGACTGGGACCGGAGTAGGACCGGTAATAAGGACGGTAAGAGTAAGAGAAAAAATGCTCGAGGAGCAAAAGGTAAACAGCGTGTAGCAAGACCGCGGCAGCGAGGAAAAGCAGCTGACCGTGGAAGGTTGCAACGCGCTGTGCTCAGGGAGAGGAGTGGTTAAATAGCGCTACGGCGGAGAAGACTAGACCGCATAGAGAGAACGTAGCGTCAGCGTGACGGGAATCAGGAAGTCCCTAAGCGGCAGCGGGGCCAAAGACGCCAGGTGCGGAGGCGGCGCATGACACCTATAGACAGTGTGCTGATAAAGGTGTATTGGCCGCTGGGCATGTATTCAGTAGCACTATCAAACAGCCTGTTAATTATCTGAGATCTTTTATAACACACTTTGAATGGGTGCAGAGAATGTTGCCCCAGTGTCAGGCACACATGGCTGCATCTCTTGTTTTTCTGAAAACAAAATAGCAATAAAACATTTGGGTGGTTAATCAAATTCAACGCAAGCATTGGCTGTTTTAGTTTTGGCTGATGAGGGGCACAGTCGCCAATCGCCATTTAATGCCGTGTATAAAGTTCCTTGATATATGATATGATATGGCATTTATAAAGCACCTGCACACGAGTATTTCTAGGCGCAACAAGACAAGGAGGGGGAAGCAGAGGGAGGACAAAACAATAATCATAGTAGGCTCAGTGTCAATCAGTTCAGCAAGCGCGGTGAAGTGCCAAGGTGAAGGAGAAGGGAGAAGTGCAGGTAACTCAAAAGTGAAGCCAGCAGGTGGCCCATAAGTGCAGAGAGAAGGGACTGTAGGGTTGCAGATACAGACTACGCGTGCTGGGGGAGCCAAGAGGCAGTGTGAGGTACAACTGGAAAGCCAGGAAACTGAGTCCAAGTTCAGAAGGTGGCCAGGTGACCAGTGCGTGGAGCAGTCGGGACATCAACAGGGGAGAGGAAGAGAGAAAGCGGAAGCAAAGAGGAAGGTCTTGAGATGCTTCTGGAACTGGAGGTGGTTCTGCTCAAGTTTGAGAGAGGCAGAGAGACTGTTCCAGAGGGAGGCGCCAGCTGAAGATAGAGATCTGTCCCCAACTCTCTACTTGGAAATGCGACTGACCCTCAGGGTTGGAGGTGGATGAGCGGAGAGCTCAAGAACGGAGATGTTTAGGACGAGAGAGTTGGGTGCGGTCCCAGGCACCAGAAAGCCGTGTGGATGATGCAGACGGTCTTGAAATTGATCCTTGCTGCCACTCGGAGCTAATGAAGAGATTTTGGAGCTGGAGAGATTCAATCCCTGGGCTTGAGGCCAAGGACACGTCTTAAAGTCCTGTTTTGTATGAGTTATAGAGGACGGAGAGTAGATGCAGGATGATTTAGAAAGAGGCTGTTGCAGTAGTCCAGCTTAGAGAGGTCCAGAGCTCTGGAGACAGTGAGCTTCTGGGGTAATGTGAGGCAAGGAAGAATACCTCTGAGGAGCTGTGGCTGATAGATTGACTACTTAGAGATGTCAGAGATGTTAGGAGAGAAGGAGAAAGTGGAGTCGAAGATGACCCCACGGTTCTTTGGCCGCCCACTCTGGGCCCTCTTCATGCTCCAACCTGTGAGACTAAGAACCTTGGGGTCATCTTCTACTCCACTCTCTCCTGCTCTCCTCACATCTCTGATGTGAGAGAGAGAGAGAGAGGAAAGGAGGGAGCTGTTGTTCCTTGGGCCCACAAAGCTATGAATCACAAATCATATGCATATCACGAAATGCTGTGGCAAGGGTAAGAACAGGATTACACAATCTCTGGTTGAGTCAATAATGACAAGAGACGTACTTACGTGATGGAAGTTGCAGACATGAAGGACGACAGGATTGATAAATCTGTCCCATCTCTCTGTTTGCAACTGTTGAAATCAATCCTGGGAAAAATGATAACACCGTAGAAATGCTATCCTGTCTCCCTACTGTGACATAGTGGAGAGGAATGCATTAAATTGCAATACCGCAGAAAATGGTAGACGTCTTTTCAGATATTAGCGCCATGTTTTGGTTTGACGCTCCACCCACCTGCCAATCACTGCTAATCTGTTTGTGCCTTCTAATTTTGCTGCCCTTTTTCCCCTACTTAAGCAGTCCTGCAACCTCTTTTCCTTTGCAGTTGGTGAGCAGGTTACATGGCCTAATCCCCACACTTCTTCTTAGTCCTGCTTCTTCCTTTCTGCTCTTAACTCTTACATCAAGGGCTTCCGAAGTGAAAGGCAGACAACGAAAAGGGCAATTCCTATTTGTACCTGTTTGGACTGTGAGGACATAGGACCAGAACCCCAGCCCCTCTTAACATCAGGTAAGCTCCATTGAACGCGTTTCACTTCTCTCTCCCAACAGTCCATTCCTACTATCACCACTCATCAGCAACCACACCGCACATCAACAACATCATGAACACTGCATTGCGGCAACCTCACCCATGTCACCATACACACCATTACCACTCCATCGTCCACCAATACATGGAAATTGATGCTAGCCAATGTCCGCTCAGCAATCAACTATGCAGCTGACATTGCTGACCTCATCACTACACATGACTCAGATGCCATCTTCATTACTGATACCTGAGAATTGTACAACAAGACCATCCAAACAAGATCGGCGGAGGACTCCCCATCATTTCAAGGCATCATGGCCATGCACCCAACTAGACTTCGCCACCATTGGCTCATTCGAAAATCTATCTTGCCACTTCCCACTCTCCCCAACAGACACAGTCACTTTTCATCTCATCTACAGATCACCCAAGCGCAACACCTCCTTCATTGAAGACTTCATGGACTTGGTCACCACCATGTCGCTCACACATGCCCACAACTTCCTCAGTGACTTCAACATCCCTGGCAACCCAGCAACTAAATCAATGAAGAAAGATCTCCACTGCCTACTCGAAACACTGAACCTCTCACAGCACATGAAAGAACCAACTCACAGGAAAGGTAATATCCTCAACCTCATAATAACCCCACTGAATACCCTTCATCACAGCTCTCCTATTCTGGTTGACTGATCGGACCATCTGGCAATCCCCCTTGAGATTAGTCACACCCCACCTCTCAAGCAAACCCATTGAAAACTAAGAACTTCCCAGTGGAGGCTGTCACACAAGACCTCACCAAACTCCACCTCACATGGGCTAATGTACCTCTGACGAACCAGGGCTTCAACTCGATTCTCCCAGAACTCAACACCACCCTCACAAACAACATCAACCACCATTCCCCAGTAAAATGATGCTCCTTGAAGCCTAAACCTTCAGCCTCGTGGTACACTGAAGAACTCAAACTCAACAATCAAACCAGCAGAAAACAAGAAAGAAAACGGTTGGTGAAAATCTTGCAGCACCTCCAAACTCATCCTGCTCAACAAACTCTGTGCTACATGCAGGTGACTGATCAACACTGCCAAGGCCAACTATTAGCAAAGCACTATAGCCAAGACCAACAATGAAAGCAGAGCCCTCTTCAAAGCCATCAAGCACTGCATGAATCCTCTGACGACCCACCCGTAGCACACTCATTCCGAACAACCCCTGCCATCAGCATTTACTTTAGCAACAAGATTAACATGACCCAGCACTACATAGACACCAGCACCACCACTGATAGTACACTGTATATCCCATCTTGCAAAACCACAACTACCTGGACAACATTCAAAACACTAAAATCCCTCTAGGCCATATCATATGCGGATTACATCCTCCCTGCCTCTTTACTCAAGACCCTTCCGACTGAAGCACTCCTCCCTTAGCTGACAATCATCAAGAGCTACCTACCTCAAGGCACCTTTCCCTCGACACTCAAGACTGGACAAATCCTGCGGCTTCTTAAGAAACCAACACTGGACCCTGATGATCTCAGCAACTACAGCCCCAATACCCATCGTTCCATTCTAGGTAAGATTCTTGAGAAAGCAGTAGCCAAACAAGGTCTCCAACACATCGAAGTAACTGAAGAAAGGAAGTCACATGGATAAGCACTAAAGTGATTTAAGTGCTCATGTTACAGGTAGGAGGTCAAAAAGGAAAGAGGTTCAGTCGGGTTCTCAAGTGTCACTTCATATTTTAATATTTATCCAAAACATTATAAAAACACACATTATACATTCGCAAAAGTATCAACATTAAAAATCATTACATTTTTTTATAATAATGCAAAATATTTGTTTCAAAACCATTGAAAAAAGTAGTTTTTGAGGTAGTAAGTTCCTAAACCAATACTAGTGAAAATCGTGCAAATCCATTTTGAAATTAATTCTAGTGAAAATCATGCAAATCCATTTTGAAATTAATTAATTCCATTAAATAAATTGGAGATGCTGTAGCAAACAGTACTATAGGAAGATAAAGTGTCAAGTGCCAAAGTGCAAAGTGCCAACTGTAATTACAACCAATAAATGCAAATTGTTATATTTCGTACATATTACAGTTTCGGTGACAGGATTCTATCTAATTCATTCAATTTGAACTGGTAATCACCTTCATCAGTCATCCAACACATTGAAGCCAATAACTTCCTTCATTCCTGCCAGTCTGGCTTCAGACCCAGATGCAGCACAGAAACAGCTACCATCAAGGTAATCGATGATGCCCTTAAAATCCTGGTTGATCGCCATCCTTCCCTCCTAGTACTCGACCTGTCAGCATCATTTTACCCAGTAAACCACCAGACACTCGATGAAAATTTACATTGTTGCATGGGGATCAGCAAGATCGTCCTCAGCTGATTCAAATCCTAGCTTGCGATCTGCCAACAGTTTGTACAAATGGATTCTTCCAGCTCACCAACTCTACCCATCTCTTCGGGAGTCCAGCAAGGATCTATCCTGTCCCCAGTAATCTTCAATCTTTACATGGAACCACTGGGAACCCTCCTCTCTCCACGCAATGTCCACATTCACCAATACGCAGATGACACGCAGATCTACCTCAAGATATTCTCCAGTGAAAACACCCAGAGGCTCAAAGCCTGCCTCACATTGATCCAGTTCTCGATGTCCAGTGCTTCCCTGAGGCTCAACCCCTCAAAGACTGAATTCCTACTGCTGACCAACAACACGAGCACCCTGATATCCAGATCTGACTCACTGCTATGAACATTAAGGGATTCACATACCCAGCTGGTTACCTGTGCCATCTCCCTTGTGTTCAACTTCGACAAACACCTCACATTCAAACAGCACATAGCAAGTAAGACACAAACGGCCTGGTGAAAACATTCTCTCAAGTGGAAAATCAAGCCCTTGATCTCAGAAAACAACTTCATATCCGCTGTCCAAACCTTGGTCTTCTCCCACCTGGATGGTGACAATTCCATTTTGGAAGGCCTTCCAGTGACTACCATGGTATTGACCTTATCATGGCAAGGTGCTGTGGGACTGCTGGTGATGCGGGGGGTGGCCGATTTCTTCCCCATCTGCACTCTCCATCCTCGTTTTCCAGTTGCTGTGAGCAAGGGCTGCATTTATGGATCTGCTCTGTTGTGAGTAGAGGATCAGCTGATGGCGACCTTCCTTGCATTCATAGGATATAAATCTTGCGATAACCATTACACACACACACAGCAGCGCTAAATCAGATAACCTGACAGTTACCTGGTATCCATGGATTGCCACCTGAACCCGGGAGTTGCCTTTACTTTTGTACGCACAATGATGCGTCTAAGTATCTCAGTGTGGTGAGTGCATGATTGATAGAAAGACATGTCCACACAACGTCACTCCAGTGTCAAAATATTCAATTACTTTCATGACAGGTCAGGCAGGCATGGAAATAGAAAGAGGGTCTCAATCTGGTTTGACAGATTCTTCGCTATTGTTTTCCTAGTGCCTTTTTGTATTATTGTCAAATGGCTTATCCTCTGAATATGTTTTCCATTGAGTACCAATTGATTTGCCCACAATCTGCCTCCCCCTCCCCATCAGCATCATGGATGTTTGGATCGTGCTCCTAATAGCGATAAAGACCAGGGCGACAGCCTGTACCAGCCCGCTCACATTGATCTATATCTCTATAATGACTGTCAGGAAAGACTCTCCTGTTCTCAGAAGATAAAGACATCCTACAGCCGTCGCAGGCTCCCGTACAACGCTATGACCACTATGTCCATTGTTCATGCAACAACTTCTGGTCCTCTTTTGTAGCTTCAAAGCTATGAAACCAAATTATCCTTGAAATCAGAAACAGTGCTGGTGTGTTTTGTCCAAATTCACTATTACCCTGAAATGTATTGTGATTTGCCATGTTACGTGGGGACGTGTTTTGTGATTATTTATAAATTGTACTACCAAATGATAAAGTTAGAAATTCTTCTGTTTCTTTCTCTTCTCCTTTTCTGGTCTCTTTTCAATTTTCTTTCTTCTACTTTTTCTTCTTATTTATATTGTGTTATGCTTTATGCTGTGTTATATTGTGTTGTGTTTTCTTTTCTTTTTGACTCAATCTTGTGACCAGGTTTGTAATTTTATGAAGCTTGTTTATTTCTGATTGTATTGCAAACTTTATTGGTGAAAATAAAAAATGATAATTCGAGAACCATGAAGAGGGCCTCTTTTCCTAACTTACTTGCAAAGATATAGTTAAGGTGAGAATATGGTTACAGCTATAAAAAAAAAGTCTGCAATTACATTTTTTAAATGACATTAAACTTTAATGCATTAAGTTTGCCTTTGTCAGTGAAAGTTACTACTGCAGTCTACACACTAGAGGTACCACAAAGAGCAGAAAATCAAAAGATTCTACACTCTGGTGAACATGCTACGTGTATATGGTGGCTCATTAAGTAAACTATATATTGTCATAAATGTCAAGTGTATATAATTAAACATAGGGGCGAAACACTCAGCAGTTATGCTGCACTTCACATCTGCAGTATAACTACTGTGAGAAATTGAGGGAATGTGTTCCTTCTCCCCAAGGGGTAACCCCACTGTGAGGCTAGGGAGGTGAGCCTACTGCGCAACACCTTCCCTGGGGGTCAAGGCAAGTGGGACCTCAGTAGGAGAGCCTCCCCTTAGGAGACAAGGACTCCCGTTCCAGTCACAGTGAAACCAGTGTGCATGCAATATTAAAGCATTGCCTTGCAGGCTCTGCCCTGCACCCTCTTCCTGCTGCCACTGTGTTTGCTACTTGTCTTTGTGCTGTACCCTGCAGCAATGTACCCGTTTCCTGTACTGATTGCCAGCAGCACCCAGACACTTTACTGTGTCGCACTAAAGACTGCAAACATAACCTCGAGTTTAAAAGACAGAAAACCAAAGGTTTGTGAGCAAAGTACTAAATTTACTGGATCTCTGGCTCTTTAATGTTAAATTACTATGACATTAGAGGTTCTGATCCGCAGCCCCTATCTGTAAAAGAGCTGCAGCAAGATAATCAATCTTTTTTTTCCTTTTTTCTCTCAAACACTGGACCTTTATGGGTGGAAAGTGTGATTTCTCTGCATCTGTACCTCTGGGTGGTGTTGTCTGCAGGGTGTGGTCTACCATCTTCAGAGAAGACCCTGCATCATTAACATGTCCTTCCATAACTCTTTATTACCAAAAACATGGACTTCAATTCCCATAAGTCACCTAAAAGATACCCCGAATCTGTGGCAGCCCAATCCGGAAAATCCTTTGGAATCTGGTTTGCATGCACACTGATTTCCCTGTGACTGGAAGAAAACAAAAGCCTTTCAATGGACTGCAACATTTATTTATTTGTATTTATTGTGCTTTTGTAAGGTGCTTATACATCAAGTAAATTGTGAAGAAAGAAAGAGGCAGTCCTACTAGGTCTTGTGAGCATTCAGAACGTGCAGGTGCAGAGAGAGAGAAGGAATGGGGGAGGGGGTAAGTGCTAGGATTCCACAGGGGGAAGTGCTAGGGAGTAAATTGCAAGCAGCTGTTATGTGCTTGGCAGAGATCACTTGGTAAAAGTGGTCAGCTGCCAATACAATAAGTGCAGGCCTGTGAGACAGTACAGGCCAGTGGGCACTCAAAGGCAAGTTTTGGGAGTGGGCGCAGGCTGTAGGTGATTGGGTGGGAAGGCCAGGACCCAGAAGGACACATAAGGCCCTGGTCACCAATCTCAGCGTCTGTGGGGTTTAGCAAGAGAGGTAGAGGGGGAAGAAGGAAGTTAAAAGGGAAGTCTTGAGGAGCTTTTGGAATTTGAGGAGATCCTGCTGAAGACGTAGAGGAAAGGGGAGGCTGTTCCAGGGGAGGGAGGCAGCCAAGGAAAGAGATCGGCCACCGGTTCGCTGTTCAGACAATCGCTTCACATGTAGATAGTTGGCTCCGGAGGAGCGTAAAGATCTGGAGGGAGAGTATTTGGTGAGAGCCAGTTGTAGATAGCGTGGTCCCCGGCCCCAGACAGCCTTATGGATGATGCAGAGGGATTTAAAGTTGATCCTTGCAGCAACCGGGAGCCAGTGGAGAGATTTTAGGGCTGAAGAGGGCGTGAGGCCAAGGATATGTCTTGTATCCCTATTCTGGATAAGCTGGTGGGGACGTAGAGAAGAAAAGGGTAGATTAAGGAAGAGGTTGTTACAGTTGTCAAGCATAGAGCGTACCAGAGCACTAGCGACATTGAGCTTCTGGGGGAAAGTGAGGAAAGGAAGGAGTCCTTTGAGGAGGGGGGGTTGAAAGTGGGTAGGAAGGAAAGAGAGGAGTTGCAAATGACTCCACGGTTTCTGGATTCAGATGAAGGAGAGGGGGCAAGCCCATAGAGGGAGGCCAGAGTGAAGGGAAGAAAGAGGGAGCATAGAGGGAGGTCAGAGTGAAGGGAAGAAAGAGGGAGCAGAAGTCCTGATGGGAAGGCTGAGTTTTGCTGGCATTGAGGTAGAGATCATTGGAGGCACACCTGGACGGGATGGCAGATAGGCAGTCAGGAATAATGGAGGAAGTAAGAAGAGGATCAGAGGGAAGTTTAAAAAAGAGTTGTGTGTCATCTGCATGTCATTGGAAGTAAGGGGAGAACATAGAAATTAGGTGTGCAAGCGGTGCAGGTTAGATGTTAAATAGCCAGGGAGAAGGGTTGAAGCTCTGGGGAATGCCACACGTGGAGACAGAGGTGGGAGAGGAGAAAAAGCCCAGGATAAACTGGGAGGGACGGTCAGTGAAGAAAGAGGTCAGCCAGTCCAGTGCCCGCTCCGAGATATCAAGGGTATCGTGGAGCCGTTTTATGAGGATGAAGTGGTTGACCGTATCAAATAAAGAGGAGAGTGTAAGTAGAATAAGACCAGCTGGAGAGTTAGAGTCCAGATATACAAGCAGTTCTTCACGGGTGTCCAGGAGAGCAGTTTCTGTGCCACTGGATGCTTGGAATCCAGATTGATGGTCGTGTAGGCAACCAACAAGCTGTGTGTGCTGGGTCAGTTAGGGGAAGACCAGCTTCTCGAAGAGTTTTCCAAGGAAGGGGGTGATAGATATGAGGCACACAAGAGAGAGCTTGAGGGAAGAGGGGGGACACCCAGTAGCAAGAGAGTGATTGAAGAAATCAGCAAGTGCAGGGGCAAGAGATCCAATATTGTTCTTAATAGTTCTGCAGTGGGGGACCTGCTTGGAGAAGACCATTATAGAACAGACCACTCTGGTTGCCTCATTGGTTGTGATAGGAGAGAAGGAGGAGTGAAAGGCAGAGGGAGGATGGGAGGCCATAGGCAGCCGGGGGATGGGAAGAGGGGAGGAGGAAAAGAGAGGGAGAGTGCTCAGGATGTCCTCAGTTTTTGCAGTGAAGTGTGTGGCCAATGCATTGCAGAGGGTCTGAGAGCGAAGAGGCAAGGTGGAGACTGCATATGGGTTGGCTTGTTCGTTGCAAATTCTAAAGAGTTCAGCCATGTTGTTGGATGCACCAGATACACGAGCCAGGGTGTGAGCCCTTTTCTTGGAACAAATGGACAGTCGGTATTGCCTTTGGAGAAGATGACAGGGCGGTTTGCCGGAGGATGAGCCTGCGGTCTGCCACTTCCGTTCTGCAGCTCTGCACGTGCGTTGCAGAGCTGCAAGATCATTATCACACCAGGTGTTACGCTTGGTGGCATGTTTCAGGTGGATACTCATGACTGTGGCAAGAATGTCGATTGTTAGTGATGGCAAGATGGAGATTACTGAGAGCAGAATCAGAGGTAGAGTCACAGTGGGAGGAGAGGGGGATGAAGGTGGATGTGAAGGCAGCAGCTGACACTTGTTTTAATCGGGCAGATGTCCGTGAATGAGTTTGGCAGAGGTAAGGGAGGTGTGGTCAGATGGCAGAGAGGCCCCAGGTGAGATGAGTGGAGGGAGTGGTCTGACCAGGAGAGTGGGGTGGTGAGTGGGGCAGAGAGCAAAAGATCAGTGTGGATCAAGGCATCGAGAGTGTGTCCAGCAAAGTGGGTAGGACCAGAAAGGAGAGGGAGTGCGAGGGGCAGAGGTCACGGAAGAGAGTGGATCTCATGGCTGAGGAGTCAAGGTGGATGTTGAGGTCACCCAGAAGAAGAATTCTAAAGGTAGATGTGTGGAGAGAGGAGGAGAAATAAGCCCATTCTGAGAGAAACAGGGTGATAGAGCCAGGTGTCCTGTAGATAGTGGCAATGGTCAGGGAGAAAGTGGGAGAGATGACGATCTTGCAGACTAGGCTCTTTAAGGAGGAGTATGGCTGGGTGAATTTGAGGGAAGAAGGGACCCGCTCAAGGAAGATCAGGGCAACCCCACCGCCAGCACAGTTGGGGCGAGGCTTGGAAATGATCTTGTAGCCATCAGGGAGAAGGGAGTCAAAAGCAGTGACTGTACCGGCATTGACCCATGTCTCAGTAAGAGCGAGGATATAGAGGTCAAGTCTTCAAGGAGGAGGCAGATGTCAGCAGAGTGTTTGATAGCAGAGCAAGCATTAAGCATGGCTAGATGCAGCAGGTTAATGCCTTTGAAGGTTTTCCGATGAGGGGTACACGGGTGTGGTACACCAGTCAGAGGAGGGGGGACAGAGAGAGAGAAAGAAGGAGTAGCAGGTGTAGGATGGAAGTTGATGAGGTACAGCAAGCACTGGTCGAAGAGGAGGAGGTTGGGTTGACGACCCTGAGCCATGATAGTGCCATTGCGATAGACATTGATACACCTGGATGATGAGAATTCCGCCAAGAGTACTACCCATCTAGTGCCACCATTAATGGGTAAAAATGTGAGAGGAGAGAGAGTAGAGCTAATATGAGGAGTCCAAAGATCTGGAGAGAGGACAGGAAGGAGGATATTGAAGACAATCTGTCTGGAAGTTGTGCTGATGTAACAATCTGCAATGGATACACCGGGTTAGTGGTCAGGATGTCTTTTTTAAACCTTATCCTTCCAGACTTTGTGAGAGAAGGAGGATAGGTGATAGTATAGCAGTTAGAATAGATAGGGGAGATGAGGGGTGTCATGGAGTGGCGCAGAGATAAGGATGAAAGGTAGAGGAGAGACTGCACAGTACGAACACAAACTCATCAAGCAGCCTAGTAGCCAAAAAGCAAGAAAACAGATGCTATAGAAACACTTGAGTACCAAAAATGAGGGTGTAGAGTTGTTAAAAACACACCAGGATTCGAATTTACCAAAGGCACAGAAATGTGATGCAAAATGTGGGTGAAGAGTTGTTAAAAAACCACCAGGATTTGAATTTTCCATTGAGAAGGGATATAGTAAGGCATAGAAAGGCAGAATGGCATAGGCGCACCTGGGTTCAACAGCTATGCGAGCTAGTAAAAAGGCAGAACAATGTCCAGGACAAATCTCCAGAGGCACAAGTTTGTGGGGTAGCTGGCTGCATGCTGGGTAGCTGTTCCATGAGGTTTAGAGGAGGTGGAGCGTGAGGTGCTGCGGGAGAGGAGATGGGGGGGCCTTCAAGCCCTCCAAGGCCCAGACAGGACTACTGTGGGGCCTTGATGAAGAGACTGGCTTTCGCCTGCCAGCTCTCAGGGTTGGTCCTTTAAGAGTGAGGCTGTCTAATAAGAGAGGCGGCTTGCCAAGCCATGCATGAACTCCTCTGCAAGAGGAGGAGGCAGCCATCTTGAAGCAAATTTGGCAAAAAGAACTCAGATAGCCAACGGGATACAACAAAGGTTAAACAGCTTAACAAATACTGCACAAACATGCGCTTCCACTGAGCAGGATGATGAGGCTCTTCCAATAAAATACACTGGTGCGAAGCGCTCGTCACACGGAATTCGAATTTAGCCCACATTAGAATAAGAAATCTCTTCAGGTCTTACCTTGCCAGCGGAAATGGCCATGCTGCTCCTGCAGCGTGAGGTGATGGTCAGGTGATGGGCACTGACCCACAAGGTTTCCTTCCTGCCTGCCTTTGGGAGATGTAATAGCGGAAGGCAGCTCCAGCCAACATTCAAAATGGCACAGCAATTATTGTGCTTTTGCTTCCATACAAAAACTCATGGGGCCTCATTACGATTTTGGCGGTAGCCATGCCGCTATTGGCGGCATGGCTGCTGCCAAAATCGGGTCCGAGTCCGGGTTCCCAGAATGGGGAATTACCGGGCCATTCCGAGTTCGGAGGGCCCGGTAATTCCCCCCTTCAGGAACCCGTGCCCGGACCTTCCCCATTCCCATTTCAGCCCCCATAGGGCTGAATGGGAATGGGAGAGGGAGCAAACAGCGGTCCGATTACGAGCGGCCCGTTGTTTGCTCCCTCCTCCCCTCACGGGACCCGTTCTGCACGTTTGGTAAAACCAGACGTGCAGACTGGGTCCCGCGAGGGGACCTCGTAATGTGGCGGAATGGTGTTAACGGGTCCGCAACCTTTTGCGGCACCCGTTAACCCATTGCGCCCCACTTGTAATGCGGCCCCTGGTGTTAGGCAGCACTGGATCCTCTCTCTAAGTCCATGTCTGAGGTTTCCATTAACCACACAGGTGACTGCTTGCGTTCAGCCCAATCATGCAGCTACATCCAGGCTTTCTACCCTGATAGCACTGCTTATAAGCTGGCACACCCTCAAGCGTCCTTGTTCTTGTGTTGCATTCTGATCCCTGAGCAGCTGTGACCCATTTGGAGTGTCTCTCCACCTTGCTGACTTCTGCCTTTTGCTTTGTTTGTCACCTTTTCCTATGCCTCTGCTGCCTGGCTCCAATTCTTAACGCCTTGCCTTGTAGGCTCAACCCTGCACCCTCTGCCTGCTGCAGGTGTTTTTGCCACTTGCCTTTTTGCTGCAGCTATTTCCCCACTGTTTCTTGTCCTGATTTATTTATTTATTTTATTTATTTATATATTTATAACGCGCCGAAGCTCGCAAGTATCAGGGCGCGACAAAGACACGGATGGACTCAGTGTGAGTGCAGAAATGGTAAGTGTGTCAAATTTATCTAAAGAGCATGATTTTCAACTGCTTTCTAGAGAAATTGAAATTGCTTTCCAGCCTGAGATTGCAGGGTAGCTCATTCCAAAGAGAGATAGCTTTGGTGGGAAAGGCCTTACCTAAGCCTGTGGCTTTTACTCTGACATGGCCGTATTCCAGTAATCCTTGCTTGGCAGACCTTAGGCTATGGCTAGGTTCATACCATTTGAATTCCTTTTTCAGGTATGCTGGAGCAGTGCCATATAAGCATTGCTGGACCAATGTCAGAGATTTAAAACGAATACGCTTCTTTATAGCGAGCCAATGGAGGTCGATTCTGTCTTTTGTTATGTGGTCGCCTTTAGATTTTCCTTCGATGGATCTAACTGCATTGTTTTGGATTATTTGACATTGCTTAATGCAGCTATTGCTGGAGCCTAGCAGCAGTGCATTACCATAATCCAGTCGTGACAGGATAGTGGCTCTAGCAATTATAGCACTGTTTTTGGTGTTTAGAAATGGCCTAATTCAGCAAAGCGGTCTCTGGTTGTACTGGCAGTTTCTTTGCAGGTACGAGGTCTGCGCCTCCGCTCCTGGTGAAGATATTGCAAGTATAGTATATGCTGAGTGTCTTAACCTTATTTACGACTGTGATGTTAGAGTCTTTTATAATGAAGGAAGAGTAAGCTCAGCCTAGGTTTTGTAAGGCTTTAGTTGTTCCAAATGTCATAAGCTCGGTTTTGGAGCCATTTAGACACATCCAGTTGGATTTCATCCAATTTTCAAAGGTATTGTAAATGGCTGCTAGTCCGTTGTTGTCTAATGTGTGGTCACCACATAGTTCCAAGATTAGTTGCGTGTCATCTGGAAAGTTGGTAAAGTAAATCCCAAACTGTGAGAGTAGGGTGCAGAGACAGCAGATGTATGGATTAAAGAGAAGGGGGGAGAAGCTAGCTCCTTACGGGACACCACAGTCTACAGGGTTAGAACTGGTGGCATATCCACCCGAGGTGATTTTGGAGTTTCTATCCTCTAGGAAGGATGATACCCAATCAATGGCTTCTTCTGAGCAGTTTCCAGATGTATGTAGGGTCTCTCGGAGCTTCCCATGGTCTAATAAATCGAAAAGCTGCCGAGAGGTCCAAAAGAATCAGCAAGCCTGCCTTTCCTTTATCCAAGATACTCAGCATTTTGGTTTGAAGGTCAAGCAGTGCAGATTTGGTGCTATGAGCACTTCTAAAGCCCGATTGCTGGGAATGCAGAATGTTGTGCTTGTCCACATACTCTTGTAGTTGAAGCGTGATGTCTGGCAGCGCCCAGTCCCAGCCCCTGTACTGTGTCCCTGTAGCTTTCAGTCTCTGTTACTTGTGTTGATTCCTGTCGGTATCCTCTGTTCCCTTCTCTGCCATTTCCTTGCTTCCAGGTCTATTTACTTCCGGGCTTTACCCCATCAGTCAGTCTCTGTTTTTCTTGCTTCTGTTTGTACCCTTTTCCCTTTTGTTCTAGTCCTTTTATCCAAAGTCTTGCCTTGTATAGTTCATGTGTTTCCAGTCCAGTTTTCCAGCCTGCTTTTGTTACCTAGATTGTTACCTTGTACCAGTATCCTGCTCTGTTATCTTGTACCATTACTCTGCTCTGTTACCTTGTACCAGTGCCTTGTCACTGTTGCCATGTACCTGTACCTTGCCTATGTTCCCTTGCATCGGTTCTGTGCTACAGTATTATGCTTTCCTACTTCCTGCTTTTCTGTTCTGAACTCTTGATTCCTTTTTGGTGCTCTAAGTGTCTGGGCCATTTCCATTTTCCACTTTTTCCCCCTTCGTTCAATGCGGAAATCATGTGCATCTTTTGTCTTCTCTTCGTAATGGCCCTCCTTTGTAGGGTTGCCGCAGACTGTTCGTTGTTGTCCTTTGATTCTTCTGTTGAAGAGTCATTTTCAAATTCTACCTGTCGGGTCTTGGCTTTTTTTCTCTGGCTGGGTCTCGCTGCTGTGTGGTGACTGCTCTGTTAGCACTGAGAAGTGGCATTCTTTTGTGCAGTAATATAGACGCCCACACCTGCTGCACGTGGTGCATTGTGCTGGGTAGGTTTTCCCATGGCATGCTCCGCCGCACCATCCGCACTCTCTGGGACTTAGTATGTGTGATCTCCATAGTGGGGGGGTCGCCTGATGTTTTCTCTTGTCGTCCTTGTCTGACAGTCTTGCCACCTTTGTGTTAGATGTGAATTTTAGTCCCTGTATGGTGTTTCCCATGTGTGTGGCTCTGGCATGGTCGAGTTCTCTTTGGCGCCCATATTCCAGTATGCAGTGTAGGGAAATTATTCTCTTCTCACACAGCACTATTCGCCACTGTTCCTTGGAATTCATCCCATATGTGATTTGGCGTCTTATTTCATTTTCATCATCCTCAAATTAGCCTGACAGCGATAATTTGCACAATAGTGTGGTATAGGCATTGGGTGTTTCTGTTTCGTCTTGCACTGTCGTACAGAATATAAATACCTCATAGTCTGGGTTCAATTATGGCATGAAATGTTTTGTGAGGGCTCTTTTGGCTGTATCATCGTCATCCTGGGCTCCTACACTTGAAAGTGAATTGAATATATGCACTGATTCGTAACCAATAATCAGGAGTAGGTGTGATCTCATTTTTTTCTTGGGGATGCTACGCAGGGATGTCATTTGGGGGTAGCTAGGGGTCGCAACTGCGACCCCTGAGGTCTCCTTTTCTACCCCAGTGGTCTCCCATGCTACCCCTAAAAATAAAATCTTAAAAAAGTATTTTTTTTTAATTGAAGCTCCTGGTCTGTGGCCAGCTTTCTTTGTTTTTAGAGTGGCTGACTTTCGTGTTCAGGCCTCTGGAAAAGCAGGGGATTCCATAAGTGTAACACTTTGAACAGTGACCATAAATACAAATGAATAGGAATAACAAATAATGTGTCTTTCTGGAATTCTATACAATCATTGTTAGACTCATTAAATTCTATAAAATCATTGTTAGACTCATTAGAGGTTTACAAAACAGAGGGGGGTCTGGGAAACTCTCTACCAGCACAAACACAGCCCATTGACTTGTTCTTGGGTGGATGGCTCCTGGGAGAGTCTCAACCAAGTCTTTAGCTCACTGTTCTTTTCATAGAAAAGAAATGTCCCCGCATATCAGTCTTTGTCCTGCCATGGGGCAGTCCAGCACCGAAATGCTAGGCAATTCTCTTCTGAACAAGAGTACCACAGCAACCCCATACACTTGTTTCAGCCTAGTTGGGCATCATCAGTGAGGTGAAGCTTTGCCTCTCTAAGAGCAGTGAGCAAGGGGTCCACGTCTGGATTCCCCTGGTAATTTAGGGTGAGACCCAAAGTTACTTGGTATGCAAAACAGAGGGGGGTCTGGGAAACTCTCTACCAGCACAAACACAGCACATCGACTTGTTCTTGGGTGGATGGCCCCTCGGAGAGTCTCAACCAAGTCTTTAGCTCGCTGTTCTTTTCACAGAGAAAAAATGTCCCCGCATATCAGTCTTTGCCCTGCCCAGGGGCAGTCCTTCACCAAAATGCTAGGCAATTCTCTTCTGAACAAGAGTACCACAGCACCTCATACACGTGTTTCAGCCTAGTTGGGCATCATCAGTGAGATGAAGCTGTGCCTCTCTAAGAGTAGTGAGCAAGGGTTTTTAGCCATTTCTTCGGGTCTCCGGGGGACACCCTGGAGTCTCTAGGTTTTCGATGCAGTTTCCGGGTCCCGTCCAATCCTCCATCCGATTGGCTACCGGCAGCTGTCTTTTGCAGCCAATTGGATGGAGGATTGGACGGGACCCGGAAACTGCACGTATGCAGTATTAACACGTTTATTTTGCTTAAGCTTTCATTCTTTTTGCCCAGTTTGCTTTATGTTTTTGTCGCCCTAAATTAAAGGACAACTAAAACATAGGCGTTTTTCAGCTTCCATTCTTTTTGGCCAGTTTGCCAGGGCTCAAATCGAGGGTACACGCGGGTGGACTGAGACCACCCACTTTTTTCAGAGCATGGTCTAGGTCCCCCCCAGGTAAAATGAGAAACATTGAAGGTCCTCTTTGAGTTCATGAATTAAAGCCGACCTCAGGGAGTGAACCACAGCCATCGGCTTTGCAGGCTGAATACTTCACCACTGCACTTTATAACCTCATAAAAAATAAACAATTCAGTTGAAATGTCCAATTTCGGTTGTGCACGTTCCAGGGAAAACCTTTGTATAGGGAGTTTAAAACATGCACACATGTTAACGTTTTCAAAAACACTATTTGAAGAAAATATCATCTCTTGGTTTTGTGTGTGTATTGTTTTTACAGAAGCGAATGCCATTCGCCCTGTGCAATTTGGTTGGTTATGCATGCCCTTGGAAATTAACATTTATTGCAAACGTGTCTCTAATGACGGCTAGAACAACAGAGTTTACCTTTTTGACAGGTGGGTGGGGCGTGTGGGCAGAGCCGTGTGCAAATGGGTGGAGCCTTTTGTGAATGTGGGCGGGGCATACATCTCAGGGTATTTGATTTTTAAATGTAGGCGGGTATGACTCAGGTGGGTTGGCAGACTGCTCACACATACCTTTGCCAGACCATTTATTTTCTCTTGACCTGCTGATGCGGATAGCATCATCGAAAAGGTTGCGCGCGCATAACCACGACGCACTCCAACGGATAACTGCACCTACCGTTCAGCCTAGAGTTTCCATCCCATTCACTTTGATTTCATAAGGGTGCAGCACTGCCCTCTGCTGGGAAGCATGCCACATCGCTCGCAGCCATCTATGTTTTCCGGTAAAGGCAGTGATGTCATTGTGCATAGCATGCCAGCCAGGAAGCAGTCCCGGGGGAAAACACATTAAAGACACACATGTATGCTGTTCCGAGCTCCAAATTCAGTAAGGTGCTACACAACCTTTTTGTTTTTTGGCGGATAACGGCATAGGCGCGGAGTACACAGGGTCAGCTGACCTCGTACTCCTTGAACCAGGGGAGCAGGAGGGACATTCTGGCCCCCGCGGATATTCCGCCTGAGGGCGACCAAAAAGGAAAACAGAAAAAAAAAAGATTGAGTGCTGTGCACTGTTAAATCGCTCAGTGTGACACTGCTTCTGGCTCCACTCCTGCTGTGCTCAGTGAGGTGTTTTGCATGCATCTTGTAAAATTAGCAAATGCTGCTCGCTTCAAAGTAGGAAGAACCTCTCATCAGGGGACCACCTGAGCCTTACTTGAGAGGTGGCTTGGGATGGAGGGTGCTCAATAGGCCAAAGCTGTTTGCCACAGAAGAAGTAGGCGAGCGAGGAGATCAAAAAGCAGAATTTGTGGAAAGACAGCTCAGCAGGTTAGGCGCCTGTTGCTGAAATGTTATCTCTGTATACCTGTTTGTAAATCCTATTTTTTTTCCAAAAATTGCTGCAAAATATGTTCTGAAATTAGTTGTTTCATCATTGGACAGGTGTGTTGAGTTCAAAGCACCACGGCCCAGGCGAATCAGTTACTCACAGGTGATGCATTAGTACCTTGTCCTGTCGAATGAATGCCTAAGCGGCCATCTTCAGTCCACCTCCTGCTCTGGGGCGTTGATGCACAATCTGTCTCTCTGTACTCTCCATCCTTCGGCAACAGATAGCATGGGGTAGAGAAACAAAATGGCGGGAAGCAACGACGCTTATATTACTAAAGGCATAGTCAGCGCACCACCCTTCCTTGACAAACTTCACTATCTGCAAAGTGCGAAGAGTCTGAGGAACACAGTGTGTCCCTCGGCAGTGAATTTTGCCAGAAGGGTCCCGCTTCTGCGGCGTGGGGCCATTTCCTTTTTTAAGGAGTTTGAACATTCGCCACATGTGGTGCTAGGCACGAAAAGCCTGTGGTACTAGGTTATCCAGCGACTGTGCACGCACGGCAGAACTCGGCAATGGTAGCCAGGGTGAAAAAACAACATGGCTGCCATTATAGCCGAGCACAACATAATGTGCACTCGCAACAGAGTGAACAGTGTCTGTGGGGATCTTAGCTGCCAAGCGGCCCAATGTCATGCGTGACGCCTTGAGCCAACCCGGTTTTTCCCATCGCATTCGGAATTTATAATTTCGTTTGGGCCCTTTAAATTCCAGTATGCAATGTTGAAAGCCAGAATTGTCAAGTATGCCATGGGCACAAAAGGAAGGCAGTTTATGAGGAATAGTGATGCAGCCTGAGACCCGTTATGGAGTGTCATTTTTCCCTTGTTGATATTTATTCTGCATGTATATATATGGGGTGCCAACAAACAAAAATCAGGGTGCAAGGAAAAGAGCACAGGGATTGAAGCGAGGATGTGAGAAGGGATGCAGGTGCACATACGAATGAGAATGGGGATAGAGAAAGGGAGGAAGCCACTGAGAAAAGGTGCCATTCATGAGAAGCAAGCGGAAACATGAGTGAGAAAGGATGAGGGGAGGGGGAGATAAAAAACAAGGGTGTTAGAGGAAGGATGAGAAAAAACGCATTTTCCAGGCACTGTCATAGTAGTATTAACTGCCCATTGATGGTAGCAGCTGCAAAACTGTGTGAGTACCTTGGCATATAATTGCAGTACCTGGCAAATGCCTAATACTTATACGCACGTGCCAAAACTGTTGGCTTTGCCAATGCTTGTTGATAACAGAACTTCACTGAAGGGCACACGTAGTGCTTATAAATTGAGTGGCTGAAGGCAGACTTGGTTAATACATTTTTATTACACCAGTAACTAGCACACAGCTCCAATTCAGTCATTAACTCTGGGAACACTGATTTGAAAATCACTAGAAGGCACTTTGATCACAGAGTTTGATGGTAAGGCTTGATGCAGGTAGCTCAAATAGATCCCAGGAGAATGGGTTTTGGGTTGGGAGGGGCAGGAAGTGGGTGGGGATGGCCATAGGATTAGCATAGCCACGGGCAGTCAATGGGTGAGTAAATAACCAAACCATGCCTACAAGCTTTGTGTCCATCATATACCAATTCTTCCTAGCTGTATTCTAATGAACGGAGCAGGACATTTCGGCGCGGCCGTTTCAGCGCGGGCCGATTTGGCGCGGCCAATTCGGCGCGGGAGCCGGTTCGGCGCGGCAGCCCGCGCCGAACTGGCCCGCATAGAAATGTCCTGTTGAACGGGCCTCATGTTGCACTGTCTCGCTGATTTCTGAATCTGCCGAAAGCGCCAAGAAGTAGATCAGTTAAATTATTACAGATAAGCGCACGCACTGGTAATAAATAAACACACGACTTCCTTCAGCGCCCGAAGAGAAACATATGATATGGGCTATTTCAGATACCATTATAAGGTTGGCAAACTGTGCACAGCCAGCTTGGCATACATCCCTGCATCAGCCCTGGTCCTGAAATCTGCTCTGATGGGCCCATGTGTTTTTACTAATTGTTTACTGCACGTTTTCTTACCACGTGTTCTGCAAAATCTGATATTGCCTAACCCAAAGCTATCATCTACTTTTTGTGGCAAAGAAACAGTACATAATTTGCGGTAAAAATTGCTCTGATACCTCAAACCCACAAAGATGCTTCAAATAGACTGATGTCTTGTTCACAGAACTTGCCCACAACTTAAAAGCAGGAGCCCCCAGTGCAGAGCCTTTAGAAACTCACCGGCCTTGGATTCTTCCATCCAAAAACAATCACACCGTGTGGATCATGCTAGGGTTATTCAGCAGCCACACTGTGCACTGCACTGGCACGGGAACACAGGAATGACGAAAAGCAAAAAAACAGAGAATCCCACGGCGCGCCAAAACATCCCAGCGCCAAAACATCCCGTCGCCGAACCGGCAGCGCCGAAACAGGGTGTACCGCTAATGAAATAGTTTCGGCTTTTAGGTGGTGCTTTAGCGCCATCTACTAGCCAAAATGAACAAGGTGGAGTGTGCAGCACTCTGTACTAAAGACGGGCAAGGCAAGACTCTGTAGCAGCACGATACACAATGTTATCACCCCTTGCATCGCCTCTTTTCCCACTGGCCCTGCTATCTGTGGAGTGCTCACGGGTTGCACCGCACTGAAAAGTAGGGAAGGTACAGGGAAGCAGGATAGCCGGAAGGAAGTGTGCATAGGAAGTGGTTTCAACATTCCCTGAATGCCAACAAACGATATATCTATCATACGCTATAATGAGGTCATATCTACAGGCGGTGACACAAACAAGACGGTTTATGGTCATTGCATCGAATTATTACCATCGACGGACCATTCCACTGAAAAAATTGCATTGAAAAAAATGGCATTGAATGCATTTTTTTAAATGCTTTTTTTTATGGGGGTTCCGCCCCAACTCCCCTTTTTTACCCTTTAAAAGCCATTAAAATTAAAGTAAACCCTTTACCTTTAAAAAAAAATGCATTCAATGCATATTTTTTTGATGCAATTTTTTCGATGGAAAGGCATTCGATGGTAATGCATTAGATGTAAAGACCAGATACCAAACAAGGCAGCATTTGTCGTACTTTTCTTATCTGGTCCTCGGTTTTGCCCTGTTTAATAACTGGAGACAGCCTTTGCAGCATATCGTGAAACTACATAGGAAAGCGGATATGAAACACATGAGTCATTATGTAAACACATCTATAACCATACCACACTATGGGCCTGATCATGACCTCGGCAGTAACCCTTAAATCCGGCGGTAGCGCTATTACCGCCGGATTTAAGGGTCTGCCGAATCAGGGCTTTGGCAGATTTTGCCCCAGCTCTTGGCTGGGGGGAAATCCGCCAAAAATTCACGCTATTACCGCTGGTGGGAAATCCACCGGCGGTAAGAGCGCGAATTTTCCCCATTGAGCCCAATGGGGAATGGGGCATTTCCGAATGGGCTCAATGGGGAATGGGGACTTCCAAGTCCGCCCAACTTGTGATCCCGCGCTTTTAGTGCCGGGGGCTATGGCAGTCGCGCTAATAGCCCCCGCGCTAATAGCGTTAGCGTTACCACCGAGGTCGTGATCAGGCCCTATCTCTATAGCAGCAGCAGTTTAAACCCAGGAGGGTGCATTTGGGCCGGGAGGGGCAGGAAGTGGGTGTGAATGGACAAAGGAATTAGCAGGGGTGTGGGTAGTCAACGGATGAGCAAATAAGCAAACACCTCCTACAAGTATTCGCCTCTCCTCAAATGCCACCTCTACCTGGCTGTACTCCAATGCCCGCGTTTCGGCTTACAGGTGGTGCTAAAACTAAAAAGGACAAACAGGTGTTCCTCCCAACCACCGCCTTATATCCCCCATTGGACTGTTCATCAAAGGCCTATGGGCAATTGCAACAGCTGGACTTGAGACTTGGCGCCAGGAAGTAGGATTTCACAAGACCACCGACCAGGTATCCCGCCTAAATCTCTTGCCAGCGGAAGCTGTGACTTTAGGGAAACAGTTGTTTTATCTGGCATTGGTAGATTTGAAATCTGCTTTTGACGTTCTACCCCGACAACACCAATGGGAGCGACTGACGAAGCTTCCAGCCTGACCTCGTGTGATGTCAATGATCCTGACACTATGTGCTGAGAATGTTGCTTTCCTTCACTCAAACTTCGCTGGGGTCGGAAAGCGAGATGGCGAGCACGTCCTATCGAGAACAGGGTTATTAGCGATGTGTAATCGCCCACTTCTACGGTACACTTGACTTATCTGGACTAAAGGCTGATTCCCTTGTGTTAGGCAGGGTGGCGCAGCGGGGGAATTTTCCAAGCCTTTTGGCAGGGTATCCAATGATGATAACGAATACATGTAAAGAATAACGTTTTTACTGATTAAAAAATACAGAAAACACATTGCATTTTTAATTAAAAATATCTATGGGGTCTGGGCTAAGGGATTAAAATGGATGGGGAGGGATTGGGTTCGGGTTATTATCGTAGAGAAACAGGGTGCTTGGGAGGTGCCCAAATAAAAAAATTCAAAAAGAATTCAGTATATTTTGGTTCTTTTCGTTTAGTTAATGTTTTCCTTAAAACATTTTTCGTTAAATTCACCCAGATCCTTTTGTCAGGAGGGCTAGTCGGCTTGCATTTGAACTTGGAGCTCAGTGGGTCTCTAGTGCTCTGCATGGTGCCTACTCCTGGGAGTTGCAACGCAGGTTTATAGAGACAAAAGAAAATGGGCCTCATTATGAGTCAGCCAATCTGCCGACACTGTTGTTTCCTGACCGGCAAATTCAGGCGGACATGGAAACATTAGCTCAGTCAAAGACGGAACCAGTGTTTCCATGGTCCCCATTCCCATGGAGTCTTATAGGACTCCATGGGAATGGGGATTTACAGAATTACGCCTCCGGAATTACTGGGTCCCCGGGGTTGTAATGCCCTAGTGATTCCGGCAATCACGGAGGCGGAATGGTATTACCGGTCTGGCGGCAGCCTGCTTGGTTTTCCTGCAGGGCTACTGACGGACTCGTAATGAGGCCCAATGTCTCTTAAAATCGTATTTGGTCTTCCCAGTAGTAGACCTTCATGCTCATTTTACTTACTTAGGCTAGTTACAGGCGACCTTTCACATAAAGTCAAGAATCTGCTTCTTTCAATTAGGAAGTGTAGTTTCCGCAGGTTAAGTGGATATAGGGGGGCTGGAAGATAGTCTAAAACGACCCATCGCTCTTGTCTGGGTCAAAACGTTTAAGGGCCTATTCGTTTGGAATGAGAAAAGTCCAGTCACTCAGCGACAATTGTTTAGATTCTGATATGCTTCAGTTGCTGGTAATATTTATTTAACAGAAGATTCAGCCTGACACGTGTTTCGAGCATAAACGTGCTCTTCATCCGAGGCTGGTAAGACATTGCATCAATTCAGATGTGCACATTGATTATACAAATCTGTGCAACCCAGGAACCAAACACAAGGGGACAGGTCAGTCGTTCAATATATGTCCATGTACAATAGTTCACAAAGAGGGTATAGTGACATTTCAAATCAAAAGTGGACATACATCCTCAATATAGCAAATGCCATTAAATAATGGACACAAAAACAAGCAAGAGAGAGAGAAAAAAGAACAAAATAGATGAATATGCTTGCTTTTGTGTAAGTATAAACAAACAGTGCGCACATGGGTGAATGAACATCCAAGCCATGGTGCTCTTAATAATTTAAAAGCAGTACCTTTCTTATGCAGAAATCTTTGCAGATCACAATTTAATCCAGTCAGGTACAACTTCCTGCTGGAACCCGGTCTAGTATATGCAATACTAGGGTGGAAAACAGAGAATGAACATGACTGTTAATGCTTGACTCGCACTGCCAGTCAAATATATAACCACTATTTGACTGTTAGGTGTTAATGTGTATTGTGTAACCTAGTTCATTCCACTTGGCCCTTCTTAGCTTCCGGTCAGATCTACACAACCTTTTTCAACCACGGTTAGATTTATCAGCCCCCGTTGAGGCTTTAGATCCTTAACCTTCGCTTGTCTGTGTCCCACTTAAAAATATACATTATTTGGAAAGCAAAGCGTAATATTTTCCTCTTTCTCCTGCTGGAGCAGGGGTCTATAATCTGCCGATCTCTCGCCATTGACTATGCTGCCTAAGGCTGATGGGAGTTGCAGTCCAAAACACCTGGAGCGCGGAAGGTTGCAGACGCCAGCTCTACAGCATGCAATGCCCTCCGCTGTGTAACCACTGATTTACTTTGGGTGACACCTGCACATACTCAAGTTTTTTTCATAACAATTAGTCCTCCCGACTTTGCTCCCGCCATTGCACTCTATCATTCCGAGACCCCGATGGTCTGGGCTGGCGCACACCTTTCTTATGGGTAGAGTGTTTCTGATTTAATTTTGGAATGTGGTCCACACCATTTATTTTATGGGTTGTGGTGGGCATGCATGCACATTTTGTTTAGCGGGATGTCTGCACATTTCTGTGGGCAGAGCACGGCCTTTTTGGTGGAGCAGTGCCTGCGAGACCTTTGCACTCGTAAAGACATGGCTTTGTTGCATTCAAAGCACCACCGGCCCAGGTGAAGCGGTCGCTCACCGGTGAGGTCTTAGTATCATGTCCTGTCCAATGAATGTCCAAACAACATTGGAAACATGTTGGTGAGTCCTGGCACCTTCAGTCCGCCAACTATGACTTCCTCTTGACTTACTCCTAGTAAGTGAGCTAACATACTTATTTGTAAATCGAGTTGGAGTTACTCTGAGTAACTTTTTTGTGAATGCACCCAAATCGCGTTTCCCGATGGCGATGAGACCCTCCCGCCACCCTGTAGACCTTGCCTTCTTCGCTGATAGGATAGCGTAGGCTAGCTCTTTATTTATTTATTGGACATTTGTATGGCGCATATACCCAAGTATTTCCAGGCACCATAAGACAAAATGGGAGGTGGGGGGACATGTGAATCAATACAGTAGAGCAACACATTATAACGGATAAATTGGCCTTGTGACAATCCTACAGTGTAAGTGCTTGAGAAGGTAGTGCAGGGGTAGGGGAAGAAGTGCAAGAGTGGGATGCCCCCAGGGAAGGGGGGTGGGAAAGTGCTGGGCGGGCCAGTGTTAGGGAGAATTCTCATTCTTTGGCTAATTTCCCTTACGTATAGAGTCCCCCAGCAGCTTTGCTGGATTTGAAGGGTTTGTTTCTTTTTACCTGCTAAGAGTGAGACTCTTTTTCCCACTCTTATGCATTTTTGCTATGTGTGTTCTAGGCTATTGTTGTGTTTAACGCCTACGGGATTTTCTCTTACCCATAGGAGCCATCTTTATGCACATGTGTTACACAGCACCCTCAGTGCAGTGACACAGGGGTGTCGTAGCGACCCCCAAAGATAGACTCCATACCCTGTAACTGACTACTGTCTCCCAGAGCATGTAAAGTCCCCATTGGCGTTGCTAGTCAAATCTTACGAACTTAACCAGTCCAACCCATCTTACGATGGAGGTACTGGAAAGGGTTAATAGTTTTTCCCTTAGGTTCATTTTCGAGGGGGTACCTTAAAGTCCCGCTCTCTGAAGTTTCTGGCTGGTGGCAGTGGTTACTACCAAAAATATTCAACCGCAAATATTTTTCTATGGGATTTTCCCATTGTTCGATGCTAACACTTTTACTGACAGCCTCTAACATACCGCCGGTTTATTTTATTATTAACTTTACTCTGGTAGGTTTTATTTGCCAGAACTTTAATATAACTTCTTTCTCGTGTCTTACTCTAAACTCCTAACCCAGGTCGGGTATCCTTTTTCGCTCTTTTGGCGGGCCTCTGCCCAGAAGCCCTCCTTTCGGCGCCTCTGAGTCTGGGGTGGGTCTGTTGTTTGGGAGGGGGAGTAGAACCCCTGGACAGAGTTGCCGCAGCAAATCAGGTCGCGCTCTAACCTGATAGGCTGGAGGGTCTTCCGCCAAGAAGACCACTCCACTGTGTGAGTGACAGTTATGCTGTATGAATGGGTCTCTTTCTGCATAAAAGCAGGGTGCTGAGGACTTGAAGAGCAAGACGTTGCCACTGGAACTACGGAACCGAACGGGGAGAAGCCACAGACATGTTCAGCATCTACACCACTGGTGAAGCCCTGCTGGATTGTCTCACCATTTTTCTTCCACACGACGAGAGGAGATCTTCATCGAAAGAGCCTTCTTCCCTTGAGCTGGTGGGAACAACCAGTTCACCCATTGCTCCTCCGGACCTGCCTTGGTCGAATCGACAGTGCCCAGCACTTGGAGACCGGATAGCCAGGCAGCTATCGACCCAGACCGTGATTAAAAGGAGCATACCTTTTAAACTTCGTTTGGCAGCACTGCGGCTGGTTTCATCCCTGGGTAGTACAGTGACTCGAACCTTCCTCCAGGACGAGAGCCTCTCTTCCTCTGCTGGTCCACTCGAACTGCAGGAACTACCAGGAACGACCGCCACCGCAGGAGCCATTTCTTTACGTTTAAAGTACATTGTTCCGCCAGGCCTCCCTTTCTCCGTGGTAGCCCTAAAGGTGTTTTAAATCCTTTATCAACTTGTTAGGTTGGCCGCCCTCTCTCTTAACATTGTCTTTTACCTCACATCTACCTTTTCAATATTCGTTTACCAAAGACTTGACTGCAGCTACAAGAACACTTTTGCTCCTAAGCTCTTGGTCCTGTACCACTGAGTCTCGCTCAGGCCTATTGACTCTGGCTGATTTGTTAGATCTGCTCTCACTAGATTGATTTTCAATAGGAAATGTGTTGATGCACCTGAATCTTCTAAACCCCTCTTCCTTCCTACTGTTTAACTTGTGGAGTGCCATTTTGCTCAGTTTTCATTCACTTATCTTTCTGCTAAAGTGTCACTGTGCATTACTTGTTCACAGAAATTCAGGGAAGTGTTGCTAGGGGGTGTCTGAAGATATTTCGGCTTAACTTGTGCTTTCCCTCCCTTTTGTTAAATTGATAAAGTGCCATTTGTAGTTGGTTTTCACTGTGCCGTTTTGCTCAGTTTTCACTCTACCGCAAACTTGTCTACAATTGAATAGGGAGTTGTATATACTTTTCCTTCACTAAACTTAACTTACTTTATCAACTGTGATTTATGTGTTGAACTAGATGCGTATAGAATAAATATATTCTCTTTTGGTACAAAGCTTTGGTCGGTGTTTCCTTGTTCCATAGTACTGTGATACCTATTGTGTAAACCCTGAATACTGCTCATCTCCCTCTTGAGATACGTCTGACTGCTCAGGCACAGCTACCAACTAAATCTTTGTGGTACAGACTGATACCAAAGGGGATTTATTGCTCTCACCTGTAATCCTAATCTGGTGTAGTGCTCCCTAAGGGAACTGCACTGGATTCTGCTTAACAGCCAAGGTGGCAAGTGGCAGGGGAAAGGGGGGAAGTTAGGATGAGTGTGGGGCCAGGGAGGAACAAGTTAGGCTAGTCTGGGATAAGGGAGGGCAAGGGCAAGTGCTGGCAAAGGGTGCAGGGGGATTGATAGGGGCTGGACTGCTCCCTGTATGACTCTAAGAGGACAATGCCCCAGTCGCAATGGCAGAGGGTGAGCTAGCACGGGATGGGCAGAGGGAATGAAGAGGAGAAAAGGAATGTCTTGAGAAGTTTCCCAGAATTTTAGAAGATCCGGCTCAACTGTAAGGGTGGGAGGGAGGCCGTTCCAGAGAGAGGAGCTGGCCGACGAAAGGGATCTACCTCCTACTCCCTGCTTGGAGGAACGTTTGGCCTGCATAGACTTGGAGACAGAGGACCGACGGACTCTGGCCGGCAGGTATTTAGGAAGGGAAAGTTGGATGTAAAGAGGTCCCAGGTGCCAGACAGCCTTGTCGATGATGCAAAGGATCTTGATTTTGATCCCTGCGGTCACCGGGAGCCAGTGGAGAGATTGTAGGGCTGGAGAGATCTGGTCCTGGACTTGAGGCTAAGGATAAGTCTCGCGCCCCTATTCTGGATTAGCTGAAGGGGGCAAAGGGAGGAAAGAGGCAGAGTGAGGAAGAGGATGTTGCAGTAGTCCAGCCTAAAGAGAACCAGGGCTCTGGAGACCTTGAGCTTCTGGGGGAAGGTGAGGAAAGGGAGAATGCCTCTGAGGAGTTGGAGCTGAAAGTTGGACTTCTTGGCAAGGTCTGTGATATTTGGAGAGAAAGAGAGAGAGGAGTCAATGATGATCCAAGGTGTTTTTTTTGTTTCGCAGGTGGGGGCGGTGACCCGAGGAGTCAGGCCAGAGAGAGGGGGGAAGCAAGGATCAGGTGTTTCAATGAGTAGGATCTCAGTCTTACTGGCATTTTGGCAGAGCTCATTGGCAGATCACCATGCCTGAATAGCAGTCAGGCAGTCAGGAATGAGAGAGGACGACGTAGAAGATGGCAGCTTGAAGGAGAGTTGTGTGTCATCTGCATAACACTGGAAATGAGGGGACAAAGTGGACATGAGGTAGGCCAGAGGGGCTAGGTAGATATTGAAGAGCCAAGGCGAAAGGGTGGATCCCTGAGGGACACCACAGGTAGAGAGTGTGGTGGGGTATAAAAAAAGACCCATTTGCACTTGGGAGGGCCTGTTAGAAAAGAAGGAGGTAATCCACGCCAGTTCCCTTGTCCAATCATCTTCCTTATTTAGGAATTCCGAGCCACGCCAAACCTCATGACCTAGGGATGGGACACACAGGACTGCAAGCACAAGGACAGCATTGTACCCCATCCCGGGGATGGCAAACCACAAAGTGTTGCAGAAGAGTATCTCGGCAGGCGCGCGGTATCAGCAAGTTCTTGCGTAACTGCTGCTGAAGGCAATCTGTCCTTCCTGATCCCTATCGGGTGGATTAGCACATTTTGCAAAGCTACGCTAGAATGTGCAGTCATGAGGTGTTTTTCCCTCTGTGGATATCCTGCTGTAGGTGACGTCATTAATGCAGCCTCAGACAGCCCGCAGCACTTCTATTTTTAGAAAATCATGCGACCTTTTGTTTATCTGTTAATTGACACCATTACCCTGCAGTAAAGATTAGGGGTAATATGTTCTGCTAGAAATCAATCAAACTAAACGATCAATTTACAGCTACTGTCATAAAATGCACCATATGCGCAAGCACAACACAATAGAGCATGCGCAGCCAGGTGCCCAAAGTCAACCGCTTTGGCAAAGAGTGCTACAGGAGCAAGAAATCAAAAATCCCAACAGCGAAATATCCTTCTGGTGGTACAGTATATGTACCCACTGCGTGCTATATTGGAAGCATATAGGACGTGACTTGTCATGCTTCTAGTATATGATGTCTGCTTATCGTCTGATTAATGTTATAAATACAAATTACATTTTCTGTATACCTATATTTGTTGGCAAGACTTCATTGACTGCCACTCTTCTAAATAGTGCGCAAATTCTACTTCATGTCCGTCCACTGAGCCGCTACACCTTTATTTTGTTAATCAGAAGTACAACCCTTGCAGGCAGCCCTTCACAATGCAGCTCTGTGAGTGAAAGGGCTGCCTGAGGGGGTTAGTGTCACTAGGGCTAATGGGGGCAGGGGGAATCCCTGGCTAGCCTTGGACCACTTAAAGCCCTGAGTTCTCTAAATGAATATATAAATAACAGCCCATTCTGGGGACTTGTTTCATATTGGTGCGCTGTAGTGGCTGCACCCCATGGCTCACTAAAGAACGCGCCAGCCCTGGTACTGTGTTGCGCCACATATCGAGCAGCTACCCATAACATGACTGGTGGTGCAGGTCTCCCAACTGGCCTTTCAAGATGTGATTGTCCTCCTGAGGTCTCAGATCTGAGTTTCGAGACCTGCAGGCCAGGCACCCACACTGACCAATGTCCCACCAACAGTTCTCGCCTCACCCCCTGCCCCTCCAGAGCCAGATCTGTCCTCTAATTTGCTGAGGCAGGGCTAGAACCCACAAGGACAGTATTGCAGCAATGATGCGGGCTTCACTGGCAGCTGTGATCTGATCTTCCGCAGGACCCTTCTTCTCAGAAAATCCCAGAAGGAAGCATTGATTTTGGGCGAAGCGAGGACGCTGGAGGCCTACTCACACTTACCCAAAGCCCTCTTTGCTAAATACGGAGCAGGGTGCCGGAAATAGGCGCAAGAAAAGGTTGCACCTTTGTGGATGTCAGTAAGGTTTTAATGGGTGGAGGGCTCAGCAGAGGCAACTGTGGTCTTTAAAGAAGACAAACACGGGATTATACACCCAAGCCCTAAGTAGGGCCAAGAACGGCGTGTGAAGTGGAGGCAAGGTAGAGGCGGCCATTCATGAGCATTGGGAAGAGAACGGTTTACATTCGTACATTCTGAGGCCATTGGTCGGATGGAAGACAGGCGGCACCAGTGGCCCGTGTCAGCGAGCAGGTCTGGCAGTGCATGGTGTTTAATAAGATGGCAGGTGGCGATTATGAGCTCCTTGCACTTCAAAGACTCGATTCCAAGTAGGCAACACATTAAGTCAATGGAGGAAGCATGTGCAAGGGAGGTGGAGCTCCATCTCCAGCCAATCTCTGCCAATATTGAGGCAATTCGCCCACTTGCCACGGCATACAAGAGGAAGAAGGCGGACAGTGGCGTGGGGGTAGGGGCAGCATTCGGTGTGTTTGTGGAGAGATCCGCTAGTGCAGAGAACAGGAGGTGGCTACGCTGGCTCAATCAAATAGGCCATACTGTGAAGGCATTTAGAGAAAGGGGCGCACAGAGCCAGCTGGACACTAACCCAGAAGCCGAGAGCCAGAAATTATTAAGATGAGTATCTTGATTAGACTTCTAGGAGCTATAGCCTATATTCAGGTGAATGTACAGTTGAAGAGGAAAGAACCAAACTTTTGACATCCTGCTTGGACAGCACCAGTAATTCCTAAATGCTGGATTAGAGCATGCAGGGGCCGAGGCGTTGCTAGTGGGTGGCTGAGGGGGCTATAGCCCCGGGTCTTTTGGTTGTAGCCCCAGATAGAAGCTCAGGGGCTACAACCAAAAGGCTAGTTAGCCCTGAGTCCCGACAGTTCCGACATTAGAGTAGCCTCGGATCTTTTCCAGACCTGTCAACACCCCTGTGTAGGGGTCTCTAGAAATGAGATTGACCCTTGGCTGGAGCAGGGGGGAATAATTACTATTGTAACCTGAAAAGCCCCTAGGAATGGAGGACGAAAATCCTACAAAATGCACTGAAGGGGTCGCTGCGCCCAGGTGTTGCATGCACACGTCCTTTCCCTTATAGGGGAGGATCTAGTGGGGTCATCTAGACAAGGGAGTGCGAGGAGAGGCCCTTGGCCTAGAAGGTGAGCATTTCATCCACAACTGCAGACTTCATGCGAACAACCTCTCTGTGGAATTAGAGCGAGAGAACCAAGAAAGAAGTCCCTGAAACCGAGCAACGACAAAAGGACATTTGCAGGGATGGACACCCCAAGTGCCTGATCATTAGACTAGGGATGTAGACATTGGACTAAGACCATTTGCTCCACTTAGACTCGAATCTGTGTATGTTAATAATTGGTTTCTACTTCCGGACAAGGTTACTATGGCGATGTACCTTTTGCATTTCATTTCTAACCTGTAAGCCACCGCTAGCGAAGCCCTCGGTCCGGTCCCCCGTGCTGTGCTGACCGTGATGCGGGACTTGAACCATGTCGTGGCCAGCACGGGGCGGGGGAGCAGTAGCCGCTGAAGGACACTGGGAGATGGCGTGGCACGGCACCCTAGGAGTGACCAGATTGTGAATAAAAGGTGTTCCTCACCTTAACCATTCTCTGTGTCCTTCTCCTGGCCACTTAGCCTCCACAACCCAACACTCTCCTCCTTCCCCCATAAGGACAATACAGGGGTTGAACTGATCCTTAGGTCTGGAGTGTTCTATGGTACCCACCTATGTGACAAACCACAGAAAGATAGACCGATAGAGGAAGGGAAGAAAGGACAATCAGGCACATGCAGTGATGTGTATAAAAGCTACATAATGCCTTCATTATTCATTGTATGAATCTATAGGAGGGGCACACTACAAATATTGCCTTCTAAGGGCAGTGCAATATTACTATTATGCGTTGTGTGTGTCACACCAATGAGAGCTCCTTGCCAAGTATGTTCCTGGAGAAGACACTCATCGGAGCGGTCGCAATAGCTGAGGAGACAGTCACTCCCAGCATGCCATGACCAAATGTGCTATTACAGGTGGCACGTCTTCCCTTGCGCGGCGCGTAACCTCGCCTTATCTAGGTGAGTAAATACGATTGAGGGCAATTCGATTTTATCCACGACCAGTGTTTCCCGCCCTCCAGATGAGGCCATAAAACTTGAACATAAGCCACTGCTCCAACTCTCCACTCACAAAAGGGAAATCAGATGAATGCATTGAAAGGTTCAAGGCGCATAGCGCAAGCCCTTGCAAGGCTCTGGAGATATGGCTGCAGTGTCTGGAGTTTGTTTATTTATTTATTTATTGCATTTTCATAGTGCACGCAAACCCTCAGTGATGCCGGGATGCACATCAAAATGGGCAGAAAAAGCCCTTATTTGCGCAGCATGCAAATAGGGTGAAAAAAAGCATCTGAATGTAGGCGTTGTGACGGCCCGCCAGGTAACGTCACTTCTCCCCAAGGGGAGCCCTTTTGCCATGAGGCTAGAGGTGCAGCTGCTACCAAATATTCCCCCTAAGGGTGGTTTAATGCAGGAGGACCTCATGGGGGACTCCCCCCCCCCCCACTGGGGATAAGGGCAATCACATAGTGGGCAACCCGTTGGCCAATATCACACCCTGACCTTCCGTAACCCCACTGCATGTCAAACAACTTCCTTCAGTGTAGACCTGGGTATTTCTGTAGTGTAAGAGAAACAGCCAGAATCCAAAGTACCAGGACGAAGTCGAGCACAGAAGAAATGGAGATGACTGGTTGTGCTATTATGGTATTGGGGGGAGGGAGGGATCCAAGGATGCATGAACCTCAATCCATCAAGAACAATAAAAGACTTTGATAATCTGCTGGGGTGGGACTGGCAACATTGTGAAAGACGAGAAGGAGCACTGAAGACTTGTCAAGCCCAGCCGGGAAAGGCAGCAGGCTTGGAAACCATCCAGAGCGAGAGTTTCAATTTGTGACAGCTGACCAGAGATGGCGAATAGCGCAGGATGCCGGTGGGTCACTGAGCGAGTTCTCCATGGGTTCAGTTGGAGCAGACCCAAACACAAAGCAGGAAGAGAGCCAAGCAGACCAGTAGAGCACAGAGCCACTACAGTGCTGCGGAAGCGGAGGAGAGAAGCCCACCCCGTCCCAGGAAACCCCAGTGACATACCGAAGTCCCAAAGAAGATAATTGGAGGTACGATAGACCCAGAGAAGACACGGAGGTGGAATGGAGAGGCTCTCTGCCTGTCCAGTGGTAACAATCAAACTATTGGGAATGGTGGACAGAGCATCCAAGAAGAACCTCCTCGGCGCAGTGACTGCAACAAGACCACTGACCACCAGAGAAGAGTCTGGAACCCCAACACAAGGATATCGAGCATCCGTAGAGAACGTCCCCATCACAGTAGCAAGATCAAGTCCACTGACCACCACAGAATAGGTGTGGGACCTTGACACAAGTGAATAGAGCATCCATGGAGAACTTCCCCATCACAGTGGCAACATGAAGTCCACTGACCACCAGAGAAGAGTCTGGGACCCTAACACAATAGAGCATCTGTGGAGAACTGCCCCATCAAAGTAGCAACATCAAGTCTACTGACCACCAAAGAAGGGTGTGGGACCCTAACACAAGTGAATAGAGCATCCGTGGAGAACCTCCCCATCACAGTGGCAACATGAAGTCCACTGACCACCAGAGAAGTGTCTGGGACCCTAACACAAGTGAATAGAGCATCTGTGGAGAACTGCCCCATCACAGTAGCAACATCAAGTCTACTGACCACCAAAGAAGGGTGTGGGACCCTAACACAAGTGAATAGAGCATCCGTGGAGAACTTCCGCATCACAGTGGCAACCTGAAGTCCACTGATCACCAGAGAAGGGTCTGGCACCCCGACATAAGGGCACCAAGCATCTGAGGAAAGCATTCTCGTTGCAGTGGCAGGGAAAAGTCCACTGAGGGCCCAAGAAGGATTTGGGACTTTGCTTATACTTAGGAGAAGGAAGTCATTCTACTGGTCTTGAAAGTTGAAGAAACTGAAAGCCTTTTTGATCAGAAGACACAAGGGGAAGGGAGTCATCCCCCCCCCTTGCTTTGATGTGAACTATATTGGAGTGTGGGAACCACTACCAGGAGAAGGGAGTCATTCTCCTGGTTCCGAAGGTTGACTGGTAGAAAGGTTTGTTGCAATCACAAGCCAAGGGAAGAAAGTCATTCCCCATGGCATTCTTTTACCAAAGCACATTTCTGGGAATACCAGCTAAACACCGGGAGAAGGGAGTTATTCTCCTGGAGAAGGCACTTTCATTTGACTTATTCTTTAGTTGTAGTGTAAGGGATTGAGGTAGCTTCTGGCACAAGACAGTGGAGTTTGCTTTGAACGGACATTCTGACAGATCCTCTAGTACTAGTTTGAGGCAGGGAAATCCCTCTAAGAAGATCGGGATAGTGAGGGTTTCATTTCTTCATAAATACAACTTTTTGCCAATCAAAATGCCACCCTTTTGTCAGCATCCTTCTTCGACACGCTTACAGCATCTATGATGCGTCTCTATAAACGCCCTTTGCGATTAGGCCTCAATTGTTTTTAGCAAGTGATGCATGGAAGTCCTTAGCTGAAGTCTAGGTCTATGTCTCCATCATAGCTGCCAGAACCACCTGAAGAATAACCTATATGTGGTTCTGAACCTTTGAACCAAATATGCATTAGCCTACTAAATTTAAAACCCTGACAAGTCCTGCTGGCCATTTCTGAGAAGCTGATTTTGGTTTGGCAAATATCCTCTTAGCCTCATGCAAATGTTAGGTGAGATCATCAAATAGGTTCTTATCACGGCAACACATGGCAGGATGATTGCAAGGGGCCAAAAACAATATATTATGTCCTTGGTTTCTACGGTTAAAAGTGGATTGCTGAGGCAGTGGGCCACTTGACGAGGGTCCGGATACGTTGTGGCGCATATTACATCCCTCCATTATAGCCAACCTGTAACAAAGTCTGTTGGCCACTCCAGAAGACAAATGCAACAGTGTAAAAAACCCGAGCTCCAGAATAGGAAAAGGGTAAATGTTGCAAGGAAGCCAGAATGGATTTTTTTGTAATTTCCTCGCAATGTGGGCTCATTCACTGTGACTAAAAACTATTTTAGTTATGGCTATTAGGTGGCGCTGTAGCGCTGCCCATACGCCAAAACTATTGACATGGAAAGTGAAGGTATGACATAGGAGGGCTGTAAGGAGCTGGTGGTGTCTGTTTTTTATCCACCCATTGACCGTCCATGCCCGTAGTAGTCCCGTAAGGCCATTCCTTCACACTGCACCGGCCATCTACTAGCCAAAATTAACAAGGTGGAGTGTGCAGCACTCTGTACTAAAGACGGGCAAGGCAAGACTCTGTAGCAGCATGACACACAATGTTATCACCCCTTGCACCGCCTCTTTTCCCCCTGGCCCTGCTATATGTGGAGTGCTCACGGGTTGCACCGCACTGAAAAGCAGGGAAGGTACAGGGAAGCAGGATAGCCAGAAGGAAGTGTGCATAGGAAGGGGTTCCAACATTCCCTGAACGCCAACAAACGATATATCTATCATACGCTATAATGAGGTCATATCTACAGGCGGTGACACAAACAAGACGGTTTATGGTCATTGCATCGAATTATTACCATCGACGGACCATTCCACTGAAAAAATTGCATTGAAAAAAATGGCATTCAATGCATATTTTTTTGATGCAATTTTTTCGATGGAAAGGCATTCGATGGTAATGCATTAAATGTAAAGACCAGATACCAAACAAGACAGCATTTGTCGTACTGAGTTCTTTTCTTATCTGGTCCTCGGTTTTGCCCTCTTTAATAACTGGAGAAAGCCTTTGCAGCATATCGTGAAACTACATAGGAAAGCGGATATGAAACACATGAGTCATTATGTAAACACATCTATAACCATACCACACTATGGGCCTGATCACGACCTCGGCAGTAACCCTTAAATCTGGCGGTAGCGCTATTACCGCCAGATTTAAGGGTCTGCCGAATCAGGGCTTTGGCGGATTTTGCCCCAGCTCTTGGCTGGGGGGAAATCCGCCAAAAATTCATGCTATTACCGCCGGTGGGAAATCCACCGGCGGTAAGAGCGCGAATTTTCCCCATTGAGCCCAATGGGGAATGGGGCATTTCCGAATGGGCTCAATGGGGAATGGGGACTTACAAGTACGCCCAACTTGTGATCCCGCGCTTTTAGCGCCGGGGGCTATGGCAGTCGCGCTAATAGCCCCCGCGCTAATAACGTTAGCGTTACCGCCGAGGTCGTGATCAGGCCCCATCTCTATAGCAGCAGCAGTTTAAACCCAGGAGGGTGCATTTGGGCCGGGAGGGGCAGGAAGTGGGTGTGAATGGACACAGGGATTACCAGGGGTATGGGTAGTCAACGGATGAGCAAATAAGCAAACACCTCCTACAAGTATTCGCCTCTCCTCAAATGCCACCTCTACCTGGCTGTACTCCAATGCCCGCGTTTCGGCTTACAGGTGGTGCTAAAACTAAAAAGGACGAACAGGTGTTCCTCCCAACCACTGCCTTATATCCCCCATTGGACTCTTCATCAAAGGCCTATGGGCAATTGCAACAGCTGGACTTGAGACTTGGCGCCAGGAAGTAGGATTTCACAAGACCACCGACCAGGTATCCCGCCTAAATCTCTTGCCAGCGGAAGCTGTGACTTTAGGGAAACAGTTGTTTTATCTGGCATTGGTGGATTTGAAATCTGCTTTTGAGGTTCTACCCCGACAACACCAATGGGAGCAACTGACGAAGCTTCCAGCCTGACCTCGTGTGATGTCAATGATCCTGACACTATGTGCTGAGAATGTTGCTTTCCTTCACTCAAACTTCGCTGGGGTCGGAAAGCGAGATGGCGAGCACGTCCCATCGAGAACAGGGTTATTAGCGATGTGTACTCGCCCACTTCTACGGTACACTTGACTTATCTGGACTAAAGGCTGATTCCCTTGTGTTAGGCAGGGTGGCGCAGCTGGGGAATTTTCCAAGCCTTTTGGCAGGGTACCCAATGATGATAACGAATACATGTAAAGAATAACGTTTTTACTGATAAAAAAATACAGAAAAAACATTGCATTTTTAATTAAAAATATCTATGGGGACTGGGCTAAGGGATTAAAATGGATGGGGAGGGATTGGGTTCGGGTTATAATCGTAGAGAAACAGGGTGCTTGGGGGGTGCCCAAATAAAAAAATTCAAAAAGAATTCAGTATATTTTGGTTCTTTTCGTTTAGTTAATGTTTTCCTTAAAACATTTTTCGTTAAATTCACCCAGATCCTTTTGGCAGGAGGGCTAGTCGGCTTGCATTTGAACTTGGAGCTCAGTGTGTCTCTAGTGCTCTGCGTGGTGCCTACTCTTGGGAGTTGCAACGCAGGTTTATAGAGACAAAAGAAAATGGGCCTCATTATGAGTCAGCCAATCTGCCGACACTGTTGTTTCCTGACCGGCAAATTCAGGCGGACATGGAAACATTAGCTCAGTCAAAGACGGAACCAGTGTTTCCATGGTCCCCATTCCCATGGAGTCTTATAGGACTCCATGGGAATGGGGATTTACAGAATTACGCCTCCGGAATTACTGGGTCCCCGGGGTTGTAATGCCCTAGTGATTCCGGCAATCACGGAGGCGGAATGGTATTACCGGTCTGGCGGCAGCCTGCTTGGTTTTCCTGCAGGGCTACTGACGGACTCGTAATGAGGCCCAATGTCTGTTAAAATCGTATTTGGTCTTCCCAGTAGCAGACCTTCATGCTCATTTTACTTACTTAGGCTAGTTACAGGCGACCTTTCACATAAAGTCAAGAATCTGCTTCTTTCAATTAGGAAGTGTAGTTTCCGCAGGTTAAGTGGATATAGGGGGGCTGGAAGATAGTCTAAAACGACCCATCGCTCTTGTCTGGGTCAAAACGTTTAAGGGCCTATTCGTTTGGAATGAGAAAAGTCCAGTCACTTAGCGACAATTGTTTAGATTCTGATATGCTTCAGTTGCTGGTAATATTTATTTAACAGAAGATTCAGCCTGACACGTGTTTCGAGCATAAACGTGCTCTTCATCCGAGGCTGGTAAGACATTGCATCAATTCAGATGTGCACATTGATTATACAAATCTGTGCAACCCAGGAACCAAACACAAGGGGACAGGTCAGTCGTTCAATATATGTCCATGTACAATAGTTCACAAAGAGGGTATAGTGACATTTCAAATCAAAAGTGTACATAAATCATCAATATAGCAATAAACAGCCTAAAAAGCAAATGCCATTAAATAATGGACACAAAAACAAGCAAGAGAGAGAGAAAAAAGAACAAAATAGATGAATATGCTTGCTTTTGTGTAAGTATAAACAAACAGTGCGCACATGGGTGAATGAACATCCAAGCCATGGTGCTCTTAATAATTTAAAAGCAGTACCTTTCTTATGCAGAAATCTTTGCAGATCACAATTTAATCCAGTCAGGTACAACTACCTGCTGGAACCCTGTCTAGTATATGCAATACTAGGGTGGAAAACAGAGAATGAACATGACTGTTAATGCTTGACTCGCACTGCCAGTCAAATATATAACCACTAATTGACTGTTAGGTGTTAATGTGTATTGTGTAACCTAGTTCATTCCACTTGGCCCTTCTTAGCTTCCGGTCAGATCTACACAACCTTTTTCAACCACGGTTAGATTTATCAGCCCCCGTTGAGGCTTTAGATCCTTAACCTTCGCTTGTCTGTGTCCCACTTAAAAATATACATTATTTGGAAAGCAAAGCGTAATATTTTCCTCTTTCTCCTGCTGGAGCAGGGGTCTATAATCTGCCGATCTCTCGCCATTGAGTATGCTGCCTAAGGCTGATGGGAGTTGCAGTCCAAAACACCTGGCTGGTTTCATGCCTGGGTAGTGCAGTGACTCGAACCTTCCTCCACAACGAGAGCCTCTCTTCCTCTGCAGGGCCCCTCAAGCTGCAGGAACTACCAGGAACGACCGCCACCACAGGAGCCACTTCTTCACGTTTAAGGTACATTGTGCCGCCAGGCCTCCCTTTCCCCGTGGTAGCCCTAAAGGTGTTTTAAATCCTTTATCTACTTGTTGGGTTGGCCGCACTCTCTCTTAACATTGTCTTTCACCTCACCTTTTCATTATTCGTTTACCAAAGACTTGACTTCAGCTACAAGAACATTTTTGCTCCTAAGCTCTTGGTCCTGTACCACTGACTCTGGCTCAGGCCTATTGACTCTGGCTGATTTGTTAGATCTGCTCTCACTAGATTGACTTTCAATAGGAAATGTGTTGATGCACCTGAATCTTCTAAACCCCTCTTCCTTCCTACTGTTTTAACTTGTGGAGTGCCATTTTGCTCAGTTTTCATTCACTTATCTTTCTGCTAAAGTGTCACTGTGCATTACTTGTTCACAAAACTTCAGGGAAGTGTTGCTTGGGGGTGTCTGAAGATATTTTGGTTTAACTTGTGCTTTCCCTCCCTTTTGTTAAATTGATGGAGTGGCATTTGTAGTTGGTTTTCACTGTGCCGTTTTGCTCAGTTTTCACTCTACCGCAAACTTGTCTACAATTGAATAGGGAGTTGTATATACTTTTGCTTGACTAAACTTAACTTACTTTATCAAATATGATTTATGTGTTGAACTAGATGTGTATAGAATAAATATATTCTATTTTTGGTACAAAGCTTTGGTCAGTGGTTCCTTGTTCCATAGTACTGAGGTACCTATTGTGTAAACCCTGAATACTGCTCATCTCCCTCTTGAGATAAGTCTGACTGCTCAGCCACAGCTACCAACTAAATCTTTGTGGTACAGACTGACACCAAAGGGGATTTATTGCTCTCACCTGTAGTCCTAATCTGGTGTAGTGCTCCCTAATGGAACTGCACTGGATTCTGCTTAACAGCCAAGGTGGCAAGTGGCAGGGGAAAGGGGGGAAGTTAGGATGAGTGTGGGGCCAGGGAGGAACAAGTTAGGCTAGTCTGGGATAAGGGAGGGCAAGGGCAAGTGCTGGCAAAGGGTGCAGGGGGATTGATAGGGGTTGGACTGCTCCCTGTATGACTCTAAGAGGACCAGGCCCCAGTCGCAATGGCAGAGGGTGAGCTAGCACGGGATGGGCAGAGGGAATGAAGAGGAGAAAAGGAATGTCTTGAGAAGTTTCCCAGAACTTTAGAAGATCCGGCTCAACTGTAAGGGTGGGAGGGAGGCCGTTCCAGAGAGAGGAGCTGGCCGAGGAAAGGGATCTACCTCCTACTCCCTGCTTGGAGGAACGTTTGGCCTACATAGAGTTGGAGACAGAGGACCGACGGACTCTGGCCGGGAGGTTTTTAGGAAGGGAAAGTTGGATGTAAAGAGGTCCCAGGTGCCAGACAGCCTTGTCGATGATGCAAAGGATCTGGATTTTGATCCCTGCGGTCACCGGGAGCCAGTGGAGAGATTGTCGGGCTGGAGAGATCTGGTCCCTGGACTTGAGGCCAAGGATAAGTCTTGCGCCCCTATTCTGGATTATCTGAAGGGGGCAAAGGGAGGAAAGAGGCAGATTGAGGAAGAGGCTGTTGCAGTAGTCCAGCCTAAAGAGAACCAGGGCTCTGGAGACGTTGAGCTTCTGGGGGAAGGTGAGGAAAGAGAGAATGCTTCGGAGGAGGTGGAGCTGAAAGTTGGACTTCTTGGCAGGGTCTGTGATATTTGGAGAGAAAGAGAGAGAGGAGTCAATGATGATCCAAGGTTTTTTTTGTTTCACAGGTGGGGAGGGGACCCGAGGAGTCAGGCCAGAGAGAGGGGGGAAGCAAGGATCAGGTGTTTCAATGAGTAGGATCTCAGTCTTACTGGCATTTTGGCAGAGATCGTTGGCAGAGCACCATGCCTGAATAGCAGTCAGGCAGTCAGGAATGAGAGAGGACGACGTAGAAGATGGCAGCTTGAAGGAGAGTTGTGTGTCATCTGCATAACACTGGAAATGAGGGGACAAAGTGGACATGAGGTAGGCCAGAGGGGCTAGGTAGATATTGAAGAGCCAAGGCGAAAGGGTGGAGCCCTGAGGGACACCACAGGTAGAGAGTGTGGTGGGGTAGAAAAAAAGACCCATTTGCACTTAGAAAGGAAGGAGGTAATCCACGCCAGTTCCCTTGTCCAATCATCTTCCTTATTTAGGAATTCCGAGCCACGCCAAACCTCATGACCTAGGGATGGGACACACAGGACTGCAAGCACAAGGACAGCATTGTACCCCATCCCGGGGATGGCAAACCACAAAGTGTTGCAGAAGAGTATCTCGGCAGGCGCGCGGTATCAGCAACCTCTTGCGTAACTGCTGCTGAAGGCAATCTGTCCTTCCTGATCCCTATCGGGTGGATTAGCACATTTTGCAAAGCTACGCTAGAATGTGCAGTCATGAGGTGTTTTTCCCTCTGTGGATATCCTGCTGTAGGTGACGTCATTAATGCAGCCTTGGACAGCCCGCAGCACTTCTATTTTTAGAAAATCATGCGACCTTTTGTTTATCTGTTAATTGACACCATTACCCTGCAGTAAAGATTAGGGGTAATATGTTCTGCTAGAAATCAATCAAACTAAACGATCAATTTACAGCTACTGTCATAAAATGCACCATATACGCAAGCACAACACAATAGAGCATGCGCAGCCAGGTGCCCAAAGTCAACCGCTTTGGCAAAGAGTGCTACAGGAGCAAGAAATCAAAAATCCCAACAGCGAAATATCCTTCTGGTGGAACAGTATATGTACCCACTGCGTGCATCTAGGTGTTATATTGGGTGCATATAGGACGCGACTTGGCATGCTTCTAGTATATGATGTCTGCTTATCGTCTGATTAATGTTATAAATACGAATTACATTTTCTGTATACCTATATTTGTTGGCAAGACTTCATTGACTGCCACTCTTCTAAATAGTGCGCAAATTCTACTTCATGTCCGTCCACTGAGCCGCTACACCTTTATTTTGTTAATCAGAAGTACAACCCTTGCAGGCAGCCCTTCACAATGCAGCTCTGTTGAGTGAAAGGGCTGCCTGAGGGGGTTAGTGTCACTAGGGCTAATGGGGGCAGGGGGAATCCCCGGCTAGCCTTGGACCACTTAAAGCCCTGAGTTCTCTAAATGAATATATAAATAACAGCCCATTCTGGGGACTTGTTTCATATTGGTGCGCTGTAGTGGCTGCACCCCATGGCTCACTAAAGAACGCGCCAGCCCTGGTACTGTGTTGCGCCACATATCGAGCAGCTACCCATAACATGACTGGTGATGCAGGTCTCCCAACTGGCCCTTCAAGATGTGATTGTCCTCCTGAGCTCTCAGATCTCAGTTTCGAGACCTGAAGGCCAGGCACCCACCCTGACCAATGTCCAGCCAACAGTTCTCTCCTCACCCCCTCCCCCTCCAGAGCCAGATCTGTCCTCTAATTTGCTGAGGCAGGGCTAGAACCCACAAGGACAGTATTGCAGCAATGATGCGGGCTTCACTGGCAGCTGTGATTTGATCATCCGCAGGACCCTTCTTCTCAGAAAATCCCAGAAGGAAGCATTGATTTTGGGCGAAGCGAGGACGCTGGAGGCCTACTCACACCTACCCAAAGCCCTCTTTGCTAAATACAGAGCAGGGTGCCGGAAATAGGCGCAAAAAAAGGTTGCACCTTTGTGGATGTCAGTAAGGTTTTAATGGGTGGAGGGCTCAGCGGAGGCCACTGGGGACTTTAAAGAAGAGAAGCACGGGATTATACACCCAACCCCTAAGTAGGGCCAAGAACGGCGTGTGAAGTGGAGGCAAGGTAGAGGCGGCCATTCATCAGCATTGGGAAGAGAACTGCTTACATTCGTACAGTCTGAGGCCATTGCTGGGATGGAAGACCGGCGGCACCAGTGGCCCGTGTCAGCGAGCAGGTCTGGCAGTGCATGGTGTTTAATAAGATGGCAGGTGGCGATTCTGAGCTACTTGCACTTCAAAGACTCGATTCCAAGTAGGAAACACATTAAGTCAATGGAGGAAGCATGTGCAAGGGAGGTGGAGCTCCATCTCCAGCCAATCTCTGCCAATATTGAGGCAATTCGCCCACTTGCCACGGCATGCAAGAGGAAGAAGGCAGACAGTGGCGTGGGGGTAGGGGCAGCATTCGGTGTGTTTGTGGAGAGATCCGCTAGTGCAGAGAACAGGAGGTGGCTACGCTGGCTCAATCAAATAGGCCAGACTATGAGGGCGTTTAGAGAAAGGGGCGCACAGAGCCAGCTGGACACTAACCCAGAAACCGAGAGCCAGAAACTATTAAAATTGAGTATCTTGATTAGACTTCTAGGAGCTATAGCCTATATTCAGGTGAATGCACAGTTGAAGAGGAAAGAACCAAACTTTTGACATCCTGCTTGGACAGCACCAGTAATTCCTAAATGCTGGTTTAGAGCATGTAGGGGCCGAGGCGTTGCTAGTGGGTGGGTGAGGGGGCTATAGCCCCGGGGCTTTTGGTTGTAGCCCCGGAGAGAAGCTCAGGGGCTACAACCAAAAGGCTAGCTAGCCCTGAGTCCCGACAGTTCCGACATTAGAGTAGCCCCGGATCTTTTCCAGACCTGGCAACACCCCTGTTAAGTAGGGGTCTCTAGATATGAGATTGACCCTTGGCTGAAGCAGGGGGGAATAATAACTATTGTAACCTGAAAAGCCCCTAGGAATGGAGGAAGAAAATCCTACAAAATGCACTGAAGGGGTCGCTGCGCCCAGGTGTTGCACGCACACGTCCTTTCCCTTATAGAGGAGGATCTAGTGGGGTCACCTAGACAAGGGAGTGCGTGGAGAGGCTCTTGGCCTAGAAGGTGAGCATTTCATCCACAACTGCAGACTTCAGGCGAACAACCTCTCTGTGTAATTAGAGCGAGAGAACCAAGAAAGAAGTCCCTGAAACCGAGCAACGACGAAAGGACATTTGCAGGGATGGAGACCCCCAAGTGCCTGATCATTAGACTAGGGATTTAGACATTGGACTAAGACCATTTGCTCCACTTAGACTCGAATCTGTGTATGTTAATAATTGCTTTCTACATCCGGACAAGGTTACTATGGCGATGTACCTTTTGCATTTCACTTCTGTCCTGTAAGCCACCGGTAGCGGAGCTTTCGGTCTGGTCCCCCGTGCTGTGCTGACCGTGATGCGGGACTTGAACCATGTCGTTGCTAGCACGGGGCGGGGGAGCAGTAGCCGCCGAAGGACACTGGGAGATGGCGTGGCACGGCACCCTAGGAGTGAACAGATCGTGAATAAAAGGTGTTCCTCACCTTAACCATTCTCTGTGTCCTTCTCCTGGCCACTTAGCCCCCACAACCCAACCCTCTCCCCCTTCCACCATAAGGACAATACAGGTGTTGAACTGATCCTTAGGTCTGGAGTGTTCTATGGTACCCACCTATGTGACAAACCACAGTAAGATAGACAGATAGAGGAAGGGAAGAAAGGACAATCAGGCACATGCAGTGATGTGTATAAAAGCTACATAATGCCTTCATTCATTGTATGAATCTATAGGAGGGGCACACTACAAATATTGCCTTCTAAAGGCAGTGCAATATTACTATTATGCGTTGTGTGTGTCACACCAATGAGAGCTCCTTGCCAAGTATGTCCCTGGAGAAGACACTCATCGGAGCGGTCGCAATAGCTGAGGAGACAGTCACTCCCAGCATGCCATGACCAAATGTGCTATTACAGGTGGCACGTCTTCCCTTGCGCGGCGCCTAACCTCTCCTTATCTAGGTGAGTAAACACAATTGAGGACAATTCGATTTTATCCACGACCAGTGTTTCCCGCCCTCCAGATGAGGCCATAAAAGTTGAACATAAGCCGCTGCTCCAACTCTCCACTCACAAAAGGGAAATCAGATGAATACATTGAAAGGTTCAAGGCGCATAGCTCAAGCCCTTGCAAGGCTCTGGAGATATGGCTGCAGTGTCTGGAGTTTATTTATTTATTTATTTATTGCATTTTCATAGTGCACGCAAACCCTCAGTGAGGTCGGGATGCACATCAAAATGGGCAGAAAAAGCCCTTATTTGCGCAGCGTGCAAATAGGGTGAAAAAAAGCATCTGAATGTGGGCGTTGTGACGGCCCGCCAGGTAACGTCACTTCTCCCCAAGGGGAGCCCTTTTGCCATGAGGCTAGAGGTGCAGCTGCTACCAAATATTCCCCCTAAGGGTGGTTTAATGCAGGAGGACCTCATGGGGGACTCCCCCCCCCACTGGGGATAAGGGCAATCACATAGTGTGCAACCCGTTGGCCAACATCACACCCTGACCTTCCGTAACCCCACTCCATGTCAAACAACTTCCTTCAGAGTAGACCTGGGTATTTCTGTAGTGTAAGAGAAACAGCCAGAATCCAAAGTACCAGGACGAAGTCGAGCACAGAAGAAATGGAGATGACTGGTTGTGCTATTATGGAATGAGGGGGGGGGGCTCCAAGGATGCATGAACCTCAATCCATCAAGAGCACGAAAACAGAAATGATTGATAGACTGTTAGAGAAACAAAGTCTGGGTAGTGGTGCTGTAGTGGCCACTACTCCAGCAAATGTGGCAACCAGTAATGAGGATAATGTTGAAAATGTTATTGTTGAGTCAGATGAGGAAGAGGAGGATAACAATGTCACCCCCTCTGGTCCTCTGCCTGCTCAAAGGCCTCAACCTGTAGCTACTGGACCCTTACCAGGTCCCACATTAAGTCCTGAATTTATAGCTCTAGAAGAAATAAGACTTGAACTTGAATTCAAACGAATTAGTGCCCAAACTGAACAGAGACATCAAGAACTAAGGCTCAAAGAAATGGAGCTCAACCACGAGCTTGAGATGAAGAAATTGTCTTTGAAAAATGCTTCTCTCCCCGAATCCTCTAGATCTTCCAGTCCAAAAAGACCACAGATGCCTAAAGAGATTGTGGGTATGTATGAACCTAAGTTGGATGTATTAGATTGGCTTGCTATGTTTGAATATAATCATGGGCTCCAGGATATCACAGGGAATCAGTTGATTCCCTGGTTATTCTCTAGGCTCCCCCCTGTTGCATCTGATGTGGTAATGGACTTGGGGGAGGTGGATAGGATGGATTATGAATGTGTAAAGCTAGCTCTGATAGCTAGATTTGGGAAGACTCCTTCTCAGTACCTTAAGAGGTTTAGGGCCCTCAGAAAGCATGATAGTACCCCTTGGGCTACTTGGGTGAATGAATGTTTGAAGAACTTAGAGGGATGGATTAAGGGTTACAGAGTTAACACTTATGAGGGAATGAGAAATCTTGTTATGATGGAGTCTATCTATGATGCCTGCTCTCCTGAGCACAGACAACACTTGGCTGATTCAAAAGAATTAGATTCTAAGAAGCTAGCCAAGGCTGCTGACTTGTGGGTTGCCAACAGGGCTACTCACAAAGATTCAGGGGTAACTCAGAAAAAGGATGAGGGAAAGCAGCCTAAGAAAGACAACAAAGAGAATTCAAGTAATTCCAATTCCAGAGAGGGCCCCATACAAAATTCTAAGGGTAAACCACAAGGGAAACCTAATCAGGCTAGTGTACCTTCTGGTCCCAGACCAGAAGGAGGTCAGAACAAGCCACCATTCATAAAGACATTTGGAAAATGTTATGTTTGTGGCTGAACTGATCATGTGAAAGGGGATCCCAGATGTAAGGGTAAACCTTCAGGGGTCCACACTGTCTCCTTAGTCTTCGCTCCAGAGGATGAAATACATATGGCCAGTGGGAACTTTCAACTACTAGCTGATGATCCCATTGGAGTCTCAGTTGGTGTATCTTTAGTATCTCTAGGGTTGTGGGAACAATAGAATTTAGATGTGTATAATTCTATCCCTCCTAATACTAAAGAGTATTATAAAGACAGTGTCCTCGTCAATGGTCAGGAGACTCCTGCCATTAGAGACACTGGGGCCAGCATAACTGTGGTGGATGAATCTTTTTTCAAGGTGGAGGATGTTGCTAAGGCACCCAAACACCTCACCAAGTTAGCTGGAGGGCCTGTGCAGATGCTTCCCCAATTACCAGCTCTCATCCAGTGCAATGAAATGACGGTCAGGATACCTGTAAGTGTACAATCTGACGTACCAGGAAGGGTGCTGTTGGGCAATGATCTGAAAGACCTGGGAGTAGTGTCAAGTACTCCCAGACCTCCTACTAAGAGATTACAGGAGCTTACCAGACCTGCAAGGGAGAGGACCTTGAGGGGCTTTCCTGAGGAGATGATAGAAAATCACTCCTACCCCACTGAAGTTACTAACTGATATTTCCAAGCAACCAGAAGCAAAGGGGACCCCCAAGGCTTCACGAAAGAAGACAGCAGAAAGCACTGCAGTGCTGCCAACCAGGAAATCTCCTAGGTTAGCAAAAATCACACCTGTGATTCCTCCTCCAGCTGAGGCTGAGAGTGAGGTACAACCCTGTATGCTTGAACTAGAGCCTAAAGACTCAGATCGCGTAGGAGGCCAGGAACTCATTGGAGATTTTGACCCTGTGGACCATCCTGAGCTGCAGTTGTTACTAGCAAAAGGTGGATCCAAAAGGGCAGACTTCAGTAAGGGACAAAGAGAATGTCCAACTCTGGAAAGTTTTCGCCACCAGGCAGCTTCTCAGCTTGAAGGGCAAGAGCCTGGGAAGTATAGGTTACACTGGGAAGATGGCCTCTTCTATAGTGAACCAACCGAGTCACTCCCTGGGGACTACAAAAGATTTGTAGTACCCCAAGCAAACCGACTCCAATTCTTGCAACTAGCCCATGAGATACCTTTGGCTGATCACTTCAAGAAGACCAAGGAAAGGCTCTCTCTCTACTTTTATTGGCCTAAAATGGGGGCTGAGGTAGATAAGTATTGCAAGAGTTGCCACACTTGCCAAACCTCTGGTAAAAGTGGCTCCAAGAATGTGGCACCTCTAGTGCCTCTCCCTGTGGTGGGAGTACCATTTGAGAGGGTAGGAATCGACATTGTTGGTCCCCTTGATCCTCCAACTTCTTCAGGCAACAGGTTTATACTTGTTGTAGTAGACCATGCTACTAGGTTCCCTGAAGCAATTCCTATGAGGACTGTTACAGCTCCGGCTGTAGCTAAGGCCCTCCTTGGTATTTTTACCAGGGTTGGGTTTCTTAAGGAGGTAATATCGGACAGGGGGTCAAGTTTTATGTCCCACTACATCAAAGCCATGTGGAAAAACTGTGGAGTTACCTACAAGTTCTCAACAGCATACCACCCCCAGACAAACGGGTTGGTAGAAAGGTTTAACAGAACCACGAAGAGCATGATAGGAGCTTTAGAAGACCCTCTTAAGAAAAAGAGGGATCTTTTACTGCCATGCCTTCTCTTTGCATATAGTGAAGTCCCTCAGGAGGGAGTGGGTTACAGTCCCTTTGAACTTCTCTATGGCCATCCGGTCAGAGGTCCATTGGCCCTGATCAAGGAGGAGTTGGGGAGTGCTCCTTCCTCCATACCAGTCAGAGTCACTGACTATGTGATAGGACTCCGGAGGAGAATGTCACACATGATGGCTGAGGCAAGTGATAACTTGAAAGCAGGTCAGGCTCTGGTGAAGCATTGGCATGACCAGAAGGCCAACATGGTTGAGTTTTCTCAAGACCAGCTAGTTCTTGTTATGGTCCCAACAAGGTAGAGGGCCTTTCAGGACAAATGGATGGGACCCTTCAAGGTTGTGGGAAAACTTGGAGAGGTGAACTATCTGGTGGACTTAGGCAATCTTAAGGAGGCTCCTAGAGTCTTTCACATCAACCGTCTAAAAGCTTATGTCTCAAGACCAGAACTGGGAGCTTTGCTTCTAGCTTCAGCTCAAGAGGAGGAGTAGAGCGAACCTCTACCTGACTTCCTCAGAGGCAAACCTTTAGATGAGAAAATAGAAGGAGTCAATCTCTCTTCTAATCTGACACCTGAGCAACAGGTGGAGTGCAAAGTTTTGCTGAATCAATTTGCCTCCCTGTTTTCTCTAGCACCAGGCTTGACCCCTTGGGGCCAGCATGATATTCAAACTGGTGACTGTTTACCTGTCAAAAGCAGGGGCTACAGGATGTCAGAAAATGTAAGAACCCACATCAAAGGAGAAGTCAACAAGATGCTTGATCTCGGGGTAATAGAGCCCTCTACTAGTCCATGGTCTAGCCCAGTGGTGTTAGTACCAAAAGCAGGATTCAAGGAGTTGAGATTCTGTGTGGACTATAGAGCTCTAAATGCAGTCACTAAGACTGATGCCCATCCTTTGCCAAGGACAGATGAGCTGGTGGATAGACTTGGTTCAGCCAAGTTCCTCAGCACATTTGATCTCACATCAGGCTATTGGCAAATAGCCCTGACTGACCATGCCAAGGAGAAAACTGCATTCTCCACACCAGTTGGCTTATACCAATATAAGGTGATGCCTTTTGGACTAAAGAATGCACCTGCTACATTCAAAAGGATGGTTAATCAGGTTCTGAATGGGATGGAGGACTTCTGCATGGCATACTTGGATGACATTGCCGTGTTCAGCCCTACTTGGAAAGAACATGTTGACCACCTAGGACATGTTTTGCAGGCTCTGCAACAGGCCCATCTGACCATAAAGGCAAGCAAATATCAAATTGGTCAGAGTAAAGTGGTCTACCTTGGGCATGAGGTAGGAGGTGGTGAAATAAGGCCTTTGCTCAGCAAAATTGAAGCTGTGCAAAATTGGACAACCCCTTCTACTCAAACCCACGTGAGAGCCTTCCTAGGCCTCACTGGGTATTACAGGAATTTCATTGAGAACGATGGATCCATAGCTTCTCCACTGAATGTAATCTCTTCTCCCAAGTTCCCTAAAAAGGTCAAATGGAATGAGGAGTGCAATCAGGCCTTTGAAAGCCTGAAGAAAGCCCTTTGTCAAGCTCCAGTTCTCAGAGCTCCTGACTACCACCAACCCTTCACTGTACAGACAGATGCTTCCAATATAGGTATAGGTGCAGTACTCAGTCAACTGAATGAAAGAGGTAGGGAGCACCCCATGTGCTTCATCAGTAGGTAACTGAAGGAACCTGAGACAAGGTGGCCAACTATTGAGAAAGAATGTTTTGCCATTGTGTGGGCTTTGAAGAAGTTTAGACCATACTTGTATGGATCTACTTTCATCATTCAAACAGACCACCAACCCTTGAGATGGTTGATGCAAATGAAAGGGGAAAACCCAAAACTGCTAAAATGGTCAATCTGCCTCCAAGGGTTTGATTTTACCATTGAGCACAGGTCAGGATGTCACCACCAAAATGCTGATGGTCTCTCTAGGATGTTTATAACTGACTAGAGGTATGAGACTCATCCAGGAGTGGATTAGATCCTCCTGTCCCTTAGTCTGGGGGGCGAGGGGGCGAGTGTTAGGGAGAATTCTCATTCTATGGCTAATTTCCCTTACCTATAGAGTCCCCCAGCAGCTTTGCTGGATTTGAAGGGTTTGTTTCTTTTTACCTGCTAAGAGTGAGACTCTTTTTCCCACTCTTAGGCATTTTTGCTATGTGTGTTCTAGGCTATTTTTGTGTTTAATGCCTATGGGATTTTCTCTCACCCATAGGAACCACCTTTATGCACGTGTGTCACACAGCACCCTCAGTGCAGTGACACAGGGGTGTCATAGCGACCCCCAAACATAGACTCCATACCCTGGGACTGACTACTGTCTCCCAGAGCATGTAAAGTCCCCATTGGCTTTACTAATCAAATCTTACAAACGTAACCAGTCCAACCTATCTTACTATGGAGGTACTGGAAAGGGTTAATAGTTTTTCCTTTGGGTTCATTTTCGAGGGGGTACCTTAAAGTCCCGCTCTCTAAAGTTTCTGGCTGGTGGCAGTGGTTACTACCAAAAATATTCAACAGCAAATATTTTCCTATGGGATTTTCCCATTGTTCGAGGCTAACACTTTTACTGACAGCCTCTAACATACCGCCGGTTTATTTTATTATTAACTTTACTCCGGTAGGTTTTATTTGCCAGAACTTTAATATAACTTATTTCTCGTGTCTTACTCTAAACTCCTAACCCAGGTCGGGGATCCTTTGTTCGCTCTTTTGGTGGGCTTCTGCCCAGAAGCCCTCCTTTCGGCGCCTCTGAGTCTGGGGTGGGTCTGTTGTTTGGGAGGGGGAGTAGAACCCCTGGACAGAGTTGCCGCAGCAAATCAGGTTGCACTCTAACCTGATAGGCTGGAGGGTCTTCCGCCAAGAAGACCACTCCACTGTGTGAGCGACAGCTAGGCTGTATGAATGGGTCTCTTTCTGCATAAAAGCAGGGTCCTGAGGACTGGAAGAGCAAGACGTCACCACTGGAACTACGGAACCGAAGGGGAGAGAAGCCACAGACATGTTCAGCATCTACACCACCGGTGAAGCCCTGCCGGATCGTCTCACCACTTTTCTTCCACACGACGAGAGGAGATCTTCATCGAAAGAGCCTTCTTCCCTTGAGCTGGTGCGAACAACCAGTTCACCCATCGCTCCCCCAGACCTGCCTTGGTCGAATCGACAGAGCCCAGCACTTGGAGACCAGATAGCCAGGCAGCTATCGACCCGGACCGCATTTAAAAGGAGCGTAACTTTTTAACTTTGTTTGGCAGCACCGCGGCTGGTTTCATGCCTGGGTAGTGTAGTGACTCGAACATTCCTCCACGACGAGAGCCTCTCTTCCTCTGCTGGACCCCTCAACTGCAGGAACTACTAGAAACGACTGCCACCGCAGGAGTCACTTCTTCACGTTTAAGGTACATTGTTCCACCAGGCCTCCCTTTCCCCGTGGTAGCCCTAAAGGTGTTTTAAATCCTTTATCTACTTGTTTGGTTGGCCGCCCTCTCTCTTAACATTGTCTTTCACCTCGCATCTACCTTTTCAATATTCGTTTACCAAAGACTTGACTTCAGCTACAAGAACACTTTTCCTCCTAAACTCTTGGTCCTGTACCACTGACTCTGGCTCAGGCCTATCGACTCTGGCTAATTTGTTAGATCTGCTCTCACTAGAATGATTTTCAATAGGAAATGTGTTGATGCACCTGAATCCTCTAAACCCCTCTTCCTTCCTACTGTTTTAACTTGTGGAGTGCCATTTTGCTTAGTTTTCATTCACTTATCTTTCTGCAAAAGTGTCACTGTGCATTACTTGTTCACAAAACTTCAGGGAAGTGTTGCTAGGGGATGTCTGAAGATATTTCGGTTTAACTTGTGCTTTCCCTCCCTTTCGTTAAATTGATAGCGTGCCATTTGTAGTTGATTTTCACTGTGCCGTTTTGCTCAGTTTTCACTCTACTGCAAACTTGTCTACAATTGAATACGGAGTTGTATATACTTTTCCTTGACTAAATTTAACTTACTTTATCAACTGTGATTCATGTGTTGAACTAGTTGTGTATAGAATAAATATATTCTCTTTATCATACAAAAGCTTTGGTCGGTGTTTCCTTGTTCCATAGTACTGTGATACCTATTGTGTAAACCCTGAATATTGCTCATCTCCCTCTTGAGATAAGTCTGACTGCTCAACCACAGCTACCAACTAAATCTTTGTGGTACAGACTCATACCAAAAGGGATATATTGCTCTCACCTGTAGTCCTAATCTGGTGTAGTGCTCCCTAAGGGAACTGCACTGGATTCTGCTTAACAGCCAAGGTGGCAAGTGGCAGGGGAAAGGGGGAAAGTTAGGATGAGTGTGGGGCCAGGGAGAAACAAGTTAGGCTAGTCTGGGATAAGGGAGGGCAAGGGCAAGTGCTGTAAAAGGGTGCAGGGGGGATTGATAGGGGTTGGACTGCTCCCTGTATGACTCTAAGCGGACCATGCCCCAGTCGCTATGGAAGAGGGAGAGTTAGCACGGGATGGGGAGTGGGAATGAAGAGAAGAAAAGGAATGTCTTGAGAAGTTTCCCAGAACTTTAGAAGATCCGGCTCAACTGTAAGGGTGGGAGGGAGGCCGTTCCAGAGAGAGGAGCTGGCCGAGGAAAGGGATCTACCTCCTACTCCCTGCTTGGAAAAAATTTTTGACCTGCATAGAGTTGGAGACAGAGGACCGACAGACTCTGGCCGGGAGGTATTTAGGAAGGGAAAGTTGGATGTAAAGAGGTCCCAGGTGCCAGACAGCCTTTTGGATGATGCAAAGGATCTTGATTTTGATCCTTGCGGTCACCGGGAGCCAGTGGAGAGTTTGTAGGGCTGGAGAGATGTGGTCCCTGGACTTGAGGCCAAGGATAAGTCTTGCGCCCCTATTCTGGATTATCTGAAGGGGGCAAAGGAAGGAAAGAGGCAGATTGAGGAAGAGGCTGTTGCAGTAGTCCAGCCTAGAGAGAACCAGGGCTCTGGAGACGTTGAGCTTCTGGGGGAAGGTGAGGAAAGAGAGAATGCCTCTGAGGAGGTGGAGCTGAAAGTTGGACTTCTTGGCAGGGTCTGTGATATTTGGAGAGAAAGAGAGAGAGTCAATGATGATCCAAGGTTTTTTTTGTTTCACAGGTGGGGAGGGGACCCGAGGAGTCAGGCCAGAGAGAGGGGGGAAGCAAGGATCAGGTGTTTCAATGAGTAGGATCTCAGTCTTACTGGCATTTTGGCAGAGATCGTTGGCAGAGCACCATGCCTGAATAGCAGTCAGGCAGTCAGGAATGAGAGAGGACGACGTAGAAGATGGCAGCTTGAAGGAGAGTTGTGTGTCATCTGCACAACACTGGAAATGAGGGGACAAAGTGGACATGAGGTAGGCCAGAGGGGCTAGGTAGATATTGAAGAGCCAAGGCGAAAGGGTGGAGCCCTGAGGGACACCACAGGTAGAGAGTGTGGTGGGGTATAAAAAAAGACCCATTTGCACTTAGAAAGGAAGGAGGTAATCCATGCCAGTTCCCTTGTCCAATCATCTTCCTTACTTAGGAATTCCGAGCCACGCCAAACCTCATGACCTAGGGATGGGACACACAGGACTGCAAGCACAAGGACAGCATTGTACCCCATCCCGGGGATGGCAAACCACAAAGTGTTGCAGAAGAGTATCTCGGCAGGCGCGCGGTATCAGCAAGCTCTTGCGTAACTGCTGCTGAAGGCAATCTGTCCTTCCTGATCCCTATCGGGTGGATTAGCACATTTTGCAAAGCTACGCTAGAATGTGCAGTCATGAGGTGTTTTTCCCTCTGTGGATATCCTGCTGTAGGTGACGTCATTAATGCAGCCTTGGACAGCCCGCAGCACTTCTATTTTTAGAAAATCATGCGACCTTTTGTTTATCTGTTAATTGACACCATTACCCTGCAGTAAAGATTAGGGGTAATATGTTCTGCTAGAAATCAATCAAACTAAACGATCAATTTACAGCTACTGTCATAAAATGCACCATATGCGCAAGCACAACACAATAGAGCATGCGCAGCCAGGTGCCCAAAGTCAACCGCTTTGGCAAAGAGTGCTACAGGAGCAAGAAATCAAAAATCCCAACAGCGAAATATCCTTCTGGTGGTACAGTATATGTACCCACTGCGTGCATCTAGGTGTTATATTGGGTGCATATAGGACGCGACTTGGCATGCTTCTAGTATATGAAGTCTGCTTGTCGTCTGGTTAATGTTATAAATACAAATTACATTTTCTGTATACCTATATTTGTTGGCAAGACTTCATTGACTGCCACTCTTCTAAATAGTGCGCAAATTCTACTTCATGTCCGTCCACTGAGCCGCTACACCTTTATTTTGTTAATCAGAAGTACAACCCTTGCAGGCAGCCCTTCACAATGCAGCTCTGTTGAGTGAAAGGGCTGCCTGAGGGGGTTAGTGTCACTAGGGCTAATGGGGGCAGGGGGAATCCCCGGCTAGCCTTGGACCACTTAAAGCCCTGAGTTCTCTAAATGAATATATAAATAACAGCCCATTCTGGGGACTTGTTTCATATTGGTGCGCTGTAGTGGCTGCACCCCATGGCTCACTAAAGAACGCGCCAGCCCTGGTACTGTGTTGCGCCACATATCGAGCAGCTACCCATAACATGAGTGGTGGTGCAGGTCTCCCAACTGGCCTTTCAAGATGTGATTGTCCTCCTGAGCTCTCAGATCTGAGTTTCGAGACCTGCAGGCCAGGCACCCACCCTGACCAATGTCCGGCCAACAGTTCTCTCCTCACCCCCTCCCCCTCCAGAGCCAGATCTGTCCTCTAATTTGCTGAGGCAGGGCTAGAACCCACAAGGACAGTATTGCAGCAATGATGCGGGCTTCACTGGCAGCTGTGATCTGATCATCCGCAGGACCCTTCTTCTCAGAAAATCCCAGAAGGAAGCATTGATTTTGGGCGAAGCGAGGACGCTGGAGGCCTACTCACACTTACCCAAAGCCCTCTTTGCTAAATACGAAGCAGGGTGCCGGAAATAGGCGCAAGAAAAGGTTGCACCTTTGTGGATGTCAGTAAGGTTTTATTGGGTGAAGGGCTCAGCAGAGGCCACTGGGGTCTTTAAAGAAGAGAAGCACGGGATTATACACCCAAGCCCTAAGTAGGGCCAAGAACGGCGTGTGAAGTGGAGGCAAGGTAGAGGCGGCCATTCATGAGCATTGGGAAGAGAACGGTTTACATTCGTACAGTCTGAGGCCATTGCTGGGATGGAAGACAGGCGGCACCAGTGGCCCGTGTCAGCGAGCAGGTCTGGCAGTGCATGGTGTTTAATAAGATGGCAGGTGGCGATTATGAGCTCCTTGCACTTCAAAGACTCGATTCCAAGTAGGCAACACATTAAGTCAATGGAGGAAGCATGTGCAAGGGAGGTGGAGCTCCATCTCCAGCCAATCTCTGCCAATATTGAGGCAATTCGCCCACTTGCCACGGCATACAAGAGGAAGAAGGCGGACAGTGGCGTGGGGGTAGGGGCAGCATTCGGTGTGTTTGTGGAGAGATCCGCTAGTGCAGAGAACAGGAGGTGGCTACGCTGGCTCAATCAAATAGGCCATACTGTGAAGGCATTTAGAGAAAGGGGCGCACAGAGCCAGCTGGACACTAACCCAGAAGCCGAGAGCCAGAAACTATTAAGATGGAGTATCTTGATTAGACTTCTAGGAGCTATAGCCTATATTCAGGTGAATGTACAGTTGAAGAGGAAAGAACCAAACTTTTGACATCCTGCTTGGACAGCACCAGTAATTCCTAAATGCTGGATTAGAGCATGCAGGGGCCGAGGCATTGCTAGTGGGTGGCTGAGGGGGCTATAGCCCCGGGTCTTTTGGTTGTAACCCCGGATAGAAGCTCAGGGGGTACAACCAAAAGGCTAGCTAGCCCTGAGTCCCGACAGTTCCGACATTAGAGTAGCCCCGGATCTTTTCCAGACCTGGCAACACCCCTGTTAAGTAGGGGTCTCTAGATATGAGATTGACCCTTGGCTGAAGCAGGGAGGAATAATAACTATTGTAACCTGAAAAGCCCCTAGGAATGGAGGAAGAAAATCCTACAAAATGCACTGAAGGAGTCGCTGCGCCCAGGTGTTGCATGCACACGTCCTTTCCCTTATAGGGGAGGATCTAGTGGGGTCACCTAGACAAGGGAGTGCGAGGAGAGGCTCTTGGCCTAGAAGGTGAGCATTTCATCCACAACTGCAGACTTCAGGCGAACAACCTCTCTGTGGAATTAGAGCGAGAGAACCAAGAAAGAAGTCCCTGAAACCGAGCAACGACAAAAGGACATTTGCAGGGATGGAGACCCCCAAGTGCCCGATCATTAGACTAGGGATTTAGACATTGGACTAAGACCATTTGCTCCACTTAGACTCGAATCTGTGTATGTTAATAATTGCTTTCTACTTCCGGACAAGGTTACTATGGCGATGTACCTTTTGCATTTCACTTCTAACCTGTAAGCCACCGGTAGCGGAGCCCTCGGTCTGGTCCCCCGTGCTGTGCTGACCGTGATGCGGGACTTGAACCATGTCGTGGCCAGCAAGGGGCGGGGGAGCAGTAGCCGCTGAAGGACACTGGGAGATGGCGTGGCACGGCACCCTAGGAGTGACCAGATTGTGAATAAAAGGTGTTCCTCACCTTAACCATTCTCTGTGTCCTTCTCCTGGCCACTTAGCCTCCACAACCCAACCCTCTCCTCCTTCCCCCATAAGGACAATACAGGGGTTGAACTGATCCTTAGGTCTGGAGTGTTCTATGGTACCCACCTATGTGACAAACCACAGAAAGATAGACCGATAGAGGAAGGGAAGAAAGGACAAACAGGCACATGCAGTGATGTGTATAAAAGCTACATAATGCCTTCATTCATTGTATGAATCTATAGGAGGGGCACACTACAAATATTGCCTTCTAAGGGCAGTGCAATATTACTATTATGCGTTGTGTGTGTCACACCAATGAGAGCTCTTTGCCAAATATGTTCCTGGAGAAGACACTCATCGGAGCGGTCGCAATAGCTGAGGAGACAGTCACTCCCAGCATGCCATGACCAAATGTGCTATTACAGGTGGCACGTCTTCCCTTGCGCGGCGCGTAACCTCGCCTTATCTAGGTGAGTAAACACGATTGAGGGCAATTCGATTTTATCCACGACCAGTGTTTCCCGCCCTCCAGATGAGGCCATAAAACTTGAACATAAGCCGCTGCTCCAACTCTCCACTCACAAAAGGGAAATCAGATGAATACATTGAAAGGTTCAAGGCGCATAGCTCAAGCCCTTGCAAGGCTCTGGAGATATGCCTGCAGTGTCTGGAGTTTATTTATTTATTTATTTATTGCATTTTCATAGTGCACACAAACCCTCAGTGATGCCGGGATGCACATCAAAATGGGCAGAAAAAGCCCTTATTTGCGCAGCATGCAAATAGGGTGAAAAAAAGCATCTGAATGTAGGCGTTGTGACGGCCCGCCAGGTAACGTCACTTCTCCCCAAGGGGAGCCCTTTTGCCATGAGGCTAGAGGTGCAGCTGCTACCAAATATTCCCCCTAAGGGTGGTTTAATGCAGGAGGACCTCATGGGGGACTCCCCCCCCCACTGGGGATAAGGGCAATCACATAGTGTGCAACCCGTTGGCCAATATCACACCCTGACCTTCCGTAACCCCACTCCATGTCAAACAACTTCCTTCAGAGTAGACCTGGGTATTTCTGTAGTGTAAGAGAAACAGCCAGAATCCAAAGTACCAGGACGAAGTCGAGCACAGAAGAAATGGAGATGACTGGTTGTGCTATTATGGTATTGGGGGACGGGGCTCCAAGGATGCATGAACCTCAATCCATCAAGAACAATAAAATACTTTGATAATCTGCTGGGGTGGGACTGGCAACATTGTGAAAGACGAGAAGGAGGACTGAAGACTTGTCAAGCCCAGCCGGGAAAGGCAGCAGGCTTGGAAACCATCCAGAGCGAGAGTTTCAATTTGTGACAGCTGACCAGAGATGGCGAACAGCGCAGGATGCCGGTGGGTCACTGAGCAAGTTCTCCATGGGTTCAGTTGGAGCAGACCCAAACACAAAGCAGGAAGAGAGCCAAGCAGACCAGTAGAGCACAGAGCCACTACAGTGCTGTGGAAGCGGAGGAGAGAAGCCTACCCCGTCCCAGGAAACCCCAGTGACATAACGAAGTCCCAAAGAAGATAATTGGAGGTACGATAGACCCAGAGAAGACACGGAGGTGGAATGGAGAGGCTCTCTGCCTGTCCAGTAGTAACAATCAAACTATTGGGAATGGTGGACAGAGCATCCAAGAAGAACCTCCTCGGCGCAGTGACTGCAACAAGACCACTGACCACCAGAGAAGAGTCTGGAACCCCAACACAAGGATATCGAGCATCCGTAGAGAACGTCCCCATCACAGTAGCAAGATCAAGTCCACTGACCACCAGAGAATAGGTGTGGGACCTTGACACAAGTGAATAGAGCATCCATGGAGAACTTCCCCATTACAGTGGCAACATGAAGTCCACTGACCACCAGAGAAGAGTCTGGGACCCTAACTGTTAGGAAAGATTCCGTAATTGTAGGTAATTTTCCTTCCATGTGGCAACCCCTAAACTTTTTGCTGTTGTTTTTCACCTTGTTCTTGACTTTACCATAGAAGTGCAGCCTTCTGCCGCACTCCTCTGGGCTTTCGCTCCTTCTTACGGGGAAACTGACATGCCCTTAAGACAGTCAGTACCGGGAAACGCTGTTTCCCATTGTTTCTTTTATCATGTTGCGGCTTTCGTGCAACATGACACAAGAGGGCACTGTAAGCTAAGTTACAGCTCTCTTGGGTCTCTAGCCTTCTACAGGCCCTAGATACTCGTTTAGGATTGTATTTGATCGGTGCAAGTAATTCAGGGACGGGAATGGTGGCAGCGATCGTTTCTTTGTATTTTGAGCTCCTTTTGGCGTTCTAAGCGCGTTTTCTGCACTTAACCCAAAACTGTGGCCTGGCTCCCAAAATGGCCAGACCACGAGGCTCTTTTGTCCTGTCCGCTGACCGTCTTGCTCCCTTCACCTTCCCCAGGTCAAGCCGACCCGGGGCCTTCCTTATTTGGGCATGTACTTTCTCGCAAAACACGGATGCTTTCGCGGGCTTCTACATGTCTTTTGTGTGCCTCCAGGATGTGGGCTGGGATGTCTGGTCCCAATACACATCCTGGGTGCCAGAGAGTCTAGAGTGGTGTGAATGCCTGGGACCACCGTGGCCCGTGATTGGTCCACGAATGGTGTGAGTGTTGATGAGCGATCTCCCATTGGGTCCCTTCTGTTTTGGCGCGAAGGGAACCGTGGATAAGAGGGGGCTGGAAACACCACTACCATGTCGATCTCCTGAGTTCTCACGAACGAAGGAATACAGGCGCCAAGTATCCTGCAACCAAGAGGCTGGACCGAGGAATCGCTGGTGACCCGCTGAAGGACTTCTCCTCTGCACTGCTGTCGCCTTATGAAACTCTTTTCACCTTTGATCGAACCAGAAGGCCTGTACTGGTACTTCGACCCTTTGGAATAGCGGGAACAGCTATTCTCGGCATCTTCACCATCTCCTGCCAGTAAGCCTTCGGAAGTGTCTCTGGGCCATCCAGTTGACTGACCAGCTTACACGGGAGTCTTGCTCTGTAACCGCCGCCAGGTTGTGTAGTATTTCGAGTCCTTGTCACTCTCACACGCTTCGTACACTTGGCGTTCCCAGGTCGGAAGTGAGTAGTGTACATTTGGCTCAGATACACACGGCCGCTCCGTTGCCCTGCTGTGGTGACAAAACTGTGCAGGTTTCTTCGATTGGGACGTCTTTTTACTCAACACGACGACGAGGCGTTCCCTGCTTTTCTGAACCTGCCAGCTGCTGAAACTGACGCAGAGAAGCCTGGGTCTGCTTGCATCGGGGACCGGTGAGTAGTTTAGCTAGGATCTGGTCGCCGTCCTGCAGGAGCCCATTGCTTTTCCCCGCTGTGTAAAACAGCACCCTTTTGCCGTACTTGCGCTCTGCTTCTGCCCACTGTGGAGGCTGCGCTTGAGTCGCGGAACTTTTTCTCCTTCATTTGTGAACTGAACTGAACTGCCTGATTTCCTTAGAAGAGACTCTCCTTTTGCCCGTTGGCATCAGCGTGTGCAGGTACTTTTGAGCACAAGGCTCCACTCTTCGCAGGGCTCGGACTTCCATCTAGTTAGGTGCCTCTGAAGACGAACTGAGTCTAAAGCATTGTATCGCACTGCCTGTTTTCCTTCCCTTGCAGGTGGACTACACATTTCGTGCATATAACGCTTGCGACTGTCGTATTTGTATATATATTGTGTTGATATGGTATGTGTGGTTTACTATCGTTATATTGTGATTTTCTCGCTACGGTCATTGTTTTAAAGGCCTTAAAATAAATGTGTATATATTTTTTATATAACACCTGTTTGGAGTAGTTTGTAGTTGATCTTGCTTTGTGTGCTCATTGCGGGCTTTCAGTCACCCTCACCCCTCTTGAAACCTAGTCTTGACCGCCGCGATCGCTACCTTGATTGGTCTGACTCGTCCAGAGGTTACCCTGTTCCAAGTAATTAGGTTGGCCTTCTGAACTTCTGCGCCACCAGGACAGAGTTCAGAAATCCGTCTTAACACTAACACAAGTGAATAGAGCATCTGTGGAGAACTGCCCCATCACAGTAGCAACATCAAGTCTACTGACCACCAAAGAAGGGTGTGGGACCCTAACACAAGTGAATAGAGCATCCGTGGAGAACTTCCCCATCACAAAGGCAACATGAAGTCCACTGACCACCACAGAAGTGTCTGGGACCCTAACACAAGTGAATAGAGCATCTGTGGAGAAGTGCCCCATCACAGTAGCAACATCAAGTCTACTGACCACCAAAGAAGGGTGTGGGACCCTAACACAAGTGAATAGAGCATCCGTGGAGAACTTCCGCATCACAGTGGCAACCTGAAGTCCACTGATCACCAGAGAAGGGTCTGGCACCCCGACATAAGGGCACCAAGCATCTGAGGAAAGCATTCTCGTTGCAGTGGCAGGGAAAAGTCCACTGAGGGCCCAAGAAGGATTTGGGACTTTGCTTATACTTAGGAGAAGGAAATCATTCTCCTGGTCCTGAAAGCTGAAGAAACTGAAAGCCTTTTTGATCAGAAGACACCCGGGGAAGGGAGTCATTCCCCCCCCTTGCTTTGATGTGAACTATATTGGAGTGTGGGAACCACTACCAGGAGAAGGGAGTCATTCTCCTGGTTCCGAAGGTTGACTGGTAGAAAGGTTTGTTGCAATCACAAGCCCCATGGCATTCTTTTACCAAAGCACATTTCTGGGAATACCAGCTAAACACCAGGAGAAGGGAGTTATTCTCCTGGAGAAGGCACTTTCATTTGACTTATTCTTTAGTTGTAGTGTAAGGGATTGAGGTAGCTTGTGGCACAAGACAGTGGAGTTTGCTTTGAACGGACATTCTGACAGATCCTCTAGTACTAGTTTGAGGCAGGGAAATCCCTCTAAGAAGATCGGGATAGTGAGGGTTTCATTTCTTCATAAATACAACTTTTTGCCAATCAAAATGCCACCCTTTTGTCAGCATCCTTCTTCGACACGCTTACAGCATCTATGATGCGTCTCTATAAACGCCCTTTGCGATTAGGCCTCAATCGTTTTTAGCAAGTGATGCATGGAAGTCCTTAGCTGAAGTCTAGGTCTATGTCTCCATCATAGCTGCCAGAACCACCTGAAGAATAACCTATATGTGGTTCTGAACCTTTGAACCAAATATGCATTAGCCTACTAAATTTAAAACCCTGACAAGTCCTGCTGGCCATTTCTGAGAAGCTGATTTTGGTTTGGCAAATATCCTCTTAGCCTCATGCAAATGTTAGGTGAGATCATCAAATAGGTTCTTATTACTGCAACACATGGCAGGATGATTGCAAGGGGCCAAAAATAATATATTATGTCCTTGGTTTCTACGGTTAAAAGTGGATTGCTGAGGCAGTGAGCCACTTGACGAGGGTCCGGATACGTTGTGGGGCATATTACATCCCTCCATTATAGCCAACCTGTAACAAAGTATGTTGGCCACTCCAGAAGACAAATGCAACAGTGTAAAAAACCCGAGCTCCAGAATAGGAAAGGGGTAAATGTTGCAAGGAAGCCATAATGGATTTTTTTGTAATTTCCTCGCAATGTGGGCTCCTTCACTGTGACTAAAAACTATTTTAGTTATGGCTATTAGGCGGCGCTGTAGCGCTGCCCATACGCCAAAACTATTGACATGGAAAGTGAAGGTATGACATAGGAGGGCTGTAAGGAGCTGGTGGTGTTTGTTTTTTATCCACCCATTGACCGTCCATGGCCGTAGTAGTCCCGTAAGGCCATTCCTTCACACTGCACCGGCCTTCCCGTCCAAAGAAAACTCTGCAACCCCCGCAGGATCTCCTTGAGTCAGTTCTGTGCATTTGGGAGAATGCAAGTGTTATTTCTAAGCAGCCAACTAAAAGAAAACTGCTTATTTGCAGCTATAAACCATCTCCTGGTGTAATTACATAGCTCTAGCTACTTGTTTAAAAGCAATGTGTGCACTCACATATGTTCTTTGGACTAAATGCTTGTTAAAAAGAGCATTGGCAAAGCCAACCATTTTGGCTATTGTATGGACAGTCAATTTCCAGGCACTACCATGATATGCCCAGGTACTAATACCTTTTCAAGCTTTTGACATGTTGTGATCAGGTAGTATTCACACATTAAAGGACTCAGGTGAATCAATTGCATGTGGGTTTATTTTGGTACCTTTTCTTTCTATTTTCGATTTGCCCTCCTTTTAGGGTTTTTGGAGCTCAATCTTTAAAACTGATTCACAGATGAAACGTTTCCAAGTTTTATTTCGTTTCTCTGTCCACAGGATTTAACATTTCTGGCCAAAGAACAATTCTAGGTTGCCAGAATAGGTCTGTGTTCTATTTCTAGGAAAATGGCGTAGATGTTTGTGCGGCTCTCCTGTACACTATGAACAAGCCTTCACGACTTTTTTGGGGCTCAGTGCAGAGCGTTGAGTCGTCCTCCTGGTATAATCTTTGGGAGCATCATTGTCCAAACTTCCACTGAGTTTCAAATGTATCACTACGTGGTTGGTTGGTTGGAAAAGAAAAGCCTACCGGTTTCAGTGGTGTTGGCAATTAGCAACCACTTTCATCTGGGCTATGGAGTTAGGCACTAATGTGCCTTTTTAAGCGTTACTTATTTTTCAATGGAATTGAGACAGGAGATCCCACCTGCAGATGGAAGAGAAGTGGGGTAGGGGGCAAAACAAAGGGAAGACACAAGTGATGTGATCCGTAAATGCTATAAACGCAGTATCAGATTGATATAAAAACCTAGCCATTGCACAGTAATTTGAAGATGGAATATTTGGGAAACCTGGTTGCTAGATAAGTCTTGACTCGCTTCTATGCCCAGAATTGCATTTGTAGACAATATCACATAATTGTCCTGAATCCCCTTTTGTCCACAGTCGATAGTGGGTACCCCCTGTAAAGGCACCAACTCACTTCTTACAGGAACCCCGTGTCGCAATGGCAACAACTTTACATTGAAGCCCAGATATGCATCAGGAAATCAATTGAATGCAGATTTGGCATAGTCAAGTCACACTTCAGGTGCCTTGGCCACTCTCTGGCAGTGCTACTGTACAAACCTCCGATTGCACCATCATTGTATCCAGTGCTTTAAGTGGGCTAGGAAATTAAGGGGGGGGAGCTCGTTTGGGGGCGTGGCCTAAAAGTGCACAAATCATAGTAGGGTGCGCAAATATATAAATGTATGTGAGCATTTATACATTTGTATGCGTACTACTATGGTTTGTGTATTTTCAAGCCTTCTTTTATAAACATAGCAATGTTACATATTTCTATGTTTCTAAAAGGTAGCTTGAAAGTGTACACACCATAGTAAGTTACGCACACTTGTGTGCTTACCTTACTATGGTTTGTGTACTTTTCAAGCCACCTTTTATAAACATAGACATGTATAACATATTTCGAAGTTCATAAAAGATGGCTTGAAACGTACACAGTTCAAGGCATCTTTTATAAAGATTTGCCAAAGGAGACAGGCACCTCGGGCTCAGTGATCTCAGAGCCCAAGGCGTCATTCACCCTCTGGGAGCCCGCTGATCTAATCTACATAGAGGGTCAGTGACCTGGCGAGGGCAAACAAAGGCACTGTAACTTCCCTGATGACCCCTCAGATGGGGGGTCATCAGGGAAGTTACAGAGACTGACAGAAGTGCCAGCCAGGCTCAGCTACGCTGTGGCTGGCTGGCACTTCTGTCCACTTGCCTAACGTTAAACTGGCGGGCGCATCTCCCGTCGCTGCTGCGGCCATGGCGGGAAAATGCGTCCTGCCGTGGCGTGGTGGGACAGGGGACCCCAACAGGGCCCCGGCTCAGACCCACTTTCTGGAGACTGGCGGGTCCCGGCAGGACCCGGCCCACTTAAAGCACTGATTGTATCCTGTGCCGTATCACCGCGTTTAGGCAAACGTGCTCTGCACTTTGACATCTGTTCAGAATTACGTCCAGAATCTCCTATGCCACATAATGCTGCGAATGGCTGAAGGTATTTGATGTGGTTGTCAGATAGTTCACATTAGCTGCCATGAGTGGCGATATGGCCACCCTTGACGTGGAGCAAGTGTCTGTGTGTTGAACAGAATGGCAGGCTACAGGGTCAGCCCCCAACTGACATGCACTTCCACACAGAATGGATGCATATTAGGAGGGCATGAAGAGAGCAACACAGCAACACACAAGTGCAATAGGCTAGACGAGAGATAAACCCCTGCAACCATTTTATTATGCACATAGAATGTGAAATAACTCGGCTCGCTTAACATAGAAACAAACAGTCATGACAGCAGACATTATGCTTATTTGAAATGGAACATTATACAATTTAAATGTGCACATCTCGATATCTTCGTGTGTGTCCATTTCAAATAATTGAAAACATTCCTCAGTCATTTTGTGGTATTAAAATTTGACCACTAGATGGCGGTCCATAGTTACTTTTACCAAAATTAGAAGTATATGTACATGAAAACAAATGTTTTTCAATCTTGCTTCCTCCAAATGCCGAATTCAATGCAGGACTGAAAAGAAAAGGAAGAGCAGTGGCTGTTAAGTGGTGGCAGGTGACACTATAAATGCCCTCGCCAGTTATCCTTTGAAAATTAGTCACTCAACAATCATCTCAGGTTCAGGAAGATCACTTTGTAACGTTTCAGCGTCTCAAAGAGTTTTGTGGCTTTAACTGCTGTACTACTGACAAACACAATTACCGCTACCAGATGCGGTAAACATGATGTAACATCAAGGATCTACATGACGTGCTGCTCTTTTAGGCACAGGCTCGGACTGGCTTATAGGGCAACAGGCCCATGACCTAACCAAAAATGCTGGTGTGGGCCATTTTTTTTGGTCCCAGTGGGCCACTTTTTCGGCCAATGTTGGCCAGTTTGATGAGTTACTTCACTATGCAGCTAATAGTTTTGACCAGTGTTGCTACACAAATATTTTAACATTTTAAAATTCACAATATGCATCACATTTTATATATTTTTTTAAAAAATCCCCCTTGGGAACTATACAAACAGCATCACAAAGGAATGAACTGCCATTTGCAACTGTGGCCCACTTTTTCATTGGTCCCCGAGACAATTATATGGCCGAGTCCTTCAGTTCAAGGCCCTGCAACATTTGCCTGTTCAAGTGGTCGAAGTGTACGAAAAGAAGTAGTGGAACTATGTTCCCTGCTGGTCTGCCCCGCTTCCCACAAACCCCATCCCTGCCCCCGCCCAAACACAATCCAAACACCGAAACAAACACACCTGCTATTTATGGAAATGTGTAGTGCAGTGCACTGAAGTGCAAGCTTCAACTTCTTCCTAAACTTTTATTTTAAAACGAAACCATTTCAGAACGGTTTCTTTTTAAAATTTAAAATAAAAGTATCGGAACTCTGAAACTTAAAAATAAAAAGTATGGGAGCACCGCTCCCGCCCACTTCGACCTAGATGTTTTGGACTACGACTCCCATGATGCCTCCCCATTGACTATGCTCGATAGATGGGAGTTGTAGTCAAAACCATCTGGAGAGTCAAAAGGTTGCAGACCCCCTGCTCAGATATTACCCATGTTGGTGTGCCGTTAGACTCCAATCGGTAAACGCCGTATTGCTGCATGACTACCATTGTTAATGGAGCACTGCAGGCGTTTCGTGACGGCCTACAATTGTCAGCATCTTATTTCTAGGGGCTTTTATTATCGGAACATCGACGTTCGTTTTTATGTATTGAGGGTACAGTGTGTTTCCATCAGAAGCACTTACAGAATGTAGCAGTCAACAGGGCAACCCTGGGTTAGGAACTGCATCTAAGTGAGAGAGGTCGTGATGATGGGGGTCACATGGGCTAGAGACTAAGAACAGGGTAGGACTATTACTTTCGTGGAGTGTATGGTTTAGGTCTACTTGGTCGAAAATATTTGACCTTTTCACATTTGACCGAATTTATTTAGGTCGTTATTTGAATGAAAATGCGGGGAGAGGTGTATTTAACCCCCGCAAAGCCACCCCCATTCTCTTATTCTCTTACCCCACGCAGAAATATATTTAATTAAATTTGAACGAATTTCGACCAAGACAATGATCAAAAAATGTCAAAAGTAAAAGGTCAAATGTTTTTCGAAAAAGTAGGCTAATACCGACTGCATGCATCCATGGCAGCATGTACAGTGGAGTTAGTTGCAGGCTAGATCTGTAAGGGAGGCAGGAGGGGGGGTAAAATGGACGGTGCTCCCTCCTGGTTACAGAGGTGCACTTTTAGTGCAGATGTGAAGCAGTGGGTAGTAGCATGTTGTTAATATGAAGAGGAAGTCCGTTCTAGCGAAGTAGGGCAAAGAGAGAGAAGGAGCGGAAAGAGATGAAGTCAGGGAATGAAGAGCTCTCCAGGTGTTTTGGACTACGACTCCCATTAGCCATTGATCAGCATAGAAAATGATGAGGGATTATGGTAGTAGAGCCGCAGGCTGCAGCTCCCTATACAAGAGCAAAGGGTGCAGGGAGGAGAGTGTTTGGAGACGGCGTTAGCCAAGAAGGGAGGGAGCAAGCTCATCCAGGGAACGGTTTAAAGATGAACAAGTCCCACATGGAAAAGGTTGTATGTGATTTCAGGGCCGAAAACAAACCTTGTTGGTTAAACAATATTTTCTTTCACCTACGAAACACCTTTTCCCAACGTATATTAGAACAGATGCAATAAACTGCAGTCCTAGAATATGTGGGCAAAGCGTTGCATAGTGGCTGGAAAAAATAATATTGTTTACCCGACAATGTTTGTTTTCAGTGCTTAAATCACAGGATATCCATGGAAAGCCCTCTGGCATGGACGCTGAGTTTGGCAATTCGAGAAGAGCGTGAAAGCTTACAAATGGTTGATGCGACAAAGTCAAGTAAGGGTTCTTACATAGCCATACTGGCCTACATTGGTGCATCCGATCTAAACATGTTACCTTACTGTGGCACAGCATTCTTACTGACAAAGCCAACAGGAGTATGTTGGTAGCTGGGGATTCTGGCAGAACCAGCATCAACATTCTTTCTTATAGTATCTTCCGTGGCATGATGGTCAAACCAAACAGGAGTATGGTCTTATATTGGAGTATTGTCATATGCCACCATAGACATGTATGTGCACAGCCAGCGTTTTTTTTAATACTGGCATATATTGTGGGCAAAGGTGTGATGAGAATGCATTGGAAAATGTTCCTGTGCACTGTTGATGAGTTGGCATCTAATTGATTTGGCCATGTGCAACCCCAAAAAACTGACTGCAAACCGTGGGTCTTTCTGTCCAATTTATCACAGAAAACGTTCTCAGGCAAAACATATTTCTGGGAAACATTCATGCCTCTTCAATTAAAAAACGTTACCAGCTGCCTGGGAGAAGGATTGGAGAAGAAGGCAAAGCAGAAGGCTTGCACAGTGGTCCAAGCCACTGAGTGACAGGGTCTGTATACAGACCATGCTCTGCCTGCTGAGAGCTCTGCCAACCCATTCTCCATCCCTGCCAGATGAGTTGCCGGGACACACATTCTGGCTCTCCATTAACCATAACCACAGCAGCATCGCCTCCCTCCCTGCACAGAGGCAGTGACCGAGCAACCCCCTGCTTGTTGAGCATGGCCTGTGTGCTGCCCATCAAAACCAGCACATTTGCTCGCCCTTGGATGAAGGCACACAAGCTACCAGGGCTAGCCAGATTGCTCGCAGCTCCAGCAATTTGATGTGCCAGCAGCATTCCACCTGAGACCAAATACCACTCACAAACAGATCCCGAGGAGAGTGCCACAAGCCTTCAAGGAAGCATCTATGATCACCAGTGCCTCCCAGCCAGGGTCGCCAAAAGGGCTCCTCCATCATAATGCTCTCGCCATGAGCTCACTGATAGAGGCCGTTGGTCACTGTTCTCGAAATCTGGAGGACATCCGACTTTTTAACGAAATATTGTGACCATTGACTTCTCAGAAGACACTGAAGGGATCATATACAAAGCATTGCCTCTGGCACCAGGAAAATGCAGGAGGGCATGGGGCCCAACAAGCGGAGGGAGGCGAGCACTGTGATTCTGCGGGATTTCTGGAACAGTGATAATCTGTCTGATGATGGTGACTCTCCCTCAGGGGGAAAGGCTGCTCCTGCACAAGTATCCATGACTGCTCTGATAAACTGGAGCCTCTGCTTTGGTGTAATGTGAGACCTCTGCAAATTTAGGAAGGAGTCCAAGCTGTGGAGCAGTGAGCAAGTGTCCTCGAGACGTTTCAAAACCTGCTCCTGGGACTGCCACCGGATCAGCCAGCCCTCCATGTACGGGTATACACAGACACTGAGTCTCCTTAGGTGCGCTGCCACCACCGCAATTAGCTTGGTGAATACGCTGGGTGCAGAAGTCATGGCAAAGGGGAGCACTTTGAACAGTGTCCCCAATGAATAACCTTATGGAATTGCCTGTGCTTTTGGTGGATCATCATGCAAAAAGAGGCACCCTAGAGGTCTAGTGACAGCAACCCATCCTAGGATTGCAGAGCATGGAGAATCTCTCTCAACGTCACAATCCTTCCTCAGAACCTGAGGTCCAGGATGGGATGAAGTTCTCGCCTCCCTACTTGGGCATCAGAAAGTAGTGGGAGTACCAGCCCCTCCTTGAGCTCTGGTTCCAGCTGTGGAGGAAGGGGTGGTGGTCTGCCCAGGGGTCTTGTGAGAAAATGGAGGCAATAGCCCAGCCTTACCAACTGAAGGACCCAGGCATCGGAAGTAATTTCTTTCCACCTGTCCCAGTACTCGAAGACTCTTCCACCAACCAGAGAAACATGTGGTGAGAGCGTAAAGAGACTTCACAGGTGCCATTGCCCTCGATGTGGAGGTTGATGTAGACTGGTCCTTTCTTTTAAGGCCACCTCTACCCCTGCCAGTGCGTGAGAACCTCCTCTGGCCCAGTTTGGCTTGAGACAGCAGAGTCTTCCCCACAAAAGGGGTATAGCGTCTAAAGCCTCTGCCACTGGAGCCCGACGGGAAGGATTTCTTTGCGGGCTGCTAGACACTTTCTCGCAAATCTGGAATGCTTAAATCTTTGCAGGGACTCACTGTGGACACTATCTCCAGGCCACCTGGCCAGGTCACCCTCTTCCTCTCTGAGTCAGCTGACCTCTCTTCCTCCTTCCTTGCTCTTTCTCTCAGTTCCTCCTCCTTGGAGACCTGAACATTCACCTGGATACTACTAGCCCTTCTAGAGAGACTTTTGCAAACTCTGCAACTCTCTCTCTATTCTTACCTCTGGCCCGACTCACTCTGCAGTGCACACTCTAGATGTTCTGATCTCCGCAGACCCCCCACCCTTCTCTAACCCTCTCACCACTCCTCTCTCCTGGAGTGACCATTTTCTCCTTTCCTCCTACCTCTCCCTCTCCCTCTCTACTGCTCAGGCCAAGACGTCTCCAGCACTGCCACCTACCTTTTTGGTCATCCAACCCATGAAGCGTGTGTCAGTTGAGGCTTTCGCAGCTACTTTCTCTCTTCCTCCTGCACCTTTGTCTGACTCACACCTGACTCAGCCCTCTCTAACGGCCCGGTCATGAGTCTGCCTGAAGCCCAAATACAAGTGAAACTCTTGGTATGGTTTTGACCTTGCCACCCTTAAACACAAGTGTAGGGTGGCTGAGAGGAAATGGAGGGCATCAGGAGTTCCCCCTAACAAACAAGCATGCTGCCTGCTCAAAAGTAAGAAGAGGGCATACATACAAGCCCCCATCTCTGCTGCAGTCTCCTCCTTCCCTGTTCCCTCACAGGCTCTCCACACGGCCCTGGCTTTTCATTTCAACACTAAAACTGAGGACATCCTGTCCACCCTCTCTTCCTCTACCACTCCTGGCCTGTTTGTGGCTGTTTCGCCTCCTCCTGTCTCCTCCTTTCCCTTGTTCACCCCAGACAATGTTTCTAGACAAGTCCAATCTATGAAAGTCTTGTCAAAGCAGGTCCTCCCCTGCTCATCCAGAACCAATAAAGGCCACATTGAAACCCTTACTCCAGAGTGATTTCTACAATAACCCCCTTGCCACTGGAACCTTCCTCTCCCCCTTAAGTACTCCCTTGTGCACCCCCTACTAAAAAAAAAAAAGCCCTGTGCCGATCCTTCCTCTCTGGCTAACTATCTCCAATCTCCATCACTCATTTCCTGGGTTCACTCTTGGAAAAGCTGCCCATCTCCCAGCTTAACCTGCATACAGAATCTGTTGGAAACTGCTCTCCTGAACACCCGTGAAGACCTGCTGTCCAACCTTGACTCTTATCTTCCTTCTGTCCTTGTTCTCCTCAATCTATCGTCTGCTTTTGATACAGTCAACAATACCATCCTGCGCTACCATCTCCGAGACAACCTGGTTATCACTGATCAGGCCCTGGCCTGGTTGTCCTCCTTTCTCACCGACCGACCAACCATACCAGGTCCAATTGGGGTCCTTTCTCTCGTACATCTTTTTTGCTCTACATGTGGTGTTTCCCAGGGGTCTAACCTTTCTCCCTGGCTCTTCAACCACTACCTGGGAGCTCTTGCCAAATGCATCGCTACTTTCTGCTCCAACTTTCAGTGTTATGCAGATGATGCCTAGCTCTCTTTCAGGCTCTTCTCTGCATCTCTGCACGTGGTTCTCTGTGGTGGGCCTGCACCTGTGGAACAACATTCTGCTTCATCTTCGTTCTCAAGGTCCCCCACTTGCCACTTCTGTTTAACATTAACGTTTTACCTTTGATACACATCATTCATCATTTTGACATTCACTTCCATTCCTATGCTGATGAGATGCAATTTTTCCTCAACGTTTCTGGTCCTCAAGAAAATTATCCCACTTTCACTCCTGCCTTTCCAAAATGAAACTTTGGCTAGTCAATACCAAGATTAGCTTCACCTTAATACCTCAGAGAAAGTGAGTAGGCCTATAGACCCCACATATCTTTTCAGCGACCCTCGGAGACTGGTGAAATGCAACGAGTCACTCAAGTCAATGATTTTGTCAGCTCTTCGTTTTTTGCTTACGAATGATGAGACAGACTGTTCCTTACCTTCTGCACACTGCGCACGCTGTGGTGGTTGCGGCTTTGTTGCTGATTTGGTGAATTCTACTCAACTATGCCAATGCCCTTTACAAATGACTTCCAAGCAATTTGCTGAGACAAATGACTCCCAAGCAATTTGTTGAGACATTTGCAAATCACTTACAATGTGTCAGTTGCTCATTTGCAAAATACCCAAGATTTCTCCTGTCTCGACTGCTAGACCAACTTCTTCTTTGCTGCCCATATGCCAATATGCCATAAGCGATGCGCTTAAGATGGGGCCCGGATTACAAGTTTACCAGTGCAGAAAAAAAGTGCCTGTAACAATGGCTACCGGCACCTTTTCCGGGCCAGCAAACTACGAGTCTGCTGGTAGGAGCAGTGAACTACCAGCAGGCCTGACCTGCCGGTAGCTCTGGGCCCTGCCGGCAGATTTTTCACTGAAGCACCAGCACTGTTAGTAACGGTGCAGGTGCTTCAGGGTTCCCATTTCCAATGTTTTCCAATGGTTCTCTGTGGTGGGCCTGCACCTGTGGAACAACATTCTGCTTCATCTTCGTTTAAATTCTCTGGTGACTATCACAGACATTTAAAAACTCATCTGTTCATATAATTCTCAAGTTCACTTTTAGTTGCAAAAATTGCTACAAGCACCTTCATGCATTTTATTTTCATCTGTACCCAAATGCAGTCACCATTGTTCGTTAACTATTGTTATGAACTAATAAATATCTCAAATCACAAACCAAACCTAGTGATGTCATACTCAGAGTTCTTTTTCTGCAGGAAATGGGTTTGAAAGCCATAGGAATAACCAAGGTGACAAATCCCTTCACTACTGGAAAGTCCTCTGCAAGGTGACTCTACTCTGCCCCTTTCCTTTGTCTGCATACAACAAAGAGTCTCTGTTAATGAACACCCTGGAAGAGTCTGTCCTTTGAGGCACATGAACTATCCCAAATCCCTGAGGACAATTCCTGCCTTCCTGGGAGGTGACAACTCTTTCCTGGGGAAGACATAGGCTTGTGCTGGGGATGATATGATAGATATGATTTGGTATTCATAAAGCACAAGTGTTTCTAGGTGCCACAAGACAAGGAAGGAGACCGATGGAGGACAGGACAAATGATCTTACTAGGCCTTGTGTCATTCAGATTGCATAAGTCCCGCAAAAGAGGGAGGGGAGAAGTGCCGGGGGTGGGGGGGGGGGGAGTTGGGGATGGGAGAAGCACAGGTACATAATAAGTGCTGCCAGCAGGTGCAGAGTGAAGGGACTGTAGGGTTACAGGTACAGACCCTAAGCGCTGGGAGAGCCCAGAGGCAGTGCAAGGGCAACAGGACAAGCAGGAGCATGAGCCTGAGTTCAGAGGGTAGCCAGGTGACCAATGCACAGAGCAGTCAGGGACATCAGCAGGGGAGAGGAAGAGAGAAAGCGGAAGCAAAAAGTAAGTTCTTGAGTTGCTTTTGGACCTGGATGTGGTTCTGCTCAAGTTTGAGTGCGGCAGGAAGGCTGTTCCAGAGGGAGGCCCCAGCCGAGGAGAGAGATCTACCCCCAATTCTCTGCTTGGAGAAGCATCTGCCCCTCAGAGAGTTGGAGGTAGATATGATATGAGTCATTTGATATGAGTAATTTATAATGCGCCTGTACACAAGTGTTTCAAGATGCAAAATGAGATGAGTATAGAACTCGAGAAGGAAGACGTTTAGGATGAGAAAGTTGGAGGTAGAGCGGTCCCAGTCCCCAGAAAACCTTGTGGACGATGCAAAGGGTCTTGTACTTGATCCTTGCAGCCACAGGGAGCCAGTGGAGCAATTACAGAGCTAGAGAGATACAATAACTGGGTTTGAGGCCAAGGACAAGTGTCACCGTCCTGTTCTGGATAAGTTGCAGAAGTCGAAGAGCAGAGGCAGGTAGATTTAGAAAGAGGATGAGAGAGAGAGAGAGAAAAAAAAAACTGGCATTAAGGCAGAGATCATTGGCAGCACACCATGCCGGAATTGCTGCCAGGCAGTCTGGTATGAGAGAAGGAGCAGAGTTGCAGAGAGGAGCCTGAAAGAGAGCTACGCATCATCTGCATAACACTGAAAGTTGGAGCAGAAAGTAGCAATGCATTGGGCAAGAGCTGCCAGGTAGTGGTTGAAGAGCCAGGGAGAAAGGTTAGACCCCTGGGAAACACCACATGTAGAGCAAAAAAGATGTACGAGAGAAAGGACCCCAGTTGGACCTGGTATGGTTGGTCAGTCAGTGAGAAAGGAGGACAACCAGGACAGGGCCTGATCAGTGATAACCAGGTTGTCTCGGAGATGGTCGCGCGGGATGGTATGGTTGACTGTATCAAAAGCAGACGATAGATTGAGGAGAATGAGGACAGAAGGAAGATTAGAGTCAAGATTGGACAGCAGGTCTTCACAGGTGTTCAGGAGAGCAGTTTACAACAGATTCTGTATGCAGGTTAAGCTGGGAGATGGGCAGCTTTTCCAAGAGTGTACCCAGGAAAGGAGTGATGGAGATTGGCGATAGTTAGCCAGAGAGGAAGGATCGGCAGAGGGCTTTTTGTTTTAGTAGGGGGTGCACAAGGGAGCACTTAAGGGGGAGAGGAAGGTTCCAGTGGCAAAGGGGTTATTGTAGAAATCACTCTGGAGTAAGGGTGTCAATGTGGTCCTTATTGGTTCTGGATGAGCAGGGGAGGACCTGCTTTGACAAGACTTTCATAGATTGGACTTGTCTAGAAACATCGTCAGGGGTGAACAAGGGAAAGGAGGAGACAGGAGGAGACAGGAGGAGGAGAAACAGCCACAAACAGGCCAGGAGTGGTAGAGGAAGAGGAGGTAGAGGAAGAGAGGGTGGACAGGATGTCCACAGTTTTAGTGTTGAAATGAGAAGCCAGGGCCGTGTGGAGGGCCTGTGAGGGAACAGGGAAGGAGGAGATGCAGCAGGATTGGCCAGCTCCTTGCAGATTTTGAACATTTTGGCTGAGTTTTGAGATGCCGCAGAGATGGGGGCTTGTATGTATGCCCTCTTCTTAGAGAGGACAGAGCGTCTGTATTGTCTTTTGAGCAGGCGGAATGCTTGTTTGTCAGGGTGAGCACCTGAAGCCCTCCATTTCCTCTCAGCCACCCTACACTTGCTTTTAAGGGTGGCAAGGTCAAAACCATACCAAGAGTTTCACTTGGATTTGGGCTTCAGGCAGACTCATGACCGGGGCGTTAGAGAGGGCTGAGTCAAGTGTGAGTCAGACAAAGGTGCAGGAGGAAGAGAGAAAGTAGCTGCGAAAGCCTCAACTGACACACGCTTCATGGGTTGGATGACCAAAAAGGTAGGTGGCATTGCTGGAGATGTCTTGGCCTGAGGGGTAGAGAGGGAGAGGTAGGAGCAAAGGAGAAAATGGTCACTCCAGGAGAGAGGAGTGGTGAGAGGGTTAGAGAAGGGTGGGGGGTCTGCAGAGATCAGAGCATCCAGAGTGTGCACTGCAGAGTGAGTCGGGCCATAGGTAAGAATAGAGAGAGAGAGAGAGTTGCAGAGTTTGCGAAAGAGTCTCTAGAAGGGCTAGTAGAATTCAGGTGAATGTTCAGGTCTCCAAGGAGGAGGAACTGAGAGGAAGAGCAAGGAAGGAGGAAGAGAGGTCAGTTGACTCAGAGAGGAAGAGGGTGACCTGGCCAGGTGGCCTGGAGATAGTGTCCACAGTGAGAGAGAGAGGCGAGGAGAGATTGAGAGCCTGCAGATCAGGCATTTAAAGGAGGAGTTGTCCTGCATTGGAATGACAGAAGCAGGGACCCACTCTGGGAATATCAAGGATACATCCCCTCTGGGACGCTTGGTTCTGAGTTGGAGAGGATCTTGTAGCCATCAGAAAGTAGAATGTCAAAACCCGTGACGCCACTGGCAGTGAACCACATCTCGGTGAGACCGAGTACATCTAAGTCATGCTCTTTCAGGATATGGCAGATGTCAGAGGAGTGTTTGACAGCTGAGCGAGAGCTGAGAATAGCAATGTGGAGGAGGTTGCCATGTTTGAAGGACTTCCGTGCAGGGGTACCGGCCAGAGGTACTTCCTGTGAAAGTGTTGGAGGTTCCCGAGAATGGTCAGAGGAAGAAGGAAAAAAATGTAAGGTAGTAAGAGAGAAAGAAGAGGGCGTCAGAGCGGTGGCAGAAGAAGGAGGTGGCAGATGATCCAAAGAGGGGTACGTAGGGATAGCAGAAGAGGAAAGGAAGTAGATAAGATGCAGGAAGCGTCTATAAAAAAGGAGGAGATTGGCATGAGAGCCCTGGACCAAGACGGTGCCATTTAAGTAGACATTTATGAAGGTCTTAGAGGAGTGGAAGGGAGCCAGGAGGGCCTCCCACTGGGTGCAACCATTAATGGGAGAAAAGGAGACAGTAGAGAGGACAGAACCCATAAGGGGGTCCATAGGCCTGGAGAGGGAATGACAGAGGGTGCCGGTAACAGTCTGTCTGGAGGAAGCACTGGTGTAGGTATCAGCAAAAGGGAGGCCTGGGTTGGAGACCAGGATGTCTCTTTTGAACTTCTTCCTGCCAGAATTAGTGAGAGGGATAGTTTAGTCGATAGAAAAGCAGTTTGAGAAAATAGGCGAAACTGAGAGCACCATAGGGGGTGCAGAGAGAAAGATAGGTACGGAGGTGACCAAGCAGGGGGCTGGGGGGGGGAAGTTTCACGCAGGGGGGCATACAGGACAGAGGCACGGGCTGAGACAAAAGGCGGGGGGGCACAAGGACAATACCAATGGACCACCAAAATCAGATGTAAGACAAAGTGCAGTTCAGAGCAAAAGGCACAAAAGTGATCATAGAAGGAAAGAAGGCAGACAATGCAGAGTAAAACCAGAAACCGTAGAGCACAGCACAATAACCAAACCGAAGAGAACAACAAAAGGTCAGTACACTCAGCAGGGTGTAAAAAAACAACAAGGAATGTGGAAGGAAAGAAGCCAGACAGTGCAAAGCGATGCCTAGAAGGGACAAGGAACCTAGAAGGGAAGGGACAAGGACTCCAGAAAGGAACCTAGAAGGGAAGAATGCAGACAATATAAAGTGATGCCAAAGAACTGTAGAGCACAACACAGTAAACAAACCGCAGAGAACACAAAAGGTCGGTATAATCCACAAGGCGCAAAAAGCAACTAGGAACCTAGAAGGGAAGGATTTAGGCAATGTAATGCCAATAACTATAGTGATAAAAAAAATGTCAAAAACAATGAACAATAGGTCAAAATAGGGGAAGTGGCTAAGAAGCGGGAGGAAGGAAGGAAACACAGGGGGGTGACCCATACAGGATGCAGGAAACAATGATGCAGGGTGTGCACACAGCAAGATGAACAGGGGGCGCAATTGGCCTAAGATTTGATGGAACGCATGCAGCCTAAGTGGTGATGGAGCGACACGGCCTCATTGGTGATGGAGCACACACGGCCTTAGTTGCGATGGAGCTCACGCGGCCTCAGTTAAAATGACGCGCACGCAGCCTAAGTTAGATTGGAGTGCATACGTCCTAAGTTGACAATGAGCACACGCGGCCTAAATTGCGAGGAGGACACATAGACAGGGAGAGGAGAAGCAAGCATGGAGCTGGGGGGGCTGTGTGGAGCAGTAGCAGGGGAAGCAAAGCAAATCAAAGAGGTAGAAGGGGCACAAGATTGGGGGCTTGCATGGAGTGTAACCAAGCCAACTCTCCCTGCACCTTATTATCTTGCAACCACAAACAGGAGGCTGAGGTCGTTGACGCTTCCAGTCTGTGCGGCTACCACATCGCTGTCAAACACCTGCCTCGTTCAACACTGTGGCCTTGTCCTGCGAGGGCTTTGCTGCAGAGGGTCAGTGCCATGGTTAATAATAAAATATAAGTTCTTATAGGCACGGAAGTGTGGACGCAGCGAAGCATGCTACATGTAATTGGGCAGCGTCTCCTGCACACCTGCATCGCACAACACTGCGGCCTTGTCCTGCGAGGGCTTTGCCACAGATGGTCCGAGCCTCGGTTCTTACAGGTACAGAAGCGTAGACGTAGCAAAACGTGCTACGTATAATCAGGCAGCGTCTCCTGCGTACCTGCATTGCTCAACATCGGGGCATTGTCTTTCGAGGGCTTTGGGCCAGAGGGTCAGAACCTCAGTTCTTATAGGCACGGCAATGTGGACGCAGGGAAGCGTGCTATGTATAATCTGGCAGTGTTTCCTGCAATCCTGCATCACTCAACACCACTGCCTTGTCCTGCAAGGGCTTTGTCCTATAAGTGATTTCAATCCAGCACACACCTAAGTCACGCCCAGCGTGTTGTGCACAACTGAAACCCTTATTTATTTTTATCTATAAGTTCAATATTCTGAACGATATACCACACATATCACACCCTTCTCCTGAGACCCCCCCCCCCCCCCGGTCACACTGAACCAGGAATCAGGCTAGTTCACAAAGGTAAATATTTATGTATTTAAAATTCTTTCACCAATGGGGTGAAAGAACACTGAAAAATCTCTTTAATGCACTAGGAATCAGCAATGAGCACAACAAATGCAGCACAGAAAAGAGTACTTTTGGTTTGGAACAGATAGCACTATGGTTAGAGGTTCCCCCTGCAACACCCCTCAACCCACCAATAGGCAATGTAAAGAGATAGGAGGAGAGAGCAGGTATTCAGGAATAGCACAAATCAAACAGAATATCAGTCCCACCTTCCCCCTTCAAACACAAGAGAAAAACGGAATTGACTTTTCAGCTGTCAAGGTGGCTTTGAAATTGTCTTTGGAATTGACCGAGCAAAAACACCAAATGTGGTCAAAACTACTTAAATTATTATAAATTCCTATGGGAACCACTTTGAACAGTTGCAAACAATAACATGCAATGATTTAGTCAGAAGAAACCTTTTGAAATCTCAAAGTCCAAGTGGGAAATATATTAAAGCTATTTCACACGTGTAAAATTTCTCTGAATTTCTATTCGCACCAAACTTTTCCTTGCACGATATTCCATATAACGGGTGAATAGCACTGAGTTCTATGGATAGCTAAGGATGTTGGGCACAAGTAGGAGTTGAAATTTCGCTTCTATCATTCAAACTGAGGGAGTTATAGAGGTTTTAGTGAGACACATTTTTACAAAATAGGCACGAGAATGGAAAACAGAAATGCACTTTGAAAATGACAAATGGGTTTGATCACACTATATTATGACATTGAAAAATAGGATGCCAGCGTAACCCTTCATGTGGTGGATACTCAATTTATTTTTGGAATTTACTTGAGTTACTCAATTTCACTAATGACTTATGATTGTATAAAACAAATGAGAGAAAATCAGCGCAAGAAAGGTGCTGACAATACTATGATTCTGAATTTAAAACGGGATAGGTTGAGATTGCAGAGATATTAGAGTCACTTTCTTCCTATTAATACTTACAAAATAAGTTATTAAATTGGACCGTCATATCTGGTCACTGGATTGGGTCTGGTCTAGGAAGAACAGCACATCAGACACGGGATCGGATCAGCTAGGCCGGTCACTGGATTTGCACAGGATCAGCCCTCCTTGTTGTGGTTATTTCAAACAGCTGGATAGCGAGTTTCTCAGGCAAGCCTTGTGGTAGCAAGCCAGAGAATTTCAGGATACTGGTTCAAAAGGCCTTCTCACACCACAGCGCTTCACTGGGTTGCAAGAATAAGTTTGAGGATTTAGACCTTGCTGAAATCAATAGTTCTCTACTGCTTGCAAGATTCTTGGCATCTGGATCTGGAAGGATGTTAAGGCTGGATGTAGAATGCTCGATCAGAGTGCTTTGCTGGAATCAAGAAAGTGAGTGAATTACTCAGTCCCTATGTGTTGTCAGCTGTCTCTATTTATCCTTTCAAATGATATCAAAAAGGGGGTGTATGGGCCGGCTTAGCTAAGCTTGCCCCTGTGAGCTGGGAATGGATCAAAACTTCATCTCCGCCTTGCATTTAAGTGATTGGATCAAGGCCGGATGATGTCACATTTTATGGTTTGCTTTACAGTTCTTAGAAACCTCCCTTTAGCTACTGGTCTCAAAATCGGATTTCATCCTAAAACCTATTTACATTTGTCACCTTTACACAAATCACACACCAAGATGCCATATTTTATGTAGTAGCTGTTCCTCAAAATCCCGCAGCTGTGGGATCTTGTTTCACTTTTCTACAGAATTTTGTCCTTTTCGCTATGAAAACAATTTCCAAATGTTATGCAAATTTCCACAAATGTGTGTGTTTAACATAGGGATGTGTGTGTACATTTTCACAATTCTAGGATTAATACATTTCACATAAATCCACATATATTGCCATTCCTGTCCAGATCATGTCACACAGTTCTGCAGCCTCTTAAAACGAGCAGCCAGCAATTAGATTAACAACTCCTTTTTATATTTTTCACCACTTTGAATCACAAGTTATGAGTCTCTGAAAATTGTTCATTTTTCATTCTTAACAGCAGATGGTCGCTTGGCTCCACCCCTTTGTCTCTTCCGGGAGTCCAGGAGCTCCCCTCCTTGGGGAAGTTCCTTCCAGGACCTATTTATGACCCTCTCACACCTCCGTTTCCTGGGATGAAGGGTCTGCTATTGTTCATTCTCGTTCTGTAGACAAAAGTCTGGGTTAACCCATAATTATCATCTCCCTGTGAGTTTCTGCGGAGAGAATGTCCCTCTCCCTGGAAGAAACCTGTTTGTCCACTTCCAAAGGGTTGCAGCTCAGCCAAGCTAATTTATTCCTAATTAAAGATTCAGGAAAAAACAAACTTGTTACATTGCTTTCTTAGCTTTAACTCTGTCGGATAAAAAGCAACTGATATCTGTATTCTTTTTAGCCACAATCCTTTTTATGTTTGCTAATCCTGGAGACTTTTTAGTTTAGATCACTTTAAAGTTTCATCAGTAACGCATCTGCGAGCTGTCATTCAGGCAGCCCAAGGTACTGTACCCAGATTCTGACAGGGGCTGTCAGTTTACAGACAATCCAGTTTTTCTGAAGAAATGTTTTGCTCTTCACATTTAGGACTTGTAAGTTTGCAATGCTTCATAAGATTACATGAATTTTAGCACCAAGCTAGATTTTGACTGTTCAGAAGTGTTGTGTTATAGGCATTTTGGAGTTTTTAGCAACAAAGCAAATGTCATTTATAGGCACATTTTGGAGTTTCATTTGCAAAGCGCTGCTTCTTTCTCTGCCCTCTGTTGGCTGGTCATGGAGCCCACTGGCACATTTTCTACAGTGTGTGCTTTATTCCACCAGACATGCACCATGTGTGTCCGGTTGTGCATCCATCTTTTTGTGTGTTTGAGAATGTTTTTTTTGTAGGTTTTTGGCACGCACAAGAGTTTTTCCGCCATTGTTGCTGCTTCTTTCACCATAACTAGCAGGGTGATGCCACATAGCACAGCAAAGTGGGTCAATACATCCCACAGAGCCCCCCCGACCTGGTTTGGGATGTTCTTTTCTGTCTACGTGGAGAAATTCAATTGCTTCTCCCTTCAGCGCTGGAGGCGACCCGCTCTCCTTGCTGGTTCTGGTTGGGAGTATGGAGCGGCACTCTGGGCTCCTTGGGTCTTTCCTCCCGGTCCCCGAGTGGTCCTTCTTGGTAATCCTTTAGATGATTCTTAATTCAAATGCTAGAAAATAGAACATAGCATGGTTATGGACATTTTCCCACTAATGTGTCCACACATCTCAGGGGTGATGTCAGCAGTGGGAAAGACACTTGCATTGGTTACAATTGGAAATGTTCCCCATCTAGGTTCACTAATGGTTTCAACATGTGGATTCTGTAGGCGAGTCCTGGGATGGTCACCTCTCCTCCATTTCTGACATCCCATTAATAACTAGGGTCCAAATTAATCTCAAGTTGGTTGAGGAGGTCATGGCTCATATAAAAGGCGGAAGGAACACCTTGCACAACCCAACAAGTATCTATTAAGCTTTTGTCATGCCTAGAAATTTTGATCATACAACTGCACTGACTCTACGGCGGGTAAGTTCTGGTCTTTTGGGAGTTTTTTGAATAATGCTTCACTGATGAAGCTTTCTTTGCTATTCAAGTAAACTCAGGCGAGGACAGACTCCTTCCCGTCATTTAACTGAATCAGGAGGAAGAGCTGTTCACCCTTTTTCAGAATGCCAGCTAAGTTCTGTGCTGGTTTGATATCAATTTTGGCTATGGGATTTTCGGATTGCACATCAGTATAACATTTCAATGCATGTCCCTCTAGGGTGGAATGCCACTCGAGACTGGAAGGGAGGCTGATTTGTAGAAATGGAGAAGAGTTCACATCACCGTTTGGTGGTCCCACACTTATGACGGTGACGTTGGGTGTGTCATTGTTTTGAAAGTAGAACCCTAATTAGGTCTGGTTTCTGTTCAACCATATGACATGTGCCATTTAGACTAACATGGTTAATGCTTTGTTTTAATTTAATCGGCCTGTGAGTCTGGGTCCAGAGGACCTTGTTTACACAATCTACGAGGGGAGACAGCCTGTGCAGGATGTCATTCCCTAATAGACAAGGGGTTCCCTCTGGCACAACAACTAAGACCGGGTGCTTCATTTTGTGTCGCCCAATTTTAATTTCCAGCTCTGCAGACCCTTCAACAGGAATTTCCTTTCCATCAAGTTCTGGAGCTGTCCAGAAAGAGGGGTGAGACGGATTTGGTGTCTCTCCCCCCTTCCCAAATTTAGCTGCTCGAAGACCCTCTTTGACAGCAAAGTTGCTTGGGATCCAGCGTCCACCAGTGCAGGAATTGCACATTGCCCTTGCACCTGGATGGAGGCGTAGAATCTACCTCCCTTCTCCTACAAGGGGCAAAGGTAATGGGTGCTCTGGGTAAGCTTGATGGTCAATTTGCTCATTTCTGACTCTGGCACCAGGATAGTTGGGTCAAGAGACAGTGTTGGAGTCGAAGAATCTGGCACAGAATTGTGGCACACCGCTATTTGGGGAGTCTCAGGCTCCCCTTGTTCTGTTTCTGGGCTGCCATCCCCTTTCTGGAGGCAGTCAACATAAGTGGTTGGTGAGGTTTGGTGTTCCTCTTGGGCTGGTTTTGGGTTGCTCCCCCCTTCTAGGAGGTGGTCCCCAGAATAGAGTTGGATGGTTTGGGTATCTGAGCACACAGTTTCATACTCAGTGATTTGAGGGGTCTCGGGCTCCTCCTTTTCTGATTCAGGGATGTCCCCCCCCTTTTTGGAGACAGTCCTCAGACGGGCTTTGGGGAGCTAGGGACTCCTCTTCCTCTGGTTCTGGGCCACCCCCCCTTTTTGGAGGCAGTCCCCAGAATAGGTTTGGGCATGATCCTGGGTGTGAGCTTGGGGATCTGCGAAGAAAACAGGATAGTTGGATATGGGGAGAGTTTTGGGCTCCCCTGGTTCTGATTCTGGGCTGCCCCCCCCCCCTTTTTGGAAGCAGTCACCAGAACTGGTTTGAGCAAGGTGATTTTCTTGCTGGTCATTCTGGGGTTTGATGATGGGTGGTTGCCACATCTACCCAGTCTTGATCAGGACCTCTTGGGACCTATTTTCCTTTGGGAGAAGTTCCCCCATCCCTGAATGAGAACATACTTTCCCCAGAATCCTCCGAGGACCCCTCTCCCTCAAATTGGAAGATTCAAACCTCTTCCACAAAATGGGTCTTTTTAGGCTCTTTCTTTCTCCTACCCACCCTCTGTTCCTTAGGTTGCAGATTTTCGGGGGCAGGAGATTCTGGTTCCGGTTCCTGGGCTTCCAGGGGCTTTTCACAAGTGGGGAAGGAAGCTTCCTCTAAGGCTTTACACCCCCCTTCCCATTGTGCCTTCTCCCTGGGAACGGGTGGGTTGTCAGGGTTCTCTCCCGGCCATTGCTCTGGATCATCAGACCCTTGATTTGAGGAGTTCTGAGTCGCCACACTCATCTGAGGGTTCTGTTGAGCCCTCAGCATGCGACCCAGATCCTGTGCCAAGTTCTGGACTGGCGCTCCATTTGGGACACCTGCTATGGCTGGTACGGGGTCCTCAGGTCTACCCTTGGTTGATCACGGGAAAGGTAACTGTCCCTTTTTCCATATTAACCCTGGTTGGCATAGTTTTGGTACCCCTCCACCCTTGGCCTCCCCTCTCCCGGATTGGTCTATCTGGGCTCAGGAAAGTGGGGAAAGAAAGAAGGGTTGTTTTGGGGGTTGGTGTTTGGCGGGTACCTGGGAAAGAAACTCAACCCGGCATTTGGATTTGGGGGATTACTGCCCTCCTGGAGAAAGTGAGGAGGGAAGTTTCCTGGGTTGGCGGCTGCCTGGTTGGATCCCCCACCTTGGGCTGGGGGAGTCCACACATAGCCCAGGATGGGTCTATTGTCCTTGTAACAGAGGCTGATGTAGTCAGGGGAGCTAAGGGTCCCATTTGTGGGTTTACCTCCATGACTCCCTGTTTGGGATTGGCCCGAGGGCTGTCTGGGTCTTTGATTGGTAGAATTTTGCACAGGAATGTTTTTAGGGCCCCCCATCTCCAGATCTAAAATGGGGGCAACCTTCACCTCCACCACCTTAGCAGCAGCAGGGGTGTTGGTTGGTTTTGGGCTTTTATTGGCACTTTTATTTTATACCGGCTTCTGCACTTCGTAGATGCGAGTTGCTTGATCAATGACCCTGACTAGTGATCTTTTCTCATGAAAGTCCCTCACCAGCTGGGTCATAATGTATTTAGGGAGGGCATGAAAGAAGGTATTGATAAATTCCCTACTGTCTGTGCACACCCTCCTGGTGGTCTGCGCAAAGGCGCGTTTCAGCTCTTGGACAAATTCTTGTGGGGCCTGGTCTTCCCCACATTGCAGATTGTGGGCCACCTTGCGGGCCTCTTGAGGGTTTCTGTGTATTGAGAAATGCTTTAAGATGGCCGCCCTATAGGTGGACCATCTTGAATGGTTCTGATCCTCCTGCCCCGCAAAGAGGCTGGAGTATTCAGGTGAAAATGCCCACTTGACATACTGAATTCAGCTTTGGCTGTCCTTCCGGAGGAAGGTCTCCATCATTTGCTCAAACAATTCGAGATGCTCCCAAACTGAATATTTGGCATTTCTATTGTAGGCAGTTATGACGCTCCTAATAGCCTTGATTTGCTTCAGGGGATCTTCCAGTAGGGCCCTCTTACTTTTGTTGGCCGCCCTGGTCCACTCATCCTCTGACTCAGAGGCACTGCTACTAGAGGTGGCTGTCTGATCCTCTAGGCTTTCCCTGATTCTGCGGGCTTGGGAATGGCTGGCAGAATGTGGGGGCCTAGTCTCTTGAAACCTGTGGCGCTCAGAAGAGTCTTCTAGCTCTCCCTTGCTCCCAGGATTGGCTCGGTTCCCCCCTCCCCCACTGTCCTAGCTGGGAAGAGGTTTTTAAAATGCTCTTTGTGGGCCTAGTCTCATGGAATTCCCCACCAAATTTGACTGATTGATCCCTTGGTAGGTGATATTTCTGAAGTTCCATTTCTCCGATTCTCCGCTCACTGGAGTCTCCCTGATCAGAGATGCTGGCCCTAATATTTGGGAACCTGTACATAGATGCCCACCCATCCATTTCTGGGAGGCGCTTATCTGTCAGTCCTATATCTCCCATTGTATTGAAGTCTTCCATCCCTGTGACCCTTGGTTCATATGAGCCAGTGGACATGAGGTTGGCAGAGTCCATGGAACTGAAGGGATTGAAGTCCCTGATGCCAGGGGTTCTGCGGTTATGCTCAGGGGTTTCTCGTTCCCATCTTACCTCATCTCTTTCTGCCCCTCTTTCCTGATGACATGCCAAATTCTGACCCTTTTGTTTCACTATAAAGGCCTTACAGGTCTCTATGATTTGTTCTTGCATGGCTATCTGTTTGTGGAGCCTGTCATTTTATTCACAGAGAGCCTCTTTGTCTCCCTGTGCTTCCTGCCTGCATTGGGAGTATTGGGTCAATTGTTGCTTCAGGAGACTCAACTTCTGAGTTTGGTCCTTATTAGTCTGATTGTTCTTTGCCAAAGCATCCTCCACCCGCCTGGTGTGCTCTAACATCTTTTCATAATCCGTTTTGATTTCCCCAAACTCCTGAAGCGCCAGCTTACTTTCCTCCAACTTTGTTTTTAAACGGCTGATTTCCTGGCCTAAGGCGTCCCTCTCCTGACTTAGTGCCCCTCGTGCAGCCAGGCCATCCCTCTGCTTTTTAAGTGCCCCAGCTTTCTGGCGATCCTCATCAAACTCTGCTTGGGATACTAGGCCTTTAATAATTAATTCATTATTTTCCTCTTTTAATTTGTCTATGCGATCTTGTAGGATAACCAACTGTTCTGCACAGACTCTGTTAAAAGTTAATTGCTGCGGGGCGTGGCTTGGAGCCGACGCGATGCAGTCGCTCCTCTAAAGCCGCCCGTGGACGGCCCGCTGCTTCAGCTAAATTTGCGTGGTTCCTGAGGCCTATACGATCCACCGACACCAGCTATGTGGATCGGAACCGATGGGGCACTAGCGGCTCAAAGATGAAGCTGGGAGAGGGAGCACTATGTACGTACTCGTCGCCTGAATCCTGGTCCCCCCCTTCTGCGGCTCGGAGAATCCAAGATGGCGGGGGCACGTATGATGGCGGCCAAAGTCAGGAATCAGAGGCGATCCTCCCCGTAACACTCGAGCCGGAGGGGACGGACGGACATCCGGATATCCAGACAAACGGGGACTATTTCCATCGGCTGGCGAGGGTCCCCCTGGAACCGGCAAGGAGCCCCGCATACATCGGCACCGTTTTGTGCACCCTTTTCCTCCTGGGGCGCCCCGGCCCACGCCGCCCTACACACTTCCAGCAGACGGAGATCTACGCGGCTGCATTAGTGGCCCACCTGGATGCTCGGTGGGGCCTACCTTCCGGCTCATGGGCACAGATATCGGCCCTAAGAAGCAATTCAATTCCTGGAATGAAGATGAGAGACCCTCCCCCCAACGCTTGGCGGCGGGAGCCTTCAGCGGGAGCCCCTTGAGAGATTTAAGGTAGGCCTAGCTCGCATGCGCTTCTCCCTGAGCGCTTCCTGGGGTGCCCCGGCCCACAGTCTGGCTCCTCTTCACCACTACATCGCTCCCGGCGGCCATTGTCCTGCCTCTAACAACTAGCGCGATGTCCAAGCAACAAAAGACCACCAAGTCTTCGGACATAGCAACTCTGCTGACCGCTTCCGACAAAGCTAAAAAACAGGATTCCTGTTCCTCTATCCCACGGGAATCCCTAGATAACAAGGGACCTTTGGCGACTAAAGAAGATATTTGTGAATTCATGGCGGATATCAAATCAGAATTCCGCTCTTGTATAGCAGAACTCACAACTAAACTGGAAAGCACAGACAAAAAGGTCTCGGAGGTTGAACAAAGAGTAGGAGTTGTTGAGGATCATATCCAAGACTATGCCTCTGCGCTATCAGAGGTCCAGCGCTCAATCGGACTACTGCAGGACAGGTGCGACATCCTGGAACACAAGCAAGAAGACCTCAAAAATAGGGCCCGGCGCAACAACCTCCGCATTGGGGGGGTTCCCACCTCGATCCCAGACAAGGGGTTAGCTGAATATGTGGGCCTCTTTTTCCAATCTCTCCTCCCCGACTTCGAAGATTCACTGCTTCTCCTGGATCGCACCCACAGGCTGAACCCCCGACGCGGAGTGGAATCGGATGGCCCCCCCGACGTCATTACTAGGGTGCACTTCTTTACTACGAAGGAAGCCATCTCGGCAATAATCCGCTCCAAAGACGAAATTACATTTCAAGGGACTTCTCTCCAGATCTTCCAGGACCTTTCTCCGCTTACTCTTCAAAAGAGCTGAGCCCTTCGCCCTTTAACCGCCCTTCTTCAGGCTCAAAAAATCTGCTACAAATGGATCTTTCCCACAGCTTTGCAATTTTCCTACAAGGGCTCGCTCAGGAAAATTAGCCACCTGGAAGATGCTACCGACATCCTACGTCCAGATGCTTCCAATCCCTCGTCTCTCCCGCCCTACGAAGCAGCGGCTGATTCAATCCTGGTGGCCTCCCCTAATCCCACGCAAACTCTTGGTCGAGGGTTCCCAGATTCCGGAAGAGGAAATAGCCAGATGCGACCCCATAATGGAGCTTCCACCTCGATCCCGGCTCACAGTCCGGCACCATGATCCGATCTACACCCTCAGGAACACAGATAAGCATTATTCTTTAAGCAGCGGGCATTATTCCACAGCCCATGCCCTGTTCCAAGGCACAATCCATCTACGAGTCCTTGAAACAAACCACTAAGATTGCTCATAAGGTTAGCCATGTTGGCTACATACTGTTCGATGGCCCTGTTGGCCAAGGGAGGCATTAGACACGCAAAAGGTCAGCCACCCTCAGTTAAAACTCGGTCCTCCCGTTGGCGGCCCGAGAAAAAACCCCACAGGCAGGTTGGGGAATGGCTACACACTCCGCGACATGATGGCTGATTCCTCTACGTCTCCCGCTTTCCCCAAAGACTGGTCAACATCCCCAGACCTGACCCCGGAACATCGAACTTTAAGATTTGTCTCCCTGAATGTCAAGGGACTAAACTCACCCTCCAAACACAAGTCTATCCTATAGAAGCTTCAGAACGACGGTGCAGCTGTGGCTATGCTACAAGAAACCCATCTGCTGCCGGCAGACCACAGCCGCCTGTGATCCTGAGACTTTCCGAAGCAACTTTTCGCATCTGGGAACTCCAAGAGGGGTGGCACAGCTATCCCATTCGGGAGGGGCCTGAACCCTCAGATTCTGGACTCTATAAGCGGCCCGGAGGGGCGATACATGGCGGTGAAATGCCTATTACTAGGACAACTCTATTCTATAATCTCTGTATACGCACCCAACTCAGGCCAGGCGCTGTTCTATGAATCCCTGTGTACAACCCTCTCCCCATTTTTGGAAGGCCAGATAGTGATCGGAGGGGACTATAATAGGGTTCCGGACCCCTGGAAAGACAAGTCACACCCACCCAGCGCTGGAGACCTCACCATAGCCCTGGCTCTCCTACAACTATTTAGAACCTTAGGGGTTGTGGATTCATGGAGAGTACTCCACCCATCCGAAAGAGACGTTTCCTTTTATTCCTATGTCCACCGGACCTTCTCCAGGATAGATCTTCTCCTAGTGTCCCCACAAATCTTTATATTTACGAACGATGTGACAATTGGCTCCAGAATCTTGTCTGATCATGCTCCGGTGACCCTGGAAATTCGAGTGCAGGAACCAGCTAACCCCCAACAGCGCAGATGGACCCTATATGACCTGATTCTGAACGAGATGCCACTCAGGGACGCAATCGCAACCACGATCTCCAACTTCTTTAAGGAGAACCCCAGTGAGGACACCTCTACCGCCAACACTTGGGACACAATGAAGGCAGTAGTGCGGGGTGAACTGATTGCGCAAGGAGCGGCCTATTATAGACACAAGCGTCAAACTCGCCAGGGCCTTGAGGAAGATCTTAAAAATGCAGAAAGGACCCACAAGTAGAAGGGCTGGACCCCTAAAAACCCAGGGAGCCATCCGGATAGCACAGAAAAAGATTGAGGCCCACTATGCTGAACACACTGCCCACCAAATGGCAAAAGCAAAACAGTTTTATTATGCTAAAAACAACAAAGCAAATAAGCTACTAGTGACCAAACTTGCCAAAGCGAAGAGGAGCAATACAATTGTGGGCCTGCGGGACCAACGAGGCAAGGTCCATTATGCCGACCAGGACAAACTGCGGCTCGCTGCGTCCCACCTAACTCAGGTGATGACCGCTCCAGCGCGGGACATGGAGGAACAGAAGGAATACTTACGGGGTGCAGCACTTCCCCGGCTAAAAAGAACAGCCCGTGACTCTCTGGAGGCGCCGATCACTGACGAAGAAGTGGACGAGGCAATAAAAGCTCTCAAATCCCGAGCCCCTGGCCCTGATGGCTGTACAACCAGGTTCTACAAGATTTTCAAACCCCAGCTGTTAGCACCTTTGGTACAGTTGTTCAACTCGTTCAGGACCACGGGCACTGTAACCCCGTCCATGCAGGAGTCAATTACGGTCTTACTACCTAAACCTGGGGGCGATCCGAAGAACCCTGCAACATATAGACCCATTGCCCTGCTCAACATAGATGCCAATATTTACTCTAAAATCCTGGCGTCTCGTCTGTCTCAATTCTTGCCGGAGATAATCAGTGCGGATCAGAGTGGCTTCCTCAGACACCGCTCCACGGCCGACAACATTCCAAGAGCTTTGGATCTGGTGGAACTCGCTTCCCGAGATTCCCGGGAGTTGGTGTTCTTGGCCCTGGACGCGACCAAGGCGTTTGACAAAGTGGATTGGACTTTCATGAGGCTCACCCTGGAGGCTTTTGGATTTGGCCCCAAGTTCTGCACCATGACGCTGGAAAATTACAAAGCCTCCAAAACCCTTCTTAGAGTTAACGGCACCCTCTCCTCCCCCATCAATCTAACTTGTGGAACTCGACAGGGATGCCCGCTGTCGCCACTTCTCTTCGCTTTAATTATGGAACCGTTTGCCCAGCGGATCAGGTTGAATCCTGCAGTCGAAGGCTTTCAATCAGGCTCGGCGCACCACAAACTGGCCCTCTATGCAGATGATGTCCTCCTGACTATCACGAAACCCTGCTCCTCCCTCCCTCAAGCCCTGGCTGAGATAACGAGCTATGGCAGGGTCACAGGCTTCACAGTTAACTACCGGAAATCAGTCGCCGTGGGAGTGGGCTTGACCCGACAAGCCCGAGAAGCCCTGGTCCCGCTGTGCCCAATACACTGGTCGACCAAAGAACTTAACTACTTGGGAGTTCAGATCCCGGCCAGGCCAAGCGAAACTTATCGGGCTAATTTTCCCCCTTTATTTACAAACTTGGAGGCAGATTTGAGATGCTGGCCGACACAGGAGATATCGCTGATGGGCCGTATTACAGCCTGTAAGATGAACTTACTACCGGGATTTCTGTATGCATGCTCCACACTCCCGGTGCCGGTCCCAACGCCAGCCCTTCAATGCTTACAGAAGAAAATGCTGCAGTTTATTTGGAGGGGGGAAAAAGCCCAGGATCCCTAAACCCACGATGCTGGGCAACGCAAAATTGGGTGGGCTCGGGGTCCCTGACTTGCAGAAATACCAAATGGCGGCTCACCTGTCTTGTATCCAATCATGGCAAGTCCTTACCAACCGCCCTAGATGGGTAGACCTCGAACAAGCGCAGCTGCCCCTCCCACTACGCTTTCTCCCACATGTCCCCCCTCCGGAACGGCGACAGTGGCGGAATCTCCTGGCATCCACCAAACACACCATTTCGGTGTGGGACAAAGCGTTAAAACAGAAAAGGATCCCGACAGGGCTCAGCCGCCTCTCCCCAGTGTTCATGAACCCGACCTTCTCTCCTGGTCTGTCTCCCCGGAATTTTAAGGCCTGGATTGCAGGAGGCCTAGAGACCTTGCGTCAACTTTTTAAAGGGGGCCAACCCTGCACCTTTGAGCGATGCAAAGAACTCTTTGGGATCCAGGAATGAGATAGGTTCACATATACCCAGCTACGCCACTGGTGCACCCATCCTCAGACTCGCCAGGCAGCTACTCGTCCCCCCACAGCCATCAAATTGACCCTTAAGGAGCTTCTGCCCCGAGCAAGAATCTCCACTCTGTACAAGCTCCTCCAAACTGACTTCCTAACCTCCAAGACCCGGTATATGGCCTTATGGGAGGCAGACCTGGGCCATCCGATTGAAGACCAACAGTGGGTTGACATCTGGTCCCGGGCTCACACCTCCTCATCATGCATCACGAATAGAGAGTGCGTCTACAAGATCCTCCTCCGGTGGTACTACCCTCCCCTAAGACTCCACCACATGAACTCCACGATCAACCCTCAATGCTGGAGGCAGTGCGGCCGAATAGGCTCCTTCTTCCTCATGTGGTGATCCTGCCCCAAGGCCCAAGCCTTTTGGAAACAATGCCTGGCGACGATAGCGGACATCACTCAGGTGCGACTGCCCTTGGCCCCTGAGCCTATCCTCCTTGGAGCACCGATCCCCGAGATCTACCCGAGGTCTGGCCCCAAGGCCAAACTATTGTCACAATGCCTACTTGTGGGTAGGAACGTGATAGCCCGCACCTGGAAAACAACGGAAGGCCCTCTCATGCCTTTCTGGTGGATGAAAGTCTGGGACATCCTGATCGCCGAGAAGGCGACGGCTGCCGGAGCAGGCACCTTGCATCGCTTTTGCAACATCTGGGGTCCGGTATTGGAGTTTGACCAAAGGTTCCCAGCCCTGACTTTCAAGCCCCAACTGGCCAGGAGAACTATTCGGGATGGAGACCCCCTACAGGGAAGTGAAGAAGGAACTTGAGCCCGAGGGGTGGGTGGGGTGGGAGGAACGTCAAATGGTATTACTGTATGCTACATGTCGCAAGTGATTAAATAATGATAATAATAATTTGGCACTTACATAGCGCTACAAACCTTCAGGTATCCGAGCGCTGCTTATTATTACCCACGGTGTGTGGTGCTCATTTGTCGACCTCGGAAGGATGAAAGGCTGAGTTTGGCCCCGCCGGGATTCGAACCTGCGTTAGCAGGCTCTGCACGGATGTCAAAGCGAGCGCTCTGCTCGCTGTGCCCATTAAGCTTTGTATTGCCATAACCTGCCTGTTTAAAATAAACACGTTTAAAAAAAAAAGTTAATTACTGCTCCAGCTTTTGTTGATTCTGTGGTAGAGAGTCCAACCTTTCCTGACACTCTTTTTGCAGTGTCTGTACCTGGGCATCTTGTTCTGCATTCTTTTGCAGTAAGAGAGCCAGATCCTCTTGGAGTTGGGTGTCATACTGACTAGCCTCTGTTTCAGATTATTTGCCATCTTGGAGCTTTTGCTCTGCAGAGTCCAGATTGCTCTGGATTTTCTGCTTCCCCTTGCCTCTTTGTGAAATCTACATGGTCTGCGTACTTTTCCTGTATGACTCCTATGTGGAGGTACAGGTAGGCCGCTATTTTGGCAATTTTGCATTGCTCCTCTTTTATTTTAGGGGGCATATACAATTCGCTAAGTGCTTGATGTAATGGACCCTTACCCTGCCAGATATCAAGGTTGCTTGCAGAGATTTTCTGTTTCATTCCCTGCAGCCATACCGGTTCATACTGTTCTGGCCATTCAGCCCTGACAAACAATGTGTGCAGTAGGTGTTCCCTAGCAATATTGATTTCCACTGGGGTCGCCATTCTGTAAATATTAATTTCCTTCTGACTTTCTCAGGGTTTTTACTTTTGAAACAGGCCCAATTCCTTTGAATATTTCTTTTGAGGGGTGCTTGTACAGTGTAGCACGGTAACCCAACAAGGTGTGTGTACCCCGACGGCTAACACGCTGTGTTAGACTGTCACGAGTGGTATTTCAAATTCAGGATCCCGGCACCGAGCCCCCAAGCTATAAGTGATTTCAATCCGGCACACACCCAAGTCACGCCCAGCGTGTAGTGCACAACTGAAACCCTTATTTATTTTTATCTATAAATTCAATATTCTGAACGATATACCACTCATATCACACCCGTCTCCTGAGACCTCCCCGGTCACACTGAACCAGGAATCAGGCTAGTTTGCAAAGGTAAATATTTATTTATGTATTTTAAAATGTAATCACAATATATTTTAATAGGTAAACAACAATCACCAATGGGGTGAAAGAACACTGAATAATCTCTTTAATGACTAGGAATCAGCAATGAGCACAAAAACAAATGCAGCACAGAAAAGCGTACTTTTGCTTTGGTTTGAAACAGAAAGCACAATGGTTAGAGGTTCCCCCTGCAACAACCCTCAACCCACCAATAGGCAATTTAAAGAGATAGGAGGAGAGAGCAGGTATTCAGGAATAGCACAAATCAAACAAAATTTCAGCCCCACCTTCCACCTTCAAACACAAGAGAAAAACAGAATTGACTTTTCAGCTGTCAGGGTGGCTTTGAAATTGTCTTTGGAAATGACTGAGCAAAAACAACAAATGTGGTCAAAACTACTTAAATTATTATAAATTCCTACGGGAGCCACTTTGAACAGTTGGAAACAATCACAAGCAATGATTTAGTCAGAAGAAACCTTTTCAAATCTCAAAGTCGAAGTGGGAAATAGATTAAAGCTATTTCACACGTAAAATTTCTCAGAATTTCAATTCCCTGCAAACCTTTCCTTGCGCGATATTCGCTATAATGGGTGAATCACACTGTTTTGAAATGTTTTGGGTTCAATGGATAGCTAAGGATGTTGGGTAGAAGTAGGAGTTGAAATTTCGCTTCTATCATAAACCTGAGGGAGTTATAGAGGTTTTAGTAAGACACGTTTTAACAAAATAGCGCGAGAATGGAAAACAGAAATGCACTTTGAAAATGACAAATGAGTTTGATTACACTATATTATGACTATGAAAAAGAGGATGCCACAGATGAATCTCCACAGTACGTAGCCAGCGTAACCCTTCACGTGGTGGATACTCAATTTCTTTTTGGAATTTACTTGGGTTACTCAATATCACTAATGACTTATGATTTTATAAAACAAATGAGAGAAAATCAGCACAAGAAAGGTTCTGACAATACTATGATTATGAATTTAAAATGGGATGGGTTGAGATTGGGATCATACAATGCAAAGATATTAGGGTCACTTTCTTCTTATTAATACTTACAAAATGAGTTATTAAATTGGACCATCAGTTCTGGTCATTGGATTGGGTCTGGTCTAGGAAGAACAGCACATCAGGCACGGGATCGGATCAGCTACACCGGTCCCTGGATTTGCACAGGATCTGCCCTCCTTTTTGTGGTTATTTCAATCAGCTGCATAGCAAGTTCCTCAGGCAAGCCTTGTGGTAGCAAGCTAGAGAATTTCAGTCAGGATACTGGTTCAAAAGGCCTTCTCACACCATAGCGCTTTACTGGGTTGGAAGAATCAGTTTGAGGATTTAGGCCTTCTCACACCACAGCGCTTCACTGGGTTGCAAGAATAAGTTTGAGGATTTAGGCCTTGCTGAAATCAATAGCTTTCTACTGCTTGCAAGAGTCTTGGCATCTGGGTCTGGAAGGATGTTAAGGCTGGATGTAGAATGCTGGATAAGAGTGCTTCGCCGGCATCAGGAAAGTGAGTGAATCAGTCAGTCCCTATGTGTTGTCAGCTGTCTCTATTTATCCTTTCAAATGACATCACAAAGGGGGTGTATGGGCCGGCTTAGCTAAGCTTGCCCCTGTGAGCTGGGAATGGATCAAAACTTCATCTCCGCCTTGCATTTAAGTGATTGGATCAAGGCCGGATGTTGTCACATTTTATGGTTTCCTTTACAGTTCTTAGAAACCTCCCTTTAGCTACTGGTCTCAAAATCAGATTTCATCCTAATACATATTTCGTCACCTTTACACAAACCACACACAAAGATGCCATATTTTATGTAGTAGCTGTTCCTCAAAATCCCGCAGCTGTGCGATCTTGTTTCACTTTTCTACAGAATGTTGTCCTTTTCACTATGAACACAATTTCCAAACTTTATGCACATTTCCACAAATGTGTGTGTTTAACATAGGGATGCGTGTGTAAATTTTCACAATTCTAGGATTAATACATTTCACATAAAACCACATATATTGCCATTCCTGTCCAGAACATGTCAAACAGTTCTGCCGCCTCTAAAAACGTGCAGCCAGAAATTTGATTAACAACTCTGTCCTTTTCATATTTTTCACCACTTTGAATCACAAGTTATGAGTCTCTGAAAATTGTTCATTCTTAACAGCAGATGGTCGCTTGGCTCCACCCCTTTGTCTCTCCTGGGAGTCCAGGAGCATCCCCCTCCTTAGGGAAGTTTCTTCCAGGAGCCATTTACAACCCTCTTACACCTCAGTTTCCTGGGCTGAAGGGTCTGCTATTGTTCATTCTCTTTCTGTAGACAAAAGTCTGGGTTAACCCACAATTATTATCTCCACATGAGTTTCTGTGGAGAGAATGTCCCTCCCCCTGGAAGAAGCCTGTTTGTCCACTTCCAAAGGGTTGCATCTCAGCCAAGCTAATTTAATCTTAATTAAAGATCCAGGAAAAACCAAACTTGTTGCATCAAACAAATACATTACTTTCTTAGCTTTAACTCTGTGGGATAAAAAGCAACTGATATCTGTATTCTTTTTAGCCACACTCTTTTTTATGTTTACTAATCAGGCAGAATTTTTAGTTTAGATCACTTTAAAGTTTCATCAGTAACTCATCTGACAGCTGTCATTCAGGTAGCCCAAGGTACTGCACCCAGATTCTGACAGTGGCTGTCAGTTTACAGACAATCCAGTTTTTCTGAAGAAATGTTTTGCTCTTCACATTTAGGACTTGTATGTTCACAATGCTTCATAAGATTACATGAATTTTATCGCCAAGCAAGATTTTGAATGTTGAGAAGTGCTGTGTTATAGGCATTTTGGAGTTTTTAGGAACACAGTAAATGCCATTTATAGGCACATTTTGGAGTTTCATTTGCAAAGCGCTGCTTCTTTCTCTGCCCTCTGTTGGCTGGTCATGGAGCCCACTGGCACATTTTCTGCAGTGTGTGTTTTATTCCACCACACATGCACCATGGGTGTCCGGTTGTGCATCCATCTTTTTGTGTGTTTGAGAACGCGGTTGTTTTTAGGTTTTTGGCGTGCACAAGGGTTTTGCCGCCATGTTGCTGCTTCTTTCACCATAACTAGCAGGGTGATACCGCATAGCACAGCAAAGTGGGTCAATATATCCCACAGTCCTGCAGGGCTCTGAGTAAGTGCAGGCAGTGCAGCTCTAGGTAAGTGCATGGAGGGCATGGGGTAGTAGGTGATTACAGTTACAGCCCGACAGCCAGTCGGGGCAGGCACACAGAGAGGAAGGTTAGCAAGAAAGAGGGAGAGAGAAGGCAGAGGAGAAAAAAAGAAAGATCTTGAGGAGATTCCAGAACTTCTGTTGGTCTGGCTCAAGTTTTAGGGGAGCATGGAGACTGTTCCAGAGTGAGGCACCTGTAGAGGAAAGATCTAACCCCTCCCCACTCTCAGCTTGGAAAAGCGTCTGAACCTCAGAGTTCAAGGTAGTTGAGCGAAGGGAAGGTATTCAGGCAGAGGGAGTTGGATATAGTGCAGATTCCGGCCCCAGAAGGTATTGTGGACAGTGTAAAGGGTCTTGAACTTGATCCTTGTAGCCACCGGAAGCCCATGCAGAGATTTCAGGGCTGGAGTAATGCGGTCCCTGGGCTTGAGGCCAAGGATAAATCTGGCAGTCCTGTTCTGGATTAGTTGAAGGGGGTGAAGAGTAGAGTTAGGCAGATTGAGAAAGAGGCTGTTGCAGTAGTCCAGCCTGAAGAGAACCAGAGCTCTTTAGATAGTGAACTTCTGGGGGAAGGTCAGATAAGATAGACTACCTCTGAAGAGGTGCATCTGGAAGTGGGCCTTCTTGACAAGGTCTGTGATGTGAGGAGAGAGTGGAGTCGAAGATGACCCCAAAGTTTTTAGCCTCCGAGGAGGGCAAGGGTAGAGGGCCCATGGAGGGCAGCCAGAGTGTGAGAAGGAAAGTGGAAGCAGGGGTCCCAATGAGCAGAATCTCAGTATTACTGGCCTTGAGGCAGAGATCATTGGAAGCCCACCATTCCCGGATCATGGATAGACAGTCAGGAATGAGCGAAGGAGGAACGGAGGCTGAAGGAAGCCTGTTTCATGGTGCCTACCTCCAAGGTGCCAGACAAGACCCAGCTACCCCAGGGGCAGACATCATGTCTTCAAGGGAAGTCACAACAGCCTCAAGTAGGGGCTCTTTGCACTCAGTCCTGGCGCCTTTGGCGCCAGGCTCATATCGGGCCACAGTCCTGGCACCATAGGCGCCAGGCTCATAAAAGGGGATTTTGTGTTAAAGGTGCTTAGTGTTAACTTACCTGATGCAGACCATGCTGCAACATCCAGGCCTTCTGAGGCCTGAATGGGACTACTTTATCTTTGGAACTACTTAACCACACAGGTGTGGTCAGGGGAGGAATACATACCTGAGAGGAAGGATACATACCTGGAACTACTTTGAAGGCTATTTAAGCCACGCCCAAGCAGCAACTCACGCTTCGCGTTGTTCTGCATCTAGCAGCTGGACGCTCACCATGTTTGCTAGTGCATTCTGTCTTCTGCCACTTCCTGCCAGCATCCTGGAACACCTGCAAAGAGAGAAGAGAAGAGAAAAGGGTAAAGAAGAGTCCTTACCTGCTAAATCCGCATTCCAGAGACATCTCTCCGATGGTCCTGAAAAGGAAGACATCCATTTAAAAGCACATCGCATCGATCGCTGCAGCGCCGCATCTCACTCACCTGTACAAGGTACCACCACGTTCTACGGCGACATCTGGACTCGCAGCCACATCACCGCGCCTAGGGAGAAAAAGACAAGAATAAAGGTGAGAGGGGAAAGAAAACAAGGAAACCTTAATTTTCATTACAAAGCTTACCTGTTGGGTTATTCCAACTTCATTTCGGGTCGGTGCCGCATCCTGGCATTTCCGGACCCCGGCCCCTAAGGGGAAAAAGAGACATCAGCATTAGGGGGCGCATGAAAAAACGTTACCCAACGCCCATTAAAGACTTACCTGATTTCTTCTGGATTGATCTTTGTTTCGGGTCGGTGCCGCATCCAGGCATTTCCGGACCCCAGCCCCTATGGGGAAAAAAGACATCAGCGTTAGTGGGCGCATGAAAAGACATTACCCAAACACCCATTAAAGACTTACCTGATTTCTTCTGGATTGAGCTTCGTTTCGGGTCGGTGCCGCATCCAGGCATTTCCGGACCCCGGCCCCTATGGGGAAAAAAGACATCAGCGTTAGTGAGCGCATTGATACAAGGACACTGAGAGAACTCTCATCAAGCTCACCAGTCTCATTCTTCGGTTCCACAGCTCTTCTCGGAATAGTTTCCGCACCTGAAAAAGAGACAACAAACAATTATTATTGCGGAATCAAATCCTTATGGTACTATACTGGGAAAACAAAACTTGATCCCTCTACAATCAAAATCCCAGTGAAGTAACTGGATACAACGCGGCCCTGCTTGAGAAGCAGGATGGATAGCTCAACCTTTCAAACCCTAAGGTGAGACTTCACGTGGGGGTCGCAGGAGGGTTTCGTAGAGGGGTGAGAAGGGAGCGGGAGGCTTATACTTTCTCCCGCAGATTGTTAATAGTCCCTTTTCACATACAGAAAGATATTCCTGCGAGCCAGACAAGCCAGATTCGAAGGTCTGGTCCAGTCCATCTTCCGGGTCCTGCGCTTCACCATAGAAGAAGCAACAACACTCCAAACCAGACCTGCGCCTCTGTGGGAGTCAGGTGAGCGTAACAGCCTGAAAGAGGGCTGTGTGACACCCGCATAACGCTGGAAGTTTGAGAAGGTGGAAATCAGGTGGGCCAAAGTGGCAAAGTAGACGAAGAGCCAGGGTGAGAGGATAGAGCCCTGGGGGACACCACAAGTGGAGAGAGAGGTGGTGGAGAGGAAGGACTTGAGTTGGACCTTGGAGGGTCAGTCAAAGTGGAAGGAAGTCAGCCATGCCAGAGCCTGATCCGTGATGCCCAGGTTCTTGGAGTCAAACAGGATGGCGTGATTGACTGTATTAAAGGCAGAGCAAAGGTCAAGGAGAATGGGGAGAATAGGAGAGTGGGAGTCAAGTTTAGAGCGCAGATCTTCACCGTTGTTCAGAAGAGCTGTTTCAGTGCCTCTGGCTGCTCTGAAGCCAGACTGATAGTCATGGAGACAACCAACAGATTCAGTGTGGAGGGTTAGCTGGGAGATGGCCAGCTTTTCCAGGAGTTTTACCAGGAAAGGAGTGATGGAGATTGGGCGAAGGTTCACAGGACAGGAAGGATTGGCAGAAAGTTTTTTTTAGAAAGGGATGCACAAGGGAGTGCTTGTGGAGAGAGGGGAAGATCCAGTGGCGAAACAGTGATTGCAAAAATTGCCAAAGGCTGGAGCAAGGGAAGCAATGTGGTCCTTGATAGTTCTGGAAGAGCAGGGGCGCACCTGTTTGGAAGACACTTTCATAGATCGGAATTGTCTGGAAACATCATCAGTTGTTATCAGAGAGTGGGAGAGGCAGAGGCTAAAGCGGGCCAGAGAGAGGTAGAGAAAGAGAGAGGAAGTGGAAAGTGAGGATGGGATGGAGACTGCAGTAGAATTGGCCATCTCCTTGCATATTTTAAAGAGTTTGGCCGTGTTGTTGGAGGTCGCATAGACAAAGGCTTGAATATGGACTGTCTTCTTGGAGAAGACAGAGATTATGTGTTGCCTTTGGAGCAGGGGGCAGGCCAGTTTGCCAGAGGATGCGCCTGATGCCATCCACTTCCCATTAGCTGCCCTGCACTTATGTTTCAGGGCAGCCCAGTCAGAGTCAAACCAAGTGTTGAACTCTGAGGTAGGCTTCAGACGGATTCTCATGACAGGGGCAAGGATGTTCAGAGTGTTGGAGATAGCAAGATGCAGGTTGGAGAGGGCTGTGTCAAAGTGGGAGTCAGCCACAGGGGTAGGAGGAGCTGAGAAAGTGGAGGCAAAGGCAGCTGCTGACACTCATTTCATGGGCCGAATGACTGAGAAGGGAGGTGGCAGTGCTGGGGTAGCCTTTGCCTGGTGGACAGGAAGTTTCAGGTGGTAGGAGAGCAGAAAGTGGTCAGTCCAAGAGAGAGGAGTAGTGAGCAGGTTAGAGAGGGGGATGTCTGAGGAGATCAGAACATCCAAGGTGTGTCCAGCAGAGTGTCTGACCAGCAGGGGTGGACTGGGAACCAAAAGAGTCCCTGGAAAAATGTTCAAAGTGGCCCCATATTACACATTTTCAGCAACCCCAACCCATTTACAATGCGAACATTTGGAAATAAAATAGGTTACCACACAAAAGAGGCCCATAGGGCAGAGGGCTACAGGGAAATCTCCAGAGTTACCTATAGTCCAGTCCAGTCCTGGCAACAATGGGGCAGGAGAAGGGATTAACCTCTTATATAGGCCTCTCTTCTCCACCACAGTGAATGTTCCTCTCCCCCTGTGTGACAACACCGGTGCCCTTTGCTGGCTCCTGTTTCCTTGCTTATCTCTCCCCTCATGTGCCTTTCTGCGGTCGCTCGGTCCCTGTTGGTATACTCGATCCCAGTGCATTCTCCTCTGCAATTATCTTCACTTATCATAGATTCCTGATCAAATCTCTGCTCCCCACTCTCACACTGTGCCATTTCGTCTTTATCTCAATTCATCTCCCTGCCTCATCCTCACCCGCACCATAACCTTGGTTCTTCTTTTCCTGTGCTTTCCTCCTGGCTTTTAACACTTACTCCAGTGACTGCTCTGTGTTCTGGCACCCCTTACCTTTTCTCTATCTCCCAGACACGGCCTTCTATTTCACCCAACTACGTAGTCCACCGGTCTCCTGTCCGACTCATTCTCCGCTATCCAGCCTCCCACCATTGCAATCAGTGGCATGCAGCCAGCGCACAGGTTAGTGCTGCTTTACTTTGGACACCTTTAATGGCTCTTACTTCGATTTCTTTTCATCCTCTCCATTTTTTGGCCATGTGGCTAGTATTTCCCAATATCACAGTGACATTCTAGCCCACTATGGCTAGGCTGGATGGACAGTTCTCAGCTCTTTGACCCTCGTTAAGTGCCCATATGATTTGCCTCAGGCGCTTAATTTGGGAGCTGGCTGATAACACCCATTCGAGGTTTGGAACCTGTCAGCATCCGTAAGACATTATTGACTGTCAATAATCTCTATTAGTACCCGGCAAGAGTCAACCAGAAGGTAAAACACATTCTGATTGGCTCTCGCCGGGTCATTACCGGTGGGAATCCCTCAGCTAGGATTCCATGGCCATTGTTCCCAAAGGGGGGGCGTGCTGCCCCTCAGTTAATGAGGAGGCTCAAGGCGGGGCTATCCCCGCACCAAGCCTCCACATGGCTGAGAAGCTGCCATCGCCCCCCGCTGGGGACTCAAGTATGTTTTTTTCCCTTTCCTCACCCCTCCCCACCCGTACCATCCCTCCCAACCCCCCCACCAACCCCACTTATCTTCTGATTTCTCTTTTTCAGGAGTGAACGCGCTGGGAACACTTCTGTTCCCAGCCCATCCGCTCCCGAAAGCCGCCATGGAAGGGGAAAACGGACTTCGTTTTCCCTTTGCCGGCGGCCATTTTCGTCATCATTTTTTTTTCTTTTCCGTTCGGAAACGCTGCAGCGTTTCAGGACATAAAAAAATGCTTTTAGTACCCCAGTCTTGTGGGCCGGGTTACTAATATCAATAGACCCCTCATGGCGGGGTCAATACCGAGTCTGGTAATGCCCCGGGCCTTCAATAACGCCCTTGCTTCGCTCAGGCCTATAACTATGGGCCCCGAGGCATTACCTGACTCGGTAATGCCCGCGCCGCTCAGGGCATATTGCTTAATTATTGACCTCCTTGCACATATGTTGACTTCAGCAGAAGCCTAACAACTAACATTAAATACACTGTTTTGTTTTAGTTTACCACAAAGTGCTAATTCCCTTATCAACTAGGATAATGCTCTTGCCCAAAATATTGCCCTCTGCTATGCCTGCGGCAATAACTTGGTGTTGGGCATTAACCCACAATAAAAACACCTCCCTGCTATACAGGGCTTAATGGTCATTTCAACCTACAGCAAGGACAAGACGTTTTTTTAATTCTAAGATTTTGTTTTTCTAATTCCACCTAAACCTCTAGACAATTTTTATTTCCTGTTTAACTTCATTGTTTATTATGCTTGACAGACCCTGTTGTGTAATTGCTGAAATTAGCGTGTCAGCGATGGAAGAAGTTAGGCTGGAAAAAAAGAGACTGATGATTCAGTCGGTTCTCATTTATACCAGACATCCAGCGAATTGCGCCATGGATCACAAAGAGCAAACTTTTATGGAACTGTGTTACATTTCTGTGGCATTTTGGGCATCACTGTTGATTAAAAAGTACAGCTTTCAGCTGAAAATGTAACCGCCATGGTGCACATAGCGGATATGAGGTACTGAAGCATGGCATACCAAAACACCCCCTCCCCCGCCCCCCTGTCACCACCACCAGCTTCACCATTATAACATGAACCGTCGTCCCGGGAGAATATCTCAGCGGCAACGTGCTCGCCTTGGAAGCAAGACGACACGGAGCAACACAGGTTCGATCCCCGGGTCTGCGCTTGGAAACCTCTGGGTATTTAGGCGCATTATAAATACACAACTAAGACAAACAACTACGCAACTAAGATAAACAACTCCTGTAACTGCACCTTGATGCCCCCGGGCTGTGAGAGAGCTTTAAAAATGCAAAATAAAAAATGAACACCGGGTTCGTGGAATTAAGGACGTTAATTTACCAGAATACAAGGGGGAGTGAAAATGACATCTTACACCTGATGACTTCACTGCAAGGGCCATCTGCTGCCCCTTGACCACCCCATCCACTCCTGATGACCTTACAGGAAGTGATGTGACAAAAGTAAAAGCGCCTAAAATATGTGTGCACAATTAACAGCAAATATATCTAAAGCAGAAAAAGGGTATTTTAGTTGGCAGCTAGATGTTAAATAAGATGCTATAGCGATATCCCATGAGTGCTGTCAAGATATGCCTAGGGCACACCTAGGCGAGCAATCATACCATATGCTAGTCCTGCCGCTGTGCCCGGTTACTATCCGGTTATGTCAGTTAAAACCTCAGATGCCAGTTATAAATGCTAAATACAGCTTCACTTGCCCAGTTGCTTTGATAATATGCTAAATGTAGCCTCGGGGAGTGCCAGTTTATAGTCATCTTTTACAGTGTACAGGGTACCCTCTCGTGCCTTGATGCTGTCATCATATGGCAAGTGTAGCCATATTTGCCTATGCATCTGTGCTAGTGGGTCTACCATGGTTCAACATCACTAGCATAAGCAAGATAAAGGGCACCATAGGCAAACATTGTAAAAATGGCCTGGGCGTAAAGGGCGTGGAGTTGGTGGAGTTGATAGGAGTGTGTTTAGGGCGTGCAGAATTTCAGTGATCTGGGGCATGACAATGGTGAATTTAGCAATAAAGGGTTTAGGGTTTTTTATATTGAAAACTGAAATTAATCACTTCTCAGTGATCTATCTTTAGCCGTTAGGAGAATTGGTCCATTTGGGTCAAATTAAGCCGACAATTTAGCCAAGTCTGGAACCTGGAATTGTATACACGGTGTGTGGGTAACTCAGTCTCCAATGTTATACAGCTATGCACATTACCTCCCATCCGTCCATGAAATGTGCATCAACATATATTAATGTCTTCATTGTCATCGATCAAGACTAGCACCATGGCTGTGTGTTTAATAAGGCTGATTTGCAGAGCACAAAATCACATGCTAAATGAACCCGACAACATAAAACATTAGGAAAAACTGTTGGTTGAAAGGAGACTGATTCATTCACTTGTTTTGTATCTAGTGCTTGCTACTGCTTCTTAGCACTGTAAAATCCCATCTTACTGTTTTCCAACATAATAGTACTACATTTATCAACATTAGAAGGATGGGAGTTTGAGTCGGCCTTGCTGGCATTCAAGCTAGAGCAAGAACAATGGTTAGCAGCAAGCATTCTTGCAAAGCTCCCTCCACCCGACACAATGTATGAAAAGGGAACATTAAACAACACAAAGGTAAATGCTGTGCACATTTTGTGATAAAGGGACACTGACAGATTATTTTTTCTCAACATAAAATGTTAAACCGAATGTTTTCTTTTAAAAGAGCACCAAAAAAACAACCCTTTTTATGAATGTGAAAATGGGTGTAAGATTGCAGAGAGTCTCTGAAGGGCATAGCAAAAAGGGGAGTTAACACACAAAGGCTAACAGATCACAGGCTCGGAGGAGAGGGAGCACAATGTGAGCGAAATAGACCATGGGTGATGGCAGCTCAGGGCCTTGGGTCAATGTGTTTCATTTCCATCTGCGCACTCCCCCTTTAATGCACATACTCTCCTTCTCATGCACTATCTTCCCTTTGCGTCCAGCCCCCTCTTCCTCACGTATCCCTTGCTTCTGCTCACGCAGCACCTGTCCCTCTCAAGACAGCCCTATCTTCATCACCTATAGCCCCCTCTACATCTTGTGCACCATTCCCGTCCTGCACCCTTGCTCTCGTGCTTGTGCCTTTGCTTGGACACAGCCTCTCCCTCGATAGCACCCTGGCTCTGTCGTACCCTCGCACACTCTCACTCTTGCTTGTACACGGGTTCTCTTGAACCTTCATGGATGCACTATTTTTCTCACACCTTGTCTTTCTCTCTTGCACCCTGGCTCTCTTGCACCTTTGCGCACACCCCATCTTTTTTGCACCCTGGCTCTCTTCCACCTTCGTTCACACCCTCTTTTACTTGTGCCCCGTCTTCCTCTCTTGCAACCTGGCTCTATTGCACCTTTGCACACACACCTTCTTTGTTGCACCCTGGCTCTCTTCCACCTTCGTGCACACCCTCTTTTCCTTGCGCCCTGTCTTTCTCTCTTTCACCCTGGCTCTCTTGCACCTTTGCATACACACCCTCTTTGTTGCACCCTGGTTCTCTTCCACCTTCGTGCACACCCTCTTTTCCTTGTGCCCTGTCTTTCTCTCTTGCACCCTGGCTCTCTTGCACCTTTGCACACACACCATCTTTGTTGCACCCTGGCTCTCTTCCACCTTCATGCACACACTCTTTTCCTAACGCCCTGTCTTCCTCTCTTGCACCTTAGCTCTCTTGCACCTTTGCACGCAACCCTCTCTGTTGCACTCTGGCTCTCTTCCACCTTCATGCACACACTCTTTTCCTTGTGCCCTGTCTTTCTCTCTTGCACCCTGGCTCTATTGCACCTTTGCACACACACCCTCTTTGTTGCACCCTGGCTCTCTTCCACCTTTGTGCACACCCTCGTTTCCTTGCACCCTGTCTTTCTCTCTTGCATCCTGGCTCTCTTGCACCTTTGCACACACACCCTCTTTGTTGCACCCTGGCTCTCTTCCACCTTCGTGCACACCCTCTTTTCCTTGCCCACTGTCTTTCTCTATCTTGCAACCTGGCTCTCTTGTACCTTTGCACACACACCCTCTTTGTTGCACCCTGGCTCTCTTCCACCTTCATGCACACACTCTTTTTCTCACGCCCTGTCTTTCTCTCTTGCACCTTGGCTCTCTTGCACCTTTGCACACACACCCTCTTTGTTGCACCCTGGCTCTCTTGCACCTTCGTGGACACACTCTTTTCCTTGCACCCTGTCTTTCTCTCTTGCTCCCTGGCTCTCTTGCACATTTGTCCCACACCCTCTTTGTTGCACCTGGCTCTCTTCTACCTTCATGCACACCCTCTGTTCCTTGCGCCCTGTCTTTCTCTCTTGCACCCTGGCTCTCTTGCACCTTTACACACACACCCTCTTTGTTGGCCCCTGGCTCTCTTGCACCTTCGTGGACACACTCTTTTCCTTGCGTCCTGTCTTTCTCTCTTGCTCCCTGGCTCTCTTGCACCTTAGCACACACCCTTTTTGCTGCACCCTGGCTCTCTACCACCTTTATGCACACACTTTTTTTGCACACACTCTTTTTCTCACACCCAGTCTTTCTCTCTTGCACCTTGGCTCTCTTGCACCTTTGCACACACATCCTCTTTGTTGCACCCTGGCTCTCTCCCACCTTCGTGCACCCTCTTTTTCTCGCACACTGCCCCCCTCTCTCTTGCACCCTGGCTCACTATCGCATCATCGACTCCATGAACGACGTGCAACCAAAATCCTGCAAAAATACCGTTTTATGGCACAAAATGACCCATTCCATGATGCATCGCCAACAAGCCATGAGAAAGTCACTTAAGCAAACAGAATTGAACACTCACTGAGAGTATGCAGACATGCACAACTCCTAAAGTAATAATAGTTCTGAAGATAGAAATCCAGATTGAGGAACACGCTTCATTTCCCTGTGGCCCTGGATGCAGCGCGCCCTGCTGCATGTGTTACTTGTGGCTCCCACTTTGTACAAGTCATTTTGAAAAGGGGGAACTGGAGAGCACTCAGAGTGTCACAGCCACTGTGATCCATTTCAGGCCAACACATGTTGCGCACCTTTGACAGTTACCCCTACACGGTACATCCCCCTAGTCTTGTACACAGCTAAATGTTATTTACATGGCTGAGCAACATAAAGAGGGCCCTAATTTGCGCAAGCGAGGACTAGGTGATGCAAGTTCGGCGTTATGGACTTCTGGAAAGATTGGTAACGTGCGTGAGTTCCAGTGATCGACCGTTCTGAAGATTAGCCCAAAATAAAAAAATTAAAACTTTTTCTAATAGTAATCGCACCTGAAATGGCAGCGCCTAATGTCGCTTACTGCTCCCCTCCCTCGTGGGCTGGCGGGCGGAGCATGCAACACTCACCAGCAGCAGAGGCACTGAGTCAGCACTGAGGTCAGGTCGGCCCGGACTGCGCTGCACCTGCTCATGTGATACGAGCGCAGCAGAGGTCACGTGCAGTCGATTCCCCTCACAAAGGGACAGGCGTAAGCCACAGGGCAGAAAAGAAATGCTGCAGCCAGTGGATAGCGAACTATTCAGGCTGGCCTGGATGTTCATTCCCAGTCATTTATTTATGTATCCTTCCCCCAAAAGAGGCCCTATGACCCCAAGGCCCACCGGGGAAAGTCCCGGTGTCCCGGTAGGCCAGTCCAGGAGTGCTGACCAGAGGGTAGAATGGAAAGGGAGAGCGAATCGCAAATGTTGCAGAACAGCCCAGAGGTGGGTCAGAGGCATCTAGGTGGATGTTGAGATCTCTGAGGAGGAGGAGCTGGGAAGAAGAGACCAGAAGAGGTGAGTTCCACCTATTCTGAGAGGAAGAGTGCGACCTGGCCAGGTGACTTGTAGATGGTGGCTACAGTTAGAGAGAGGCCAGGAGAGATGGAGAGCCTGAAGACCAGGCATTCAAAGGAGGAATAGGCCTGCGCCGGAATGACAGACACATGGACCCATTCAGGAAAGGTCAGGGCCACTCCACCTGCCTGGAACAATACAGCTTTGCTCTAATAGAAACTCAGTCGGAAGCATTGAATACACAGGAGGCCCTGACCACTAAGCTGATAATAAAATGACAATCTGTTTTGACCAATATATTCAAGTAGTCCCAGAGATCACAATGCCCTAACCATGCATGGCTTATATTTAGATTTGCCACCAGGTCCCAGGGCCAATAATTATATAAATTAATTTAGGCTCATGATTACCCAGAGTTAAAGACAGATCCTGACTGCTGGACATTTGGTTCCAACAGTTGCTGGCTGGAATCCACAAGTCACTTTGAGACTACCATGTTGCCAAACCGCAAGGCAGCTGATGAGAGGTGTCAGTAGGCAGCTCATCAAAGTCAGTAGTATGTATCATTATGAAATGGGTTTCCGCTAGACAGAGAAACCTGCATCAATGTATTGCTAAAAATAAAAGAATATCAGGCTATTCCGCCTTCATATATGCAATGTCACAGGGTTATTACTGGAGCTCAATAGCCATTACAACTGAAAGCAGACACCCCATACGATTAAAGGTCAGAGCATATTATAAGAAGACAGCCCACTGAGAACCAATTAAACTTAATTCTGCAGCCATTCTGGAAAATGGCAACTGAACATTTGGTAGAGTCATACTTATGCCTACAAAAGGAATACACAATAATTCTGTAACACAACAACTACATTGCATTATGGTATAAGACTTATGAAGTGCAAATAATCACCTGAAAAGAAACCACAAAACCCAAAAATATAGACCAAAATGGCCCTATAGAGGAAATAGGAAAGTCTTCTCCAGAAACAGTGGGACTGTAATGAAAATTGTGCACCAATCATAAGTCTTTGAAATTGATTAGTTGATTATCTGGGAGCCAATGCAGAAAATGCAAACCTGTCGATACATGCACTCTGCAGGCTAAATAAAGCAGCAGCCTAGAGGACGAATTTTGAATTATCTGCAGTTTATGGAGCAGCGCTTTGGGTTGCCCAGTGATCGAAGTGTACGAAAAGAAGTAGTGGAACTATGTTCTCTACTGGCTTGCACTGCTCCCCAAGACCTCATCGCTGCGCCCCCCTCCCATGCACAATAAAAACCCCAAAGCACGTGTGCCTGCTCTTTAAGGGAACATCCTGTGCAGTGCACGTTTCAACTTCTTCCTACACTTTTATTTTAAAACTAAACCGTTCCGGGAAGGTTTCCTTTTAAAATAAAAGTATAGGAACGGTAAAACGAAATTAAAAGAAGTAGAGGAGCACCGCTCCCGATCGCTCCCACCCACTTCGACCACTGGGGTTGCCCCAAAAAAGCAGTGTTGTAAATATCCAACCGGTTGGACACAAGGGAGTAGTTTCTTACCTGTAACTCCATTTCTCCAGCGTTGGTATCTTTCATGGATTCACATGCTGTGAATATTCCCCGTCGTCAGGCTGGGAACCTCGGTCATTTTAACTTAGCGTTTTCCTATGGAAAACTTTGACACTTCATTGTCCCATCAACGTCCTTTTTGGGTGCTTTTGACCCCACCAAAAGGATGTAGGATGTATAAATAGCCCCACCCTTCCCTTCAGATTTTAACCTCCAAAGTGGAGGCAACCCGCATCAGGTTTGCCTGCAGGGCGTTCGGAGGGCGCATGTGAATCCATGAAAGATACCAATGCTGGCGAAAGGGAGTCACAGGTAAGAAACTACTCCCTTCTCCAGCATTGGGTCTTTCATGGATTACAGAGCAGTACCAATCATGCATGGTGGAGTGTAAAGGCAAACCAATACAGAAACATAATCACACACATGAGACAAAGAAACCCATCCAGTGATCAAGGTAAAAAAAATACCCCAAATCTGCGGGGCTTACCTTATTGAAACAGGCATTGCAGGACCGCCCGTCCCACCTGTACATCCTCACCATGCTGCTGCTCCAGACAGTAATGCCGGGTAAAGGTATGCATCACCGCCCAGGAGGCTGCCTGTCAAATGTCCACCAGCAGAATCCCTGACCGCCATCGACTAAGCCGTAGACCTCATCAAATGCACCCTCTGAGTCTTTCCCAAAGGCTTTCAGCTTTAGTGTGGCAGAACGAAATAGCAGAGGACACCCAACGAGAAAGTCATTGTTTGGAGATTGCCCGTCCTTTGATGGACGGCCCATAAGCCACAAAAAGCTGTCTAGATTGTCTGAAATCTTGGTTACGATTCAAATAAAACTTCAACACTCTCCTCACATCCAGCGAATGCAAAGCCCATTCTGCAGACGTGGAGGCTGAAGCAAAGCACAAAGGCAGCACAAAGGCAACACAATAGAAGAGAGTTTATGAAAAGCCGTCGACACTTTTGGGATAAAGTGCGGATTAGTAGCCAACACCACCTTGTTCTTCAAGAACCGCAACTATGGAGGATCCACAACCAACACCTGCAACTCAGACATCCTTCTGGCCGAAGTAATGGCCACCAGAAAAGCCACCTTCCAGGACAAAAACTGCAAAGGAGTCATCATCGGTTCAAACGGTGGTCTCATCAGACCGGACTGAACCACATTAAGGCTCCACACCGGAGGAAATTTCTTGACTGAAGGAAAAGTATGGAACAATCCCTTCAAGAAATGTTTGATCAGACTATCACTAAACAAAGGAGCCGCATGTCGCCTACGAGTAAATCTCGAAATCGCTGCCAAGTGAACCTTTATGGATGATAGCGCCAGGCCCCTTTTTCGGCAACAGGTAGGGAAGAACCTGCTCAGGTGAAATGTTCAAAGGGTCCACCCCCGGCTGACCCTTACACCACACACAAAACCTTTTCCATTGGCATGCATAGGAGACATTTGTGGATGGTGCTCTTGCTGCCTTCAAAATTCTTTGACAGTCACTGGACAGCCTTAGCAGGCCAAACTTGGAGAAGTCAGGAGCCAAGCGGTCAGGGTGAGGGATCCCGGACTGTGGTGCCACACAGTGCCCTTGTCCTGAGACAGAAGGCACGGTGTCACTTCCAACCGAATCCGCTCCTCTACGGACAGATGAAGGAGATCCGAGAACTACGGCTGCCTGGTCCAGAATGGAGCCACAAGAATCACACGGCATGGGTATCTCCGAATCCACTGAAGGGCCTGTCGAATGAACGGAAACGGAGGAAAAGCTAAGTGAACCGACCTGTCCATGGGAACGAGAACGCATCCCCTAGAGACTCGGGGTGAGCCCATTTGATGGTGAACTCCCTGCACTGTTTATTTTCCCTCATTGCGCAGAGATCCAACGGAGCATGGCCCCATTTTTGGAAGATCATGGACACCTGTTGCTCCTTCAGCTGCCATACGTGGAGCTGACCGACATCCCTGCTGAGCACGTCCGCCTGCACATTTAACACTCCCGGCAGATAAAACGCCACAATGCCAATGTCATGTGACAGAGCCCAATGCCAAAGATTCTGAACTTCCTTCGACAGCACCCTGGAATGTGTGCCCCCCTGCATCCTGAGATAAAACATTGTGGTGGTATTGTCTGTGAACACCCACACCACCGAGCCGCGTATGCACGGCAGAAACGATTTCAGGGCCCAATGTACCGCTCTCAACTCGAGCACATTTATGTGGAACCGAGACTCCACCTGAGACCACAGGCCTTGAACCTGTGAGCCGCCGATATGCGCTCCCCATCATGTCTGAGAGGCATCTGACACAATCGTGAATTGGCACTCCGGTTCCAGCAACAGCATGCCCCGAACCAGATTTTCTGAGCACTGCCACCAGCGAAGAGCATCCACCAGACTGTCGTTGATCACCACCTTGTCGGACCACGAGCCCCGACTCTGAGCCCACTGGTCCGCGAGGAACTCCTGCACTGGCCGCATGTTTAGACAACAGTCCGGCATCAGCGGAATGCAGGACGCCATGGTCCCCAACAGTGACATGTAGGTCCGAACCGACACCCTTGCACCAATCTTCCACTCCGTTGCCGGAGCTTCATCACCCTCTCGCCTGAAGGCTTCACAAGTCCCAGACGAGTCTGAAACTCTGCCCGCAGAAACACCAAGTCCCTGGAAGGTGACAGAAAAGACTTCTCGAAGTTTACGGTGAAGTCCCGCCATTGCAACAGCTGCATGGTAGCGCCAAGACTGTCCTGCGCTTCCCCTGGTGACGAACCCCACACCAGCCAGTCGTCCTGGTACGGGTATACGTGATACCCCTCCCGTCAGAGTCACACCGCCACTGGCGCCAAACATTTTGTAAAAGTCCCAGGAGACGACTTTAAACCAAACGGTAGTACCCGGAACTGGTAATGATCTTCTTTTACGACAAACCACAGGAACATGCAGTGCCGTCGAAGCATGGGAATGTGGAAGTATGCGTCCTGTAAGTCCAACAATGCCAGAAACTCATCTGGCTGCACTGACCAAATGACTTCCTGAAGAGTGAGCATCTTCAACTTCAGTTCAGGCGTTGCAGAGTCTTGTTCAACGCCCGAAGATCGAGAATGGGCCGCCACTTCATGACAAAATAACAGAAATAAACCCCTTGACCTTGACCTTTCTCGGCCACCGGAACCAATTCTATAGCCCCTTTCTGCAGCATAAGTACAACCTCCTGCCGTAGGATGTGAAGATGAGGTTGCACGGTATACACTGGAGGAATGGAAACCGGGGAACACTTGAACTCCAGTGAGTGGCCCATTGCAACACGTCCAACACCCAATGGTCCGATGTAATTTTGCACCACTTGTCCATGTGCAGTGCCACCCTGCCCCCAGCAGGTTTCCCTGAAGACAGTAATTGTTGTGGCTTAGCCTGTCTCTCTTTAGAGGAGGAGGACTGTGCACCTCTTTTCCTCGAGGCCTGAAAGTTCTGACTCTTCTGTGCCGACTGCGCCGACCTCCTATACCTCTGGGAGAAATACCCAGATCGACCGTTACCTCAGTCCCTGGTGGAAGTAAACCGAGCATTTACCGAAGCCCCACGAAAGGAGCACCCACTCTGCAAAGCTCTCAACGATTTAGCATTCTCAGTGTCCTCCTTCATACCTTTGAGGGCCTCTTCAATTTTCTCTGCAAACAACTGCTCCCCTTCACAAGGCATGTCCAGAACCTTATAATGCACCTCAGGGTGAAAGCCCATGCACTGAAGCCAGGCTTGGCGATGCAGTCCAACGCTGTTGTTAATCTGCTTAAAGCCGGACTCCGCTCATCGGGAGGGGATGGTTGTGCCGGACTATGAGGCTGGTCCACCTCCCCATCCGAATCCCACTTTGCGTCCCTCGTCGGCAACGAAGTGCCAGTAGACATGGACTCACAAGGCACACTGTCCGACTCAGACTCCAGCAGCTCACCCTCCTCAGAGTAGGAACGAGGACGATCTTCACTCCCCAGCAGATTCCCCGGCAACCCCGCCGTAGCTGACGAACGCGGTGGAACACCAGCCGCGTCCATGACAGGACCCACCGGAACCACAGGCAGTAACATCGAATCCAGCTAGCCCAACAAGGATTGCCATGTGGACAGAACATGGAGCGACAACATAGCCAGCCCCCACGGCCCCCGACGAAGGTCCAACACACTGCAGCCCTAAGGCCGATGGTTGCAACACCTGCTCCCGGTCGTCGTCCACCTCCGAGGACACCGAAAAAGTAGCCGCCTCTTGGTGTAAAATGGCGTCCGGCATCAGCGAGTCAAAGGCGGAAGCCTGCCACGCACCACTAGTGGCACCAAATCATCTGTATCCATCCTCGACGACGAGAACAGTATCGGGCCTTTATCAAATCCTGTCGTCGCCGGAGCAGAGGACACAACCGTCGACGACGGTACTGTAGATGGCAGAGGTACTGTTGATGATAGAACTCCCGTCGACGAGGACGTCATCTGAACCACCACTTGCGGTGCAGAATTCCCAGGTGAACCCGTGTGCTTAGCCACACTGGACCGGTGCTTCGAGGACTCTTGGCTAGAGGAGGACCTGTGACGGTCCCCTGAAGAGGAGCGCTTCGACGACAAGTCTTTCTTGGCCTTTTCCTGAGACGCCCCTTTGCCGGAGCTCGACTTCTCAGGCCTACCTCTAGACCCACATGACAGACCATGTTTGGACGAAGCAACGCCCTTCGATAGATGCCTTAGCCATCATGGCATGGAACACCCCAACACTTACTCGAAGAGGCTCCACCACTCTTCCCGGCCTCCGACCCAGGAGTCGGCCGAGATTTCTTAGCCACGGCTCAGCCAACACTGCCCAGCGAGGATCCACCACCTGTACAGGCCGCTCAGAAGACAAGCTCTGCAGCGATCCCACCTCAGAAGCGGCGTAGGTGCCTTCATTCAGCCAACAAACCAACCGCCGATTGCAGTCCTTCAGGGTCTTCTGCGAGAAACCTCTACAAATCTCGCAAGAGTCAGCAGAGTGATGAGGGTAAAGGCAATTGATGCAGTCCATATGCCCATCCCCCCCATACACTTTCTTCAGCCCACAAGTCACACAGTGCTGGAACAGACATCTTCGGACCAGAAGGCATCGCAAACCACCGTAGTACAAGCACATGCAAAAAACTCATTGAACATGAGGTGATCCCAACACTTTCGAGATGGATGAAATCTGAAGGGAAGCCGCGGGGCGGGCTATTTATACCCTACATCCTATTGGTGGGGTTTAAAGCACCCATAAAGGACGTTGATAGGTCACTGAAGTGTCGAAGTTTTCCAAAGGAAAACGCTAAGTTAAAATGACCGAGGTTCCCAGCCTGACAACGGGGAATATTCACAGCATGTGAATCCATGAAAGATCCAATGCTGGAGAAACATGTTGACCAATTACATTTTCCACTGAAAGGCAACATATTTCAACAAGCTCTTCAAAGAGCTTAATTTAAAAAACAAGATATAATAAACTGGAGATATGGCACTCAAGAGACAACTTTGGATACAAGCAAACTCCTACAACCTGCATTTTTGACCACGCTGGCCAGGTACCAAGGGCATTGGGCCAAAGATCATACAGCCAAGAATCTAATACTGGACAATCTTCTGTTATTTTGCAAGCATAATCTTTAGTATGTCTAAGGGAAGGAGATACCAAGATTAAGAACTTGTTTTTTTGCACATAAAACGTAAGACTATTATGATGTATCTACAGACTATTCTGCTCTAAAAATTCCCATGACAGTTAATCTGTTGACTGAAAGAATTATCTAGGCGCAGTTTCAATTGCGTATCATCTGCATAGATGTAAAACATGGCTTCAAAAGATCCAATTAGGTCAGCCAAAGGACTCTGAGTATTGACAGACTATACCAGAGGCTGCGGGTCTTCCCCATGCAGGAATTCACTGCTGCATCCCAGTGAAGGCTTTTCAGAACCTTTTTCAGGCTACACATAGATCTTAAATAATGTGTTGGACAATGGGGTCCGATTAATGTTACGTGCCATGACCACAAACTTAAAACTATAGGTCATTGTACATTACATGGCATCCTTATACCACCCAAAGGAAATGGGTAGATAGCGAAGAACTAGATATTTGGATTTGATTGCTTACAGGGTGACGCACTGTACTAAGCCAAAAGAGTGGAAACAGGACTAGAGCCAGCTGAAAAGCACCACAAGATGGCAAATTCCACCACCACCGTAAAAGCCATTTCAAACCAATGAGGCCATTCGCTGAATCCAAGATTAAATCTGGCTTAAACCATGGAAAGGATATGAGCAGAGACCCAAAAGCCCAATGTCAAAGAAAGGGGGGAGATGCATAAACAGAGAACAGGTTTACAATATTCGCCATACTCTGCTCCATTCTAGAAGAGGACGGGGTGAAGGTGAAACTACCTTTGAATTCAAAGAGTATGTATAGTTCATTATGGTAACTATTTTCACCAAGTAGGAAAAAGACACCATAAGAGATACCATGGGCCTCATTACGACCCAGGCGGTCTGGAAATAACGGTGGCGGTAAACCCGCCGCCACCGTTGTTTCCGGACCGCCTGAGTCCGACCCCTGCAGATGGGAGGTGATGTTCCCGCCAGGTCTGACCTGGCGGGTTTAACACCTCCTGCATGCAGGCGGACGAGGAAACACCGGCAGCATTACGAGATGCTGCCGGTGTTTCCATGATCCCCATTTCCATTGAGTCCTATAGGACTCAATGGGAATGGGGATTTACACCATTCCGCCTCCGTGATTCCCGGAAAACCGGGGTTGTAATGCCCCGGTAATTCCGGGAATCACGGAGGCAGAATGGTGATACGAGTCCGGCGTTAATCAGGCGGTTTTACCGCCTCGGTTAACGCCGGACTCGTAATGAGGCTCCATGTCTCTGGAAGAAACAACCTGTGAAGTGGAACAGTAGACTAGAACCCATTGCTGGAGGTGGAATGAAAAGAAAAACCAAGCCGTAGTATACCGTGAGAGATAATATTATTGACCGACACACAAAAATTAGCATTGTCTAACACACACTTGAATTAACTTACACCTTCCCTCGAGGAGAGAACTGAAAACATAACTTCTATAGGAAGGGGTGTACCGACCAGAATTCCAGGAGATGTACAGTAGTTTGTGGTTGTATGGTAGTTTGTGGCAAATTTGGCATGTGGTTGTGGGTAGTTTGTGCTAGTTTGTAATAATTAGTAGGGTCCCCCCAACTATTTCAACTTGAATGATAGGGGACTAAAAGACCTCAACCTCCACCCTCTGCCAACGGTTCCCAAAAACTAGCCCAAACCAAAACTGGTCTAATTATGGCAAGCATAATTATAAGGGTATTTACTGAGCTTTAACCTAGCTTCAGGGAGCAACAGAACACTCTATAAGACAGAAGGGGAAGTACATGGTGAGGGAAGCAGATTGCAAGCGATCTATATAAGGGAGCACAGAGCCAACAATGGGAGATAGGGGTGGCAAGCAATAGGCCAGAAAGGGATCTATAAGTAACCAGGGAGGAAAAAAGGGGAACACATTACCCAGTCTCAGGTTAGATGGAGTGGGTAGGGTTTTTCGACTTAGGTGTTAATGGGGAGCCATTCTTAGTAGAGGAGGTTCTGGAGCATCTTCCTGAAAATGTAGAAGGGAGAGAGCAAGTCTGGTGTTAACACAGAGACGATTCCAGAGTCTTTGACACACTTTCCACCCATCCCGCTTAAGGTTTGGAAAAGCAACCCTAATTGGGACAGATCTGCCTAAGCAAGGGTCATGAGCTTGTAGTGTCTTGTGTGCCAGGCTACACCCCACTGATTATGCCGTATAAGGCTGAAAAAAGCATGGGGTTACACAGTGTCTGGTGCAGAAGGCGTGTTGCCTAGCAGTTTGTACTGGAATTACCCATTGGGGAAGGGCCAAGCATGATTTGCCTATGGTTACCCGGGCACCACCATCGATTATACATAACATGTTGAAAAACAATGGTTTTTGGGGGTCGGGGAGCAAAGCCAGTGGTTACGACTCTTTCAAAACCTTCCATCCATTGATCATTCTTCACCTTTGCATGCCATGAAACATTGTTACTGCCCAGGCAAATTAACGCATACAATCTGTTATTACATTGGCACAAATCTTCAGAAGCACTTTGTATGATGAGCCATGATGAATACAAAACACTCCCTTTGATAAGTCGGACCCGTTGCCTGTGTGTAATTTACTGGTCCATCTAACGATTTTAAAAAATTGCGTTCACAACCCTTTTGGCCAGATCATTGGTCAAAATTAAGCATTCAGTACCCGGAAACCTACTTCAGACTAGGCCACGTATTACAGTACTGATGGTGCTATTCTTCTGTGTGTCAGTGCATCTGGAAACAAAATCCACAAAATAAGTGTAGTAAATTAGAATAGATTAAAAAAATGTATACATTTGCCTGGATGTCTCTCACCTGCCAACATGACAGGCCACTGGCTGGAATACCGATGTGCGAGTCTGGACAGTGAAGACGGCTCTCTTGGATTGGAGTGTAGTAGGTCTTGAGGCCCTGTGAGGAATCAAGTGTAAGACTCGGACACAGTAACACGTTTTATGTTCAATAAATACTTATTATCAAAAGGAAAAGAGGGCTTTCCTACCTATCCCTAACTCTGAGGGGTTTCCCTGCCCCAACAAATCTAAGAAACATCTGTCAGAATGTCTAAATCAAAAAGATCCTCTGTCCCGAGTCTAAAATCCTAAGCTGACCCTCACACACTAAACTCAATATGTAGTGAGATGGGAACGTCTTTTGGCTGAACACCTTTAGCTTCCTTCCAAAGTTTCCAAACACAAAGTATCTAAAGTGAAGAAAAGAAAGTAAAGAAGGTTCCACCAGAGAAGAGCATTCCCTTCTACTGGGGTTCTTTTTGCTGATTAAATGCCACTGTTATGTTCCAAAATTCCAAGGGAGATTGATCTTCCCTGGTGTTTCAGATACATAGTTCTCTCTATTTCACAATCCCCAAGAAGGATGGCTCTTCTCTTGGGGTTTCTCCTTAATATCTACAGTCCCAAGAAGGGGTAGCTCTTGCTTCGAGTTGTCTGTTTCCACAATATTTTCAAATATATTACAATCCAAAAGGGGCGGCTCTTCCTCGGTTTCTTCAGCTTTTCCACAATTTTTGGGGGTTTCTGCCCCTTTTGTCAAATCCCTGGTTTACTCTCCTGCCAGGGTTTTATCCACTTGGGTGAGAGTCCCAGACTCACTGAATGCCTGGTTTTCTCTAATGCCAGGGCTTTTGAGTCCACTCAATATTTAAGTGAAAATTCCAGGTAACAACCTTCATCATTATTCACCTGCTTCTGCATCCAGGTAATGATAGCTTTCATTGGTCAGGCCACCAACCCTTCTTGGATTGTGTTTAATATCCAAGCTCCCTTGGTTCTGTTTCTACTGTTTATTAATGGTACGCAGCATCCTCGATGAAGCGCCTGGCTATCCTAAATGCCTTCTCTGGGTTTACCAGTCTTGTTTGGCAAATTCTGCAACACTAGCGTCTCACAGTTTCCTCCGCTGTCCGTTTGCTGACTGGGAGCACGGCTCGTCGGCTTCTTGGTTCCTGCCTTGCCTTCTCCTTTACTTGCAGCTCCTGCTGCTTGCAGTGGTAGTGCGGCAAACACTCCTCTGCTCAACTTCCCTAGACATCGATCTCTCCAGTTTCCTCACTCCTGTCTCCAGTCCGCGTTCCTCCCGTGTCCCAACCAGCACTGTGAGGACAGAATGTCATGTTCTGTTCAAGTGTTTCATATTAGATGTCCTGCAATCTGTTAACATTTTCCAACGCCAAACATGGAATTGGTTTGCTGCTTCTTCTGATTATTATTTTGCATTCCATCCCTCTAGATGTAAGGCAAAACACTGCCACGGCGGCTGCTGCACTGCTAACCCTAATGATTTAATGATTTAGTCACAAGCTTTGAGTTGGAAATTCCATCCAGACAGTATGCAGAAGCAGGAAGTGGTGTAATTCTTAAGCAGCAAGAACGTGTACTGTAGGTCCCCTGCCCACATTATCACACCTGTGCTAAGGACATTAATGTAAATTACTACCAAGAGCCAATTACTTGTACTTACAAGTGTAGAGGAGGAGCCAAGTACCCCTACTCCAAACGCCCCACCCATGTTACCTGTGTTTGAAACCAGAGTATAAGACATACACAGGGCAGTTGAACAGACAAAGAGCAGAGTATGGACTCTGTGCAGAACCAGTGAAAGTACCAATACCTAAGAACATCTGGGAGGCAAGGTACCCATTGAGAAAACCATACCTGTATACAAGAACGTATCAAGGATATGTGACATCTTGGGTTCAAGGTGAAAAAGCTTATGCCATAGAACCAGATGAAGATATTAAGCTAGTTTACACATGTACAGATGCAAAAGAAATGCAAGCAGACAAAGTAATTTTGAGGCTAGCTTATAGTAAATAGATTGCGCAAGCATATATATATATTAGACAAAAGGGGAGACTGGAATCCAGTCTGGGGCGCAGCGGCACTCCGGCTATGCTCATAATGAAAAAATGAAAAACTCAATTTTTCTCAAAAATCCACACACAATCAGTGTTTGCCATGCAGCCAAAGAGTCCTTTATTAATTAAAAGTACATGGACAAGGAAGGCAGCAGCAGTTTAGCACAAGAAAGAACGACGCGTTTCACCCTACTCGGGCTTCGTCTGGTATGTGACAGGGAGAGAGGACTGCAATATTATAGACATAGTGTGTGAGTCCATATTCAATGTTTAGCATTTTGGTGTGTTGGCACAGTACATAACTAGTAACAAACAAACAGGCAGCCATATTGGAACATTTTGGACATTGCTTCTGTTCTCTTCCAATGCCCATGTTTGGATAATGCTAATGAAGATTCAATGTTGTTACATATCCCGAAATTATCCCAAAACCTAATTATCCCAAGTGGGTTTAAGAGGGATGGTTTATATGGGATTATTAATAATGCATTTATTCCATTCAAATGTCCACCATTTTAAATAATTATAAAAAAAATGGTTACTGAGCATATTCTTTAGTGCTGACCAAGTTTCATTTTCCCAAGTGGGTAAGATGGAGTACTTGGTGCTACACATGGCATTATGGCTTGCTAGTACGATAATTGTGGTGTGCACAGTTCCATCCTATTGTACTTAGTGTTATATAGCAAAGTGCTGTGTGCTATGTACATACAAATCAACTATTATATAGTAAGGTACTATGTGCTTTCAAAGTATATATTATGAAACTACGAATGATTCATATATACTAAAGTGCTATGTACTATGTAAACACAAATGAACTACTCAATAATAAAGTGCTATGTGCTTTCAAGGTACATATTATAAAACTATGAATGATGCATATATTGAACTGTGAGACTGTGTTTTACCCTTGCGGGTGCCTCTTTAGTATGTCTCTATCATCTAAGTTTTCACATTTGTGAAAAGAATGTTATATATATAGAGATGAAGAGATGTTGTGTGTATACAAGTACATGATACTAAGTATGGATCGGAATCCCAAAATTGATCTTTTAAAACAATAGAGGCTGTATGTTGCCCTTGCGGGTGCCTCTATGGTATAACTTGACTAACCTAAATTCTAACTCTCTAAACGAAAACAAGAAAGAATTTATGATGGTATATCCGAATCAGAGTACAGTTTGTTACCCTTGCAGGCGTCTCGCTCGAATCATGCATTCAAATAAAATTTCAATTTAAATCTAAACTTTTTTTTTTAAAGGGTGGCAATTATAGGAAACAGACTATGTGTTGCCCTTTCCTGTGATTCTAGTGACATCTCTAATGTATTAATGTGCATAGTGCTATATATTGGAATTACATCTCAAAACCAAAAAACAAACATGCTTGAATAAATAGCTCACAATTTCACAAATAGGATCACTTGATGGTAAAAACAAGGGGTTAAGGGTTAAAATGCAAAGGGCTAGATAAGACAATCACATGTTAAAACCCACAAGTTAAACATTTTGACCACAATGTCTTCAAAACTAAAATTGTCATCTTTTTGTTTTCTTGATCACGTTATTCATATTTTTTGGATCCTTACAACCCATATATATTCTTGAAATTTCTATAAAATTCACAATTATAAGATTGATACATTTTGCATACTTATGAAAGCAACACGTTTCGCCTAAGTGCACATCGTTCTCTCCTGTTTCCAAAGTAATATGTATATAAAGCTGTGATTTAATATATACTTGTTAGGGAAATCGATAAAAAAAGGTGCAAAAACTGCAACCAGATGTGTGGGCGTCCAAAACGTACATAATATACTTTAAACCTTGACTTATTCTTATTGCACAACACCTACAGAAAAAGATTTGTGAAAAAATTTCATAATCAAAATACCTAGAATTGACGAAAATATACATACTTGGTAAAAACTTTTGGAAGTGAAATAAATATACATAGAAAATGAGGATTAGGAATGTATCTAGTTAAACAAATATGCATTCCTTCTGTCTTTATAAATCTGATAGTAGGAACACAGTATGTTGATCACGATGGTCATAGGATTTAGGATCGCAAGAATACATATAATTCTTTGTCACGATTGTGACCTCCCGGATATTTGGTGTTAAAATCTACTATGTATCTTGATTCCATTTGTCTCAATGTTCGTAATCTATCCCCTCCTCTTGGATGAATGCTCACTGAATCAATGATAAAATATTTGAATGATCTAATATCATTTTGGTGAACCTCTTCAAAAAGTTTGGCAAGTGGATAGGACATGTCATGATTCTTGATTGCACGTAAATTTTGTAGTATTCGTAGCTTGGCCTCCAGTTTTGTGCTACCAATGTACCATAGTTTACACGCTCAAGTAATCACATAAATAACAAATTCTGTAAAACACCTCAGGTCTTGTTTAATCTTGATTTCCTTCTTGGTTCGAGGGTGTAAGAAAACCTTGGTGTTCATTCCGTAACGACATGCTTTGCATTTAGCACAGGTGTAAAAACCTGATGGTTTTTTGGTTAGCCAGGTATTGGTGCTTTGTTTGGGTGACTGAAGCTTACTAGGTGATAATTTAGTTTGTATAGATGGTGGTTTCCTATACGTTATAATGGCATGTGATGGCAAATGTGGATTGATATCAAGATCTCTTTCAAAAGATACCAATGTTTGTTCAAGATCTGTTTTGTTTCTTTAGCTCCAGAGTTATACGTGGTGATAAACCTAAGGGAGCAGTCCTCGTTCTCTTGGTCTTTTGTCTGATCTTTGATCGTGCTCTTTTTGGCCAAAATCATCTCCCGAGTTTTATTGCAGCTACGATCATAGGCTTTATTTATAATTCTTTTCTTATAGCCTTGCAGTAGAAATCTAGCCGCGGTCTTTTTAGCATTGGTTTCCCATACTTCATATTCACTGCAATTCCTTTTGATCCGTAAGAACTCACCATATGGAATACTGTCTTTGAGACATTGTGGATGAGCACTTGTAGCATGTAACTGTATTGGTACTTGTTTCTTTTCTGTGTAACTCTGTACTTATGTTGTTTCTGTTAACGTGGATATCACGAGATCGATGAGTACCTGTTTGTCTTGCCGAAGGTCTTGGGTTGGCAGCCAGACTGTCTGTTCTTCTCCGAAGCAAGTGTAACGCGGGTAGCCAGTCCAGACCTCAACCCAAACTTAACAACTGGGCGGAGGGTGAACCGCCTCCCAACGTCACGGTGTGCTCACCCCTGATTTCCGTGATGTCAGGACAGTGCAAGCACTGGCAGGGGGAGCAGAGAGTGGTCTGTCCTTCCGCAGCAGTAGATGATATATCAGGTAGCTGGCGGATCTTGTCCACGGCGGATGAATTACCAGGCAGGCAAGCGGATGCTGAATTTCCAGGCAGGCAAGGAGGCTGATGAATTCCCAGGCAGGCAAGGAGGCTGACGAAGTCAAGCACCAAGGGAGAGGCAGGCAAACAGGAGCGCAGAAGGACCCAGAGAGAATCAAGTAGATAGTGGTCAAAAGGACAGGTAGGGACCTGAAAGGTACTGGCAGGTAATGTTAATGGCCAGGGGAACTGAAGGGAACCAGGTGGGAGCAGACTGGTAGAAGGCAATGGCCAGGGAATAGGAGGGAACCAGGGGGGAGCAGACTGGTAAGTGGCAACAGACAGAAGGACAAGGAGGAGCAGGAAGGCCAGGGAGCCCAATACTGAACAGGGAACCAACGGGCAGATGAACGGAGCGAAGACACGGTCAAAAACAAAACCGCGTTGAGACGCGATTGGATTTAGTCTTGGCTCATCTTATAGGGCCGCCAGCACCTGAGAGGCTTGGACCGCAAGCCGCCTCGTTCCCAGGTGCTGGCGAGCCCAGAACGAGGCTTGAGAAGCAAGCTCTCGTCGCTCCGAGTGCCCAATATACTGCGCATGCGCGGGCGCGAGGACACGAGCGACTGCGCATGCGCAGTGGAACATAACTCCGGATTCCCGGAATTCCCCGGGGAGCCGAACCCCAAGTGCGGAAGCGAGAATAAATCCGCCAAGAGGGAGCCGATCGGACGGGAGCGGAAGGGCCAGACCGTCGGGTGAGTGGCATGACACTATGACCCCTCCCAGAAAGACCCGGAGCTCCCGGTTTCCAGGGAAACCGCTGATAGAACTTGCGAATAAGACGGGGAGCGTGCACATGAACATGTGGTTCCTAGGTGCGATCGCAAGCTGGGTACCCCTTCCAATCCACCAAATAGTGAAGCACACCCCGACGTAAACGCGAGTCACAAATCTCCTGAACCTCAAATTCAGGAAACCCCCGTACCTGGATAGAGGCAGGACGAGGACATGCACGCCCATACCCGTCAACCACATAAGGCTTTAGGTGGGAAACATGAAAAACGGGATGTATTCGCCAGGAAGGGGGTAGCTGAAGACGAAAGGCCACAGAGGATAGACGCTGGATGACCTTGAACGGACCAAAATAACGAGGGGCCAGCTTGACAGGTAAGTTACGAATTGGCAGGTTTTTAGATGACAACCAAACCCGATCACCCACCTGGAAGTCGGGTTCCAAGGTTCGACCCCTGTCCGCCTGCCTCTTCATGCGCTCCTGTGCCTCCGCCAGGGCCCCACGTGCCAACTCATGATGCCTCTGTATGGTGGATACCAATTGATCAGCAGAAGGAACGGTACTGGGTAACACTGGACGAAAAGGCATCAATTTGGGGTGTTGGCCCGTAGAACAATAGAATGGACTCACACCGATAGAGGCATGTATGGTGTTGTTGTAGGAGACCTCCGCCAGGTCTAGAAGCGATCCTCAGTTGGATTGCGTGGCGTTAGCATAACACCGAAGATAGTCCTCCAGGGTTTGGTTTGTTCTCTCAGTTTGACCGTTGGTCTGAGGGTGGTAACCGGAACTTAATGCCCTGCGAATGCCGAGATGATCACACAGTTTGGTCCAAAAAGAAGAAAGGAACTGAGGCCCTCTATCCGAGATGATCTTTTCAGGTAAACCATGCAGTCGATATACTTCGTGCAAAAAGACAGACGCCATTTGAGCGGCCGTAGGTATCGCACGGAATGGAATGAAATGGGCGCGCTTGGTGAAGCAATCCACTACCACCATAATACAAGTACATCCGTCAGAGGGCGGTAATTCGACTATAAAGTCAGTTGCAATGGTGTGCCAAGGATATGGCGGTATTTCAGAGGGTCGTAATAACCCCAATGGACGCCTCCTGGGAGCCTTGACCTGGGCGCAGACTGGACAACTCTTCACATAACTATTGACTTCTCGAGCCCAGCCGGGCCACCAAAAATGTCTGGATACAAGGTCTTGAGTGGCTCGGACGCCACGATGTCCACCGACGCACGAGTCATGAAAGCCATGTAGTATAGTCTTGCGGACAGTACCCCTTGGGACGTACAGTCGTCTTTGAAAAAAAAGCAGCCCGTCACGTTCCATGACCAATGCTCTCTTACGAAGAGTTGTTCTTTCGGGATCCATCAAAGTCTCCCTTTGAATGGTCTGAAGATAGGGAGATAAAGTCAACAGAAAATGACTAGGTGAGATCAAGGGCATATCGAGACTGAGTTTCTCCTCACCCTTTTCCAAAGAACGAGACAAAGCGTCAGCTTTCAGATTGGAAGTGCATGGTATGTATGTTATGTTGAATACATGGGGAGAAAAGAAAAAAGCCCATCGGGCCTGACGTGGCGTAGGACACTGCAAAGAACGAAGGTATTGTAGGTTTCGATGATCGGTGCGTACTTCCACCGGAAAGCGACCCCCAAGCAGATGATGTCTCCATTCCTCGAAGGCAGTCTTGATGGCCAAAAGCTCCCTTTCTATGACTGCATAATTTCTTTCACTGGGAGTTAACTTACGAGAGTAGTAGGCCACAGGGTGTTCGCTGGAAGTAAGTCCATCCTTTTGAAGAAGAACGGCCCCTACAGCAAAATCCGAAGCATCAGCCTCCACAATATAAGGCAGCTCGTCTTGTGGATGACGTAAAACTGGAGCGGTAAAAAAAGCCGTCTTCAAGGAATCGAATGCCAACGCGGCGTGTGAATCCCACTGATATGGAACCTTATTGCTGGTCAGTCTCGTAAGGGGAGCCGTAATTCGAGAAAAAGACGGGATAAAACGCCGATAAAAATTGGCGAATCCCAAAAACCGCTGGAGAGACTTAACATCATGAGGCGGTCTCCATTCTTGAATCGCTTGGACTTTTCCGGGATCCATCTGGATACCTGCACTGCTAATCACGTAGCCCAAGAATTCCATCTTGTCTTGGTGGAAGGAACACTTCTCTGCCTTAACAAACAGATGATTCAGTGAAACGATGGAGGACCTCTCGGACGTGTCCATCATGTTCCTTCAAAGAACAGGAAAAAATCAGTATGTCATCCAGATAAATCCAAACAGATATGCCTGTCAAGTCACCAAAGATGTTGTCCATTAGACGCTGGAAGACGGCTGGGGCATTACACAGGCCGAAAGGCATGACCCTATACTCATAATGCCCGTAAGGTGTTTTGAATGCCGTCTTCCACTCGTCCCCGTCCTTGATCCGGACCAGGTGATAAGCACCCCGTAGATCTAGTTTGGTAAAAATCCGGGCCGAATGTAGAGTTTCTAGAATGTTTCGGATCAAAGGCAATGGATAGCGATCCTTTATGGTGATTTTGTTCAGCTGCCGATAATCTATGCACGGACGTAATGTTCCCTCTTTCTTTTTGACAAAAAACAGTGGAAATCCTGCGGGTGATTTAGAAGGAACGATGTATCCTTTCTTCATACAGTCGGCCAAGTAATCCTGCAATACCTGTCTTTCAGCCTGAGTTAAAGCGTACACCTTACCATGAGGAATCTTGGTGCCAGGAAGCAGGTCAATAGCACAGTCAAACAGCCGATGAGGCGGTAAGGGGATGTCAATAGGCTCAGAAAACACATGTTTGAAGTCGATGTACGCCTGTGGAATCTGAGAAACCGAATTTACACCAGCCCCATTACAACTTGATTCCAGTGTGGTAGAGAGATCTGAGTCTTGGGATAAGACTGACGGAGTGCAATGCTGAAGACAGAAGGCGGAGGCAAAAGTCAGAGTACGGGTTTCCCAGTTAATCACCGGATTGTGATGTTGAAGCCAAGATAATCCCAAGACCACCTTGTATGTGGGAGACTTGATCACGTCCAGAGCTATTTGTTCCTTGTGTTCAGAGACAAAAAGAGATAGTTCCATGGTATGTAAGCGGATGGGTCCCGAGGACAAGGGTGTTCCGTCTATGACTTCAACTGGTAAGGCTGTTCCTCTAGACAAAAGTGGTATCCAATTTGTGGTAGCGAATACTTCATCAATATAGTTTCCCGAGGCTCCGCTATCCAACAATCCATGGACTTCCAAAGACCGGTCCATCCATTGTATATTGATCTTCATGGTCATCAAGATGGCAGGTTGCATGGGCTGGAGCACCGAACAGGAGTGGGAAAGGACTGATAAAGAAGTTGGACCTGTCGTAGCCTTTCCATTACACGACAGGTCCACTAGTTTCCCGCCTTCTTTTGTGGTCGAAGAGGGCAAGTACCCAAAATGTGGCCAGCAGCCCCACAGTAGAGGCATAGACGTAAATTTCTCCTGCGTTTCTTTTCTTCCTCAGGCAAAGGACCTCTAATGGCCCCCAACTGCATAGGTTCGGGTCCGGAATCCGAAGAACCAAATGTACCAGCAGGAACACTAGGCATTCTGGTATTGGCTCTCTCGAACCGACGTCTTTCAACCTTCCGTTCTGCCAATCTTTGGTCTATCCGAAGCACTTGTTCGATGAGGCGTTGGAAGGTCTCTGGCTCGGGAATGTGTAAAAGCTCATCCTTGTATTCTTCTCTCAGACCCCGGCGAAACAAGGTTTTCTGAGTGATTTCTGGCCATTGTGAATCAGTTGCCAGTTGTCGGAAACGACTTATATATGATATTATATCTGCGTTCCCCAGCTTGATGTCCATCAGTTGGTTTTGAGCGACTGAAGCCAAATTGGGAGTTTGAAAGACCTCCAAAAAGGCTTTTTCAAAAACCACAAAATCGTTTAAAATAGGACTATCATTGGCAACCAGAGGTGTCGCCCAAGCCAAAGCATTTCCAGCCAGGTTTCCCAGAATGTACCCGATCTTGGCCTTGTCATTGTTGAAGAGGGTTGCTCTGAAAAGGAAATGGATCCGGCAATGATTGCAAAATTCAGCGACACGTCGCGGATCCCCATCAAACTTGATTGGTGCAGTGTGGGCTAAAGTGTTTTCTGCCGAAGAGCTTCCTACGGCTCCCTGCATCACCAATTGTCGCAATGATTGGTTCTCTTGCCGTAATGCCGTCATTTCTGCTCTAAGAGCACGTAACTCGTCACGAAGATCCCGATCATCCTCCATCTTGGAACTTGAAGGCAGGCGTCTCAATCTGTTAAAGTGGATATCACAAGATCGATGAGTACCTGTTTGTCTTGCTGAAGGTCTTGGGTTGGCAGCCAGACTGTCTGTTCTTCTCCGAAGCAAGTGTAACGCGGGTAGCCAGTCCAGACCTCAACCCAAACTTAACAACTGGGCGGAGGGTGAACCGCCTCCCAACGTCACGGTGTGCTCACCCCTGATTTCCGTGACGTCAGGACAGTGCAAGCACTGGCAGGGGGAGCAGAGAGTGGTCTGTCCTTCCAAAGCAGTAGATGATATATCAGGTAGCTGGCGGATCTTGTCCACGGCGGATGAATTACCAGGCAGGCAAGCGGATGCTGAATTTCCAGGCAGGCAAGGAGGCTGATGAATTCCCAGGCAGGAAAGGAGGCTAACGAAGTCAAGCACCAAGGGAGAGGCAGGCAAACAGGAGAGCAGAAGGACCCATAGAGAATCAAGTAGATAGTGGTCAAAAGGACAGGTAGGGACCTGAAAGGTACTGGCAGGTAATGTTAATGGCCAGGGGAACTGAAGGGAACCAGGTGGGAGCAGACTGGTAGAAGGCAATGGCCAGGGAATAGGAGGGAACCCGGGGAGAGCAGACTGGTAAGTGGCAACAGACAGAAGGACAAGGTGGAGCAGGAAGGCCAGGGAGCCCAATACTGAACAGGGAACCAACGGGCAGATGAACGGAGTGAAGACACTGTCAAAAACAAAACCGCGTTGAGACGCGATTGAATTTAGTCTTGGCTCATCTTATAGGGCCGCCAGCACCTGAGAGGCTTGGACCGCAAGCCGCCTCGTTCCCAGGTGCTGGCGAGCCCAGAACGAGGCTTGAGAAGCAAGCTCTCATCGCTCCGAGTGCCCAATATACTGCGCATGCGCGGGCGCGAGGACACGAGCGACTGCGCATGCGCAGTGGAACATAACTCCGGATTCCCAGAATTCCCCGGGGAGCCGAACCCCAAGTGCGGAAGCGAGAATAAATCGCCAAGAGGGAGCCGATTGACGGGAGCGGAAGGGCCAGACCGTCGGGTGAGTGGCATGACAGTTTCCAATAACTTTCACTTTTATGTCTAAATAGACTATTTCCGTTTTACTGTGATGTTCCGTGAATTGCAGATTCTGTTGATTTTGATTCAAACTGTGAAAGAAACGTGTCCATTCGGTGTCCGTCCCGTTCCAAATGATGAATAAATCATCGATGTATATTTGCGACATAATTATTTTGTCTGTATGTTCCTTCTGGGTGTCACTAGAGAAGAGTTCTTCCTCCCACGCACCCATATATAAATTCGCAAAAGTTGGAGCCACTGTTGTACCCATTGCAGTTCCACAGATTTCGTTGTAATACTTGGAGTCAAACATAAAGGTGTTGTGGGTCAGAATGAAAGAAAGCATATCCAAAAGCATACGTGAGTATTCTCGATAGCTCAACGATCTTGTTGGCAGAAATATTTTGACCGCTTGTATGCCCTCGGAGTGTGTGATGCAGGTGTAAAGAGAAACTACATCCAACGTGACCAGAAGAAAATTAGGTTGCCAGGGGTTGTGTGCTATTTGATTAAAACATGCTGTTGTACCTTTGGTGTAAGAAGGTAGAGTTTCCACAAAGGGGAACAGGAAATTGTCAACAAATTTTGAGGTGTTTTCTAATAAGGAGTCTATTGATGCCACAATTGGTTGGGGGTCTGGACATCGATTTGTGAATTTTTGGTATGAAATGTAGGATTGGAGTTTTGGGATAGTTCTTAGTTAAATATTGTTTCTCTTTAGTTGTAATGAGTTACAAATTATACCATTTGTCCAACATAATGTCATACTGCACTTTGTATTCCGGATATGGGTCACAGGATAATCTGACATAATTGCTGGTGTCATTCAATTGTCTTTCTGCCTCTCTTTGATAGTCCTTGGTATTAAGGACTACAACATTGCCACCTTTGTTCTGATGGTATTATTGTGATAGATGTATCTGCTTGTAGATGTTCCATAGCTGTATATTGTAGTTTGGTTAGATTGTAGAATGTTCCTGGTCTAACCGCCAATTTTTTGAGATCATCCGTAACAAGGTCCCCAAATAGATCTATTGTTGGACATAGGACATTGGAGGGATTAAATTTGGATCTTTATTCCGCTAGGGACCGCCATGCTAGTGTCTATTTCTGTTGGTAATTCTATTAGCCACTCATCTTGTGCTGCATGGAAAGGAATCTGAGTAGCTTCCCCTTCTCCTAGGTTTGCTAAGTCCCTTAATTCCGGTATGTCACAGATGTTCAGATTTGAGGGAATTATCTTCAAACTAGGCGTTTGTGTATTGTCCAAGTTGACATGAAATTTTGTTAGCCTTAGTTTACGAATGAAACAATATAGATCAATTCTTGCTTGGGAATAGTCAAATTTAGCAGTGGGGCAGAAAGAGAGGCCCTTTCCCAATACTTCATGTTCGTATTGTGTTAAGTTTCTGTCTGACAAATTGATTACTTGCATTACGTCTTTGACTGTGTGTTCTTCTTGTTTCTTCCAGAGCGTGTCTGATGGCCTGTTGATTGATCCCGTTTTCCTCCTCTGTCCCCGACGCCCCCTTGTTGACCTCCTTTTCCTGACATTGATTTTTGGAATTGTTTGCCTTTGTTTGTATTTCGCACTTGTGTTGTTTTTCCCACCTGGTGTAATAGTCTCATTTCCTCTAAAAATTCAACCTAATAGGGATATCTTCACTACTGGAGTTTGAGACATCTGTGAAGGTGCTGGCATCTTCCTCCGTATCCGATTCAGTCAGAATTGCGCTTTCATCTTTAGCATCTGCTTTCTTTTGAATAACTTTACGGACATTGTCATATTTTCTTGCAAAAGTGTAAATACGACCTGAGGCATAATCTTCCTTATCTCTCAAAAACTTTTTCTGTTTACGTTCTTTTATTTCTTCTTCATATTTGTTTGTCTGCATTTGAATCTTTATTTTGTTTGCTGACTCTGCATCTGGACCACTGTATACATCTTGTTCAAGCGCTTCAATCTCTTTAAGTGCTTTAATTCTGTCACTCTTAGCATATTTGACCAATATCGTCAGCATTTTAAAAGAACATTCACTGGTTGCTTCCCCCCATTCGTTCAACATTGCAGGATCAGGGTCCTCAATGTCGGTATGGTAGATTCTGAGACCTCTAGGTATTCTCCGATTGTCCAAGTAATTTTGTAGGGATTTTATTTCCCACCGTTTGTTGGTTTCCTTTTTATGTAATTTCTCCAATTTTAACATTTTCTGTTGTATCGTTCTCATTTGCTGCGGTTGTGCGCTTTCAGTCTGTTTTGGCATGAGTTGCAAGGTTTCATTAAATAAAATTGACGCCTCTGCATCCCTGCTGCCTTCCTTGTCTGCCATTGTGGTGTGTTTGATTTACTAAATAAACAAACAAAAACACGTTGTTGCTGTGGATAATGTTTGCGTTTTTCTTCCTCTATACTTTAAGTATGACTATTAATACAAATAGCCCATTTCCAGTATTTCAAAGGTGTAGAGGATATTGCCACGTGTTGTAGAAGCTCTATATGTGCAGCGTAATTGTGCCGTGCCGTGTATGTTGACAGAATAAAGCGAAGATATGCACATGGCATCAGTGTATGGGTCAGGAAAACAGTTGCCTTACCTGTGTTGTTCGGAGGAGGCTGCTGACCTCTGACAATAGTGCAAATCTGTCCCACGGCAAGTTTAGAGCTTCCGCTGCATTGGAAAGCAGGGCTGCGTGCGCTGAAAGTGCACGGCTTTCAATAAAAACGTCTGGCTGGATCGCGTCGTGCTCCTGCTGCAGCTTGAATAGATTCCGCCGATGAAATCCTCACGGGTGCTTGTTGCTAGTCGCGGCCAGACTGCGTTGAAGACATTAGACAAAAAGGGGAGAGTGGAATCCAGTCTGGGGCGCAGCGGCAATCTGGCTATTTAGAAAACTACATTTTTCTCAAACATCCACACACAATCAGTGTTTGCCGTGCAGCCAAAGAGTCCGTTATTAATTCAAAGTACATGGACAAGGAAGGCAGCAGCAGTTTAGCACAAAAAAGAACGATGCGTTTCACCCTACTTGGGCTTCGTCTGGTATGTGACAAGGAGAGAGGACTGCAATATTATAGACATAGTGTGTGAGTCCATCTTCAGTGTTTATATATATGCATATGGACAAGTAAAGGATGGATGTTTCCACTATGCATTATAAGCAGTGCTGGACAGTAGCAAGAAGGCCTCCTTTCAGTGTGTCGCAGTTAAAAAGCATATTGAATTACAAAATAAATCTCAGCAAAAGGAGTTGGATGTGCCAAAGAAGCCATGGACTTATCAAACTGGAGTGAACTGATATTGGATACAATTTGTGTGAAAGAACAAACTCCTGTTCAAAAGACTTGATCAAAACAAAAGACGTCAGAGGACTATTAGAAAATAGTATTTTAATACACTAAAAGGAACGATTAAATGGTCTCCAGTCACATGGAATAATGTAGTTGGAAGAACAAGGTGGTCACACCTATGCATGAGGGCAGTGTGTGCCCATACTCCTTAAGATTTCTCAGAGCACAGTACAAACTCAAGGCCAGGCTTCAAAGCCCTAATCGACACTGGACCATTGAAGCGATGATGGAGTGATTTGCTAATTGGTGGGAAGCTAGTGTTAAAACAAGCTCACCAGCACCTGGATGTTCAGACTGCAAGCTGCTAGACGTAGGTGGAAAAGTACAGACGGGTTAGAAGCCAACCAATTGTAGAGGACTGCGTAATTAAGGGTACTTTAGTTTGTGTAGCCAATGGGACATTGTGCATTTATTAACGCTCATTGTGGCCATTTTAAGGGGAGGGCTTAGTTGCCCCACCTGATGTTAAATACCTACTTTCCTTCTCTGGTGTATACTGATATGGAACTTATACTTGGATATTCACCTAGAGCCTATCACTTCCCTCAATAGGTTTTTGTAGTTTTCCATAATAATATAACCTGTTTTTTGTAAGATTTGTGGCGTAAGAGAATCAAGCGAGTGCTGATGTTCGTTCTACTCCCTGTTTTAGATGAATTGACATTAAAACAGATCTCCTTTGCCAAACTACCTGAGTCGTTTCGATTATTGATGTATGAATAAAATCTGCATCCCCGTCCATCTAAAGGGAAATTGCTACTCATCAAAGAGGCTGGGATATCCAGTTCACAAGGTATTGTCCCCGGCACAATGCATCAGGGGATGTAGTGCTGAAAAAGAAATGTCCAGGGTGGCAAAGTCAGAGAGCATGCGTTTGTGGGTTAACTATACATGTCCCGGAGGCGAAAAGGTGCTGTAATGTCCACTTGTACGAATGTAAACTCCAAGAGTCCTAATGTTCCTTGGTTAAACAGTGATCATGGGTTTTTCAATGTTCTAGCCAGCTGCAGTGCACCACTACTTAGCCACCAGAATGCAAGAACCTCTGCTGACATTATACCTCTGCATATGAAATTGGCAAAAATACCCAACGCCAAGGTTTCTGCCACTCTGCTCATCTTCACAAAGGCACAGAATGACCCAGAAGGATGGCCAGATCTTTAACATTGGCCCCATCAATAATACTAAGTCAAGCCTTAGGGACCATGCAGCATCATTATTCCGCTCCATCAGTATCCCCATCAGCCTATCAGAACTCATTCTAGCTTCAAACTATTTCATATGTGACACTAAGTCCTGATTGAAGGAATACAGATCCTTTAGCACCCCCAGGCACTGTATGATAAACCTATTATCCTAACCTTTCCTTTTACTTTGCGGTTGACCCTACCTTACTGTTTAAGACTGAAGAATGCTCCTTTTTAAGACATCCTCCATCAGAATTACTATATTTCATAAACCTCCATGTGAACATTCCTAGATCTAAATTATCACTATGTTGAACAAGTTACCTTCAGCAATGTTCTTTCTGATAAAATAGACCATCACACAGATCCCACAGCTTGGAAATTCATCATTAAGTGTAAATATGGCTTTGGGAATTTGATCAGCCACCGGGAGTGGGGGCCACTGGCTCTCCCCATCTGATCCCCATGGCATCAAAGGCACCAATGGCTCTGAATGCAATGCCATTGGTGGTATACATTGAGCAAGCTATGCTCCAAAGACTTCGGGTCCGCACAGTTTTCACTGCATTCCACAGCTGAAGAATCCAAGAAGCTAAAAGCTCTCCCACCCAAGGGGGACAGGATGAAAGGTGATCAAGAATCTGTAGGAGAAAGTAAAACATCAGAAAACATAACCAAAAGGTAAGCCATTTGTTCTGTTCTTGCAACCTGCTGCTCTGTAAATGTTTTGGACTAATACTCCCATGAGCATTCACCACCATTGACTATGCTGGCTAGGGTTCATAGGAGTTTTAGTTCCCTAAAGATTACTTTTTCTCACAGATTTCTCATATACAAATTCACAAAGCACTATAGGACAGAGAGAAGGGAGGAGAGCAAGGAATGGTCACGTGCACTGTGAAGCCTTGTGACATCACTCAAATAAAGCAGCCAGTAATGCTTGGCAAAATGCGTACCCGACCGGTGTCCTCAACAGGGGCAACCACCTCTATAAGGCAAAAGTAGGTGTTAGGTCCACGAAGATCACAGCATTCAACTGCATAGAAAATTCAACCTGGACAGGTACTGCTTGGTAACAATCCACGCAGTCTGAGCACCAGAAAGGGCACAAGATTGGCATCTTTCTTGGAGTCTCTCCTCCAAGAGACTTAGTAGGTGAGAGCCCCTTGGTGGTCCAGATTGTGCACGCTCTCCGCCATCTTAGGCGGATGAGGCCCACCACACAAGACTGGAGGTTGGATCTTCTAGGAAAGGTGCAAGTCCAAAACCACCTGAGGAATGTGGGCCTCTCCTTCCTTTGGGGAAAACAATGTAAAGGGGGCTTGAGAAGGGCATGAAGTAACAAGGGAAATCCCGTTAAGGCTAAGCAACCTCAATAGGGACAAATTCAAAGTCTCACACATGAGGCAGCCGAAATAAGATCAAATCCCACACACGAACAACAAACTAGCTTGGCGGAAACGAATAGGTCAATCTTTGTAAAAATTGCATAACAGTGAGGATGCATTCAAAAAAGTAATGTGCTTTGTTCTTAAAGCTTGAAATAGTGGCCAGGTACCGCATTACAGTGTCAATCTAAAAGGCACAGGTGGCTGTCTGTGGAAGAGTGGTACAGTTACCTTGGGGACCAGTAATCTCCTTATGCAAGTGGACAATGTACTCAGTGGCAGAATCAAGAGGATGCTCAGTGCACTCTCCCACTGTCCAGTTTTCTGTGTGTTACATTTTAATGCTGGTGTATTATGGGCTATTTTCAAATTATTACAATACGAACTGAAAGAATGGGATAGCAGAAAATACAGGGAGAATGTTGTTGGTGATTGGAATGTATGGGTTTCAAAGGCAGTTCCTAGGCTCCCACAGGGCCACATGGCCACATGCAGCGCTGATCATCCCCACCAATATATGCATAATGTTTCACAGCCAGCACAGGTTTGCAAACCCACCTGCAGCTACCGGGGACCAGCCCATGACGTATAAGGGCCTGTGAGCATGTGGGGAATACAAAGAAGCTCCACAGAATTCAAACCTAACCCGAGCAGCAACCAAAAACCCTCGGGTCTCAGGAACAGCATTCAAACTCAAAGAGAATTCAAAACAGCCACCATCGTAGATATAACTTGAGGCCCGCCCCATCACCCTCACTTTGACCTGCAAAGAGGGAAGAAAGGAGACCAATCCCACCCTCAAACATTCGAAACCTAAAGATGCATACCCTAAACCCTAGTTCCATCCTGCTATAAAAGCACAATCAGCCCAGAACCAGATTGTAGGAGGAAGACACGTGTGGAGGTTGAAAAGTGGATGAAGACCAAGAGGCGGCAGCAGCAGCAGGAGTGGAGGAGGTGGCTCAACTTGGGACAGCAGAGGAGAAACAGGAGGGCAGAAGACTGGCGAGAGGTAACCCAAGAAGAGGGTAACATTTGGCGGAGGAGGTAACAGTTGAAGGTTGTTAGTAGATGGGGTAGTGGAGAAATCTGGAGGAGGAGAAGCTTCTAGGTTGAGGAGGTTGGCAGAGGAAAGCAAGTAGAGGAAATTTCATCTGGTGGAGGGGGTAGAGGACTAAATGTGGTAGAAGTGAGTAGTTGGTGGAGGATATACTGAGGAGAAGTGAAGGGGTTGAGGGAAGTAGAAGACACCAATGACAAAGGGTAGGTGAGAGGAACCACAGACACAAGAAGAGAAAGCCCATTGTGACTTATGAGGAGAGCATCACAGAGCTGGTGGAGAGGAGAGTAAAACAAGGTAGGATCAGGAACCACCCTGAGCAGTGGCAGGACGATGATGGGAGGAACAATGAAATGGGCTCATGTAGAGTGCCATCAATCTAGAAAAGAGAAGGGTTTAGCATCACCCAGGGTGATCAAGGGGCCTCTCTTACAAGCATCTGCCACTGGTAAAAACAGCTCAATGGCTCCAGATCTCATTTCGAGCACCAATAGCTTGGGTTATGGGACCCCCACAAGCCTGCAGCAAGAGGCAAGAATAGAAAAGGGTTCAGGAAGGCAGTAATCTCCAACACCACAGCAGAATGAGGTGGCACAACACCCTGCTGTTTTGAGTACCAGGCCCTGCCAGGCACCCTCAGTTGGTGGGAAAGGATGCACTCTGGGAGCCTGCAGCATTTGAGCAGGGAAAGGTGATGTAACCTCCCCCCTGCTCTATGAAATGGAACTTTGATGCCAGAGCCAGGAATCCTGACAATCGAGGTAATCACAAAATAGGTTCTTAAGAGTCCAATCAAGTTTACATTCGATCTGCACATCACCCCCTTTAGCTGGCCAGGATATTTAATTTCCAATGTAGTCCTAAACCAAGTAAATGGTCTTGGAATCCATTTTGGACCCTGATGTTCATCGTGTGACAGCAAGGACAACAGTAAATCTAGAACCAATGAGGACAAAGCTCAACAACCTATCCGACTGCGTTCTTATTCAACTGGACAGACAGTATCATGTGGAATATATCCAGGACGTCATATGACAAATCACACTTCTTGTATCGCAGCCTCCCAGCCAGCCTGCAAGAAGATTGATGGTGTTGAGGCTAAAATGAAAGAACATGCCCTCTGACTGCAAGAGAAGTTCCACTTTCTCTGGGAAGCAATGGGAGGGACAGATGGGCATGTCCAGATGTGCCGGGTACCACAACCTCTGGGCCCAGTCCATGACAATGAAGTGGGTGGACCCAAACATCCCTAATCTATTTAGGATTAGTGGGATGACAGGAACTGTAGGGAATGCATAGACATGATTGCAGTTCCTCCTTATAATCAATGCATCACCTAGAGTTCCCTGTGGAGCAAACACCTTACAGAACAAGTACTTCCTGTTGACACTAGAGGTAAAGAGGGACATGCATGGAGTCTCCAAGCAGCAAACAGATCTCATCCTGACAAAGTTCCTATTCATGTGAAACTGACAAATGCTTGCCCAGTATATCTGTAATGCCTCCCTTGTGGAAGCAATACTTGGCCACTGTGCTGTCTGTACACATGTGGATAGCACAACTGTTAGGAGAGCAGCCAGGGCCCACTTGATCTTCTGCAGCTCCTTGGGGTTGATGCGTTCTCTTGACTCCACAGGGGATCACATGTCGCTCAGTAAGGTTGTCCAGGTAAGCATCATAGCCTTCAGAGTCGTCCAGGACTACTGTTCACTCAGGCCAAGTTTGCCAAAAAGGCTCTCCATTTAAACTAGTGGGGGGACCATTTTAGGAGATACCTGCAACACCTTAATAGAGATACGTGGAAGGCCCATCATGTTCCCCAAAAACTGCATCGCAGCAACTGGAATTACATCCTGCGCAACCCGGCTTCCAGTACTGTAAGAGGCCATGCAGCCAGGAAGGTGGGGATAGGCAAAGGCCTGAAACTGCCTCTAGGGATGAAATAGACGCACCATTTGAATGATGTTGAGAATGTGGTCTTCAGAAGCAATATCTCTCCCCAAGCACTATTCCAGAACAGCCCTGACAAACCACAGGGTCTATAAGAGATAAAAGTGGGACTTCTTGAAACTCAGGGGAAATTCAGAGTTGTGACAAGTGTGGGGCAGACACTAGCTCTGGAGAGCATGGTTGAATGAGCCAGTCATCTAAATAAGGAAAGAAGTAGCGGCATCCCTCCAAAGACTAGCAGCCACCATGGGCAACAGTTGGGTGAAAAGGTATGACTGAAAACTGATAATGGGTGTCCAACCACAAACCTCTGGTACTGCCTATTCTTAGGATGGATAGGAACAAGGAAGTAGGTGTCTTGGAGATCTTGTGACACTAGCCAATCCTGAAGTATCAGGGACAAGGTGAACATTTTGAGTTTGTCCTTGGAACAAATAAAAGAAAAGCATATGCTAAAACAAGCCCCTTTCAACATAATAGCAATTTTTAAATCTTAGGACTACCAACATTAAGGATATTTGATTACCCGTGCAATTTCAAAGCCAAAGAACATTTCTAGATGCAATATTACCTTCACACAAGAAAGAGTTAAAAAACAAATGAGCATATGGCTCATTGGGTATCGTGCATGCAATGGATGGGGATGCAGAATAACTATGACAGCAAATAATCGGACCAATTCAGGAAGATGGCAATGGGTCTTTTTTAATAACAATTATCTAAAACAGGGAGTTACAATGGACATCCACCCAAGCTCTGAATGCATTTCATATAAAAACAAACTTATATGCAAAACATACGTCAGACGTGATGTCATACTAGGTGGCAAATAAGTAAAACCTACGAGGAATTGTGATAGGTTCAAGGGATACATCTAAGTATACGGGCTGGGATTGTGATTGGCTTCTACTGTCAGGTGGACAATGTAAGCCTATCTCTAAAATATGCAATCTTCAACATTATTAAGTACACAGTTTATTATTGGTCTTCAAACTAGAAGGCCCCTCGTTATACAGCCCTCTATAATTGGTTGGCACACCCGTGCCATGTCTGGAACATTCTGTTCACTAAGAAGCATGTAAGCTCTGACCCAGGTCCCATGAGGTGGACTTGACTTTACCGCCCCACCCAATTAGCCGATCATCTCTCATCACCCATGCCTTCTGCCATGAAGATTGTCTTTGAACTTGGCCTTACAAAGTATTCTTGTCTCTGGGATTATATGGGAGTGCGAGCACACACTATCGTTGTTCTAGGGCTCTACGCTCAACTCTATTTGCATCCTTGGCTCACATGACAGAAGATACGGTTTGGTCAATTTTGCAGCATTTAAATGTCTTAAATGAATAAAACTTGGCACACTTGGTGTTCTTTCTTTGCACCTTAGCAAGGGTTGATTCAGCTTCTCACATTCACCACCTTCAAGAATAGATAACCAACCTTGGCTGCTTTAGCTTTGACATCAGGGCAAACAGCCTCACCATTCTCATCTACAATCTCAGCTTATTCTTGCAGACACAGTTCTCTGCCTTTCCTCTCCATGGGTCCGGGCTTACTAAATTCATGACACTGATGTCCAGTTTCTTTACAATGGTGGCTTTGCCTGCAGTCTATTCACTACATGTGGCCAGCTTCTATGATCAGTCTGCTTGCGTTTCAGCAGCTGTACAATAAAGATTGCCTAAGCCGTTGCGCAGGAGGTCTTGATTCTATTAAAAACACAGAGGCAAGCTTTATGCTTCAACTTCTTTACTTACTGCTAACTACAGCTTTTTAAATCTTACATTTTTTTTCTTTTTTTTGTTAAACAGTTTTAACTTGTGCAAATAGAGAAAAAAACAAACGCAGCGCATGGTATACTACAGCCTCCATGAGACTCTGCTGCTTGGTAGTCCCCAGCCTCCATCTCACTGGCCAATTCGGGTCCACATTCCCCTACAAGTGGCTGTTGCACAGGGTCCCTTCCTCTTCTTTTTCAGTTGCTCTCATAACTGTAAACCAAAGTTTTAAACAAAAACATAATGCTTTTGGATATCCAAAAAGGTTGTGTCTCCCTTTCAGTCCTTCGCTTTTACGTGCTCAATCTTCTATCTGCTTTTCCTTCAGAACTGTAGTCAACTGACTCCATGTGTCCTACTCTCGATGATTCTTTTGCTCTTCCCCTTTGCAAAAAAAGATTTGGATTGTTAGGGAGGGGCAATACGTTCATCTTTTCATAACCACTCATATTTTTGCTACGACAAACAATCTTCCAATTCTCATGATGATCATGGTACGCGTATTCCTGCTGGTTGGGATAATGCTCGCCTCCGTGTCTTTAACAGAATAAAGACTTTCTGTGCTGGGCGCTTGGGCAATCTTTATTCTATGACAAGACCGGAGGCAAGCATTATGCTTGTTCAAAGCTTTCCACCACTGCAGATGCTATGTTGGTGACTGGCTTGAAATAAAGGGTTATGAACACAGTCACTTGACCAGTCCGCCGCCTTCATGATCTCTTGCAATGGAACTCCAGCTGCAAAAGCTAGTGAGGCCATAGCACCTCTGGTGGAGTGCGCACCAAATATCGGAATGTCTATGCCTGCCAGCTCCAACACCTCCTTCACCTACCTTTATATGGCTTTCTATGTGCTATAAGCAGTGGACTATCTCCTGCAGGCCGTAATGATGCAGTTTCCGCTTCATAGGACTTTATGCATTGCACTACACACAATTTATCATTGTTTGGGAAGTATGGGTAGGAGATCACTTTAGAATTGGTCTTTGTCTGCTGCGCTATGTTAAACGCTATCCTCTCTGGGTAGAATACTTTCCTATCTATCTCCAGAGCCTTCACGTCTGAAACCATTCTGCAGGACACCAAACACAGTAGTGTCGCTAATTTTCCTGAAAGTTGTTTATTCGACAGACAGGCGTTTCTCGGCCACTGTTCGAACAGTCGCAGAATCTTGTGTACATTCCATAGCGAAGAATATCTTTGCATGGGAGGCTTGCTAACTTTCACCCCTTTTAACAGCCTTGTCACAGCTGGGTGCTCCCCTACCGGAGCGCCGTATACGAGCTTGTGTCCAGCGGATATCACCGATCTACACACTCCTATTGTCCTGAAGGCTCTACCAGCGGAAGGTAGACTGGCTACAAAGTTCACTACTTGTACCACAGGTGCTGAAATGGGAGAAATACTACTCCCCCTGCACAACAACTCCCAGGCTTGCCACACGGAATTATAGCTCCGGATCGTGGATGGAGCCCACGATATTTTTATCAATTCTGCAGCTTCCTCTGAAAGCCCTGGCAAGCACCATCTATGCCTGAAATTCTGCATGCTAACAGCATTAATGTCTGGTCTTGTATCAAAGGGTGAGGGACTCCCGCTGGGTCGGCTAGAATATCTGGCCTGTATGCAATCTTGTGAGGGAAATCCGTAGAAATTTCCATCAGAACTGGAAACCAGGCTTGCGATCTCCATTCCGGCGTCACTATTACTATCTCTGCTTTGTACTTGGGGACCTTTGCTAGTACCCTACCCAGCATCGCGAAGGCGGGAAAGGCATAATGTGTCCGACTTCCCTAATGGTGAAGGAACGCATCCGTTCCCTGAGCTTCCGGATTTAACTTCCAACTGAAGCACCTCGTTAGTTGCATGTTCAATCATGAGGCAAACAGGTCTATGGTCACAGGGCCCCATTTGTGCTCCAGCTTCTCCAAGATCGTCCTGTGAAGTTTCCAGTCACTGTAATCTAGCAAGTACCGGGAGTTCCAGTCCACCACCATATTCAGGGACCCTGGGAGATACTCTGCCCTGACCGTTATGCTCTTTTCTAGGCAACTGTGCCAGAAATCTTTTGCTAGCTCTGCTACCATTTTGGATCTGATGCCTCCTAGCTTGTTCATATATTGCACCACTGATATGTTGTCCACCCTCAGAAGGATGCAGCAGTGCGCTTTGCTTTTGGTAAAAGTTTTTACTGTGAAGGAGCCTGTAAGAAGCTCTAAGCAGTTGATGTGAAAATCTAGCTCTTCCTGGGACCATTTTTCCCCTATCTCCGTCTGGCCGCATCGGGCTCCCCCAGCCTAACCTGCTAGCATCTGACTCTACAATGAGCTCCGGAACGTCTCTGAAAATGGCTCGGCCGTTCCAATTGTGGAGCCACCATGTTAGTTCTCTCTTGCTCTCTTGGTCTAGCGGCACTAGTCGATGGTATCTCCAGCCCTTCCTTAGGTACCTGATCTTCAGTCTCTGAAGAGCTCAATAGTGTAAAAGGCCGGGAAAAAAATTGCTTGAATGGACGCTGCTAGGAGTCCCACTATCCTGGCTAGGTTCTGTAGAGAGAGAGCCTTTGCAACTGACCCTTGTCTTCTGCCATGAAGAGGATATCGTCTAGCTAGACTATCATTCGAATACCCTGCTCTCAAAGCGCTGCTGCTACGGGCCTCATGAGCTTGGTGAATGCCCATGGTGCAGAAGCTAGGCCGAATGGTCGACTTTTGAACTGCCATATTTCGTCCCTCTAGATGAATCTTAGGAAAGGGCAGCAGTGTACTTCTATCGGCACTGTTAGATATGCATCTTTCAGATCCAGACGCGCCAGCCAATCTCACTTTCGGAGCAGATCTCCTAGCAGATGGATTCCCTCCATCTTGAAATGCCTGTACACTAACCAGCTGTTCAACTCTTTCAGGTTTATCACGGGCGAACTTTGTCCTTGCAGTGTACTAGGAACATGTTGCTCAGAAAGGAAGGCTTGTGCGACGTTGCTCTTTCTATGGCATTTTTCTGTGCTAGGGCCTGAATCTCTGCGTCTAACAACGCTTCCTCTGCGTGCGCCATCTGGATGCGTGGAGGGGAACCCTTCTGTTTTGGAGGCCCTAGGAACTCCAGCAGAAATCCTTGTATTGACAGCGGGATCCATGCGTCTGAAGACACACCGCGCCAGCGGCTCAAAGAATACATTGTCCTGCCCCTCAGTGGGGAATAACTTGCTGCACGTTTGCTCACCTGTGCTATTGCTCTGGTGTCGATAATATCCACGCCCCCGATGTCCTCGGGAACCTCTTCCTCTGTTGGGAAAGAACGCATCCTGCTGACATGATTCCCAATACTGCGCTCTGGGACCTTGTGGCCTCCTGTCATTGAACTGGCTGACCGATCGGCCCCTGTATCGGCCGGCCCCGGCAAAAATTCTCTCTGGAAACACCTTCCTAATGGAACTTGGGCTTTTTCCAAGGCTGTAAATGTCCCGACAAATGTATTCATTTCCTTAACGAAGGTATCTCCGAAAGGGAGGCCTTGGGCGCTCTCACCAGCTTCATAAGAAGCTTGGTCTCACAGCTTACATCTATTTTAAGAGCATGGATCGACGTTGCTCTGATAGCGCACAATTGGCATTGCCCAACATGCAAACTGCCATCTGGGCCCATCCTGCTGGAATAACTGGGTCTACCGGATCCCCGTTGTCTTTTGCCCTTTCTGCTAGGTCCATTACTTTCATGATGGGTCCCATCAGGACCAAAAGCGTGTCTTGACATGTTTTCCATGCCCTTTCTGGCATCTTTACCTGCCTTCGTTACGAAGGTTAGCATTTTGGGGTCAAGCTCAGGTGCATCAGCCACCTTCCCTGCTAGCTCCGGTCTCGGACACTCGGCCCTGAGTGGGAATCTGGTATCTTTCTCCAGGGGCTTTCTCATCTTCTGAGACATGTATAAAGCCACCTTTGGTGAAGGTATCCATTCTATGGACCTTGGGTGCCTAATGGTGTCCGGTTCAAACATGTCTGACATGTCTTGGTCATCTTGGGGACTCTCCACACTGCTGGCTTTAGGCTCATAGGGGTTCCTCCTCTGAGGCCACGCTCTCCTTACTTAAACTTTGCATATCATCCTCGGGATCCCCTTCCTGCTCTGACTGATCTGAGGATGATGTAGCTTCCCCTGTATTTTGCGCCCCTTGGGTAGTGGCTACGAGGCTGGGCAGGGCAGCTTTTGTCAAAAAGGCACTCAAGTCTGCTGAATGCATCAGCCGCCTCCTGGGGCTTTTTCATCTTCCCCATATCAGAGCCCGGGGGAATAGAAGAGTGTTTCTTCCTCCGGGCTGCCTTCTCCCCTTTTCTTCGTCTTCCCGAGACTTTTGTGTGGAGGCCCCCTTACCTGGGTCATCGAGCGTGCCAACCTTCTTGCCCAATATTTCTTCCAGGATTAATAACCTGTCTTGTAGAGGCTTGACTCCTTGAGGAACAGCTCGCACTAGAGAGTCTCGTAACACCTTCTTGAAACTATAGGAGGAGAGGTTTATTTCATCTTCTCCCACATACTCTCCTTCCAGCTCCTGTTCTCACTCCCCTCGCTCCAAGCCACTTCTTCCATGCTGTAGGCCATGTGGACTGCTGTAGGTACTTGTTTCACTGAGGGTAAGATTTGCTCAGTAGGCTGTA